>NC_044987.1:45446667-45770651 GCF_008728515.1 Papio anubis | reverse complement strand
ATGCCCCAGCACTGTGTGCTCTCAAGTCTTGGGGAACTAGGACTAGGCCAGCAGATTTAGACTCTGATTTCTTGGGCTTAGGAGCTGGCTATGATAGGAAGGAGTGAACTGCCCCCAGTCCACCAACAAAGAACTCGAGTGGGGCAATGGTTATGCTATGCCTTCCCCGTGCCCCCCCCCCCCACCCCACACCCCCTGCAGGAACGGTCAGGCCGGCAGTCTTGGGAGGAACTCGAAGTCATGGGGCATGTGGTTTGATGCACGTATGTCCTGCAGCAATAGTAGTGAGCCTGTCTTTGGGGCATGTGGGATTGCCCAGGCTTGCTGACTCCTGAGTCCAGTAGACAATGATAGGTGGAGAAGCAGGACACAGAGCCTTGGTGGATAGAAGTCCATAGTTGAGCTTTACCGCAGCTGCCTAGGGCATGGAAGCCTTTTGGGCTCCACATGAGTTTGAGCAGTGCCTCTGTGTGGCCACCAGCGAGCTTTGTCTGCCAGTCTAAAGGTCTACACGGGTCATGGAACTCTCCTGTAGTTAGGATCTCAGAGGTCTATGGCAGGAATGTTATGCCCTGAGGTTTCTTCACTTATCCCTTCCTTGGATCAGGGTCCAGGTCTGGAGGCTGGTCCTGGCACCCGGCAATGCTGAGCAGGCAGCCCTGCTCCCTCTCTCTTCACTCATGGTGTCTTCTGTTGCCTCTCTGTTGAATTTCAGTGTTCTCTTTCAAAAAATATTTTCAAAGTGTGAATATTTACTGATATTTTGGTTCATCTTTGTGGCAGAGGCTCATCCTGGCTGCATCTAGTCAGCCATCTGGAACCCTTCCCTCCAAAATGTTCTAATTTTTGTTTTTGCTTGCTCTGTTTTTATGTGTTCCTCCACCAACCACCCCCCTTTCTCTCTCTCTCTTTCTCTCTCTCTCTGTGTGTGTGTGTGTGTGTGTGGTGAGTGGTGTATATGTGAGTGTGTGTGTTTTTTTATATAACCTCATAATGTGGAATTTCTGTTTTGGAGAACAAAACTTTCTCTCTCTTGTTTCATCTCTTCCCCGGATAGGAGAGCTAGTTACTTCTGTTTTCTTTTATCCTGTTTCTAATAGGTCTTAAGGTTCTAATAATAACACTTACAGTGTGTGAGTGACTTTGAAAGGGAATCAGAAGAAGAGAACGAGTGTGATGTTCACTTGTTCTGCATCTTGTATATGAGGGTTTATCAAAGTTGAAGAGATCATTTTCTCTGGTGGAGCTGGCCTAACTTGGAGAAAATATGTTATTCAATGTTTGGCTACATATTGACAAGTGTTCCCTGCTAGATTGTACAAAAAGGTTTTTGGTTTTAGTTTCACAGAGATGAAAAGAGATATTTTATATCTAAATTTTTAGATATCACCTAAATTTTAGACACAGGGAATCTTGAGATTAAATGATACACAAGGCAATGTATATCCTTGTGACAATAGCTAACAAGGTGCCTGACACAAAAAAAGTGTCAGTAGATACAAGTTTTCTTCTGCACAAAACATAAAGCATAAAAGGCATTATTATCTTTTTTGAGGTCATAAAACATGATAAAGAATTTTTGTTTTAGAATAGTATTGCCAGGCCAAGCATTGCTGCTCAGTACATGCTAGCTGTGTGATCTTAAGTTACATAATCTGTCTATACCTTGTTTCCTCAATTTAAAATAAATCCAATTCTGTGGCAGTTTGTGTTATGTTTGGAATATACAAAGAAAACCCAAAATAACAGTGGCATATTTCCCTCTTACGTAAAAAACTTACAGAGGCAGAAAAGCCAGGGAAGGTATAGTGGCTTCTGCTACCATCAGGAATCCAAGCTATTCCTATTCTGCATCCTTAGCAAGTGACTTCTATACTTAAAATCACCCTACAGTCCAAGGCAGCTGTTAGAGCTCCAGTTATTTTGTATATATTCTATGCATCAATACCCTTTAATGAAATTGGGATTCTCTTTCTAAGGATGAATGAGAGAATTGCTAATGTGGAGGAATATAGAAATAGCTACCATACATTACTTCTTTTTTGCAGGGTTGGTAGGATAATTAAACAGGATGATGTGTGTAAGATGGCAAGGGCAATCTATGAAGCATAATAATATAATACATAAATGATAATTACTGTTGACAAATATTACAAAGCAAATCAGTCACAGAGTCAAAACTTATGTCTAGGACTCCAGACCCCCTCTACATTTCATTTCTCATGTATTAATTAATATGAATGAGAAAAAAGTAGTGGAGTATTTACCAGAGGCTAATATATAGGTCCTTAATAGGGTAAACATATACTTGATCCTCTCAAGACCTGGAGGTTTACAGGTTCAGAAAGCTGATTTTGTTGATATATGGTTGTGAATGTGTCTCCCAGAACAAACTCACAGCAAACAAGTACATGGAGATTGATGTATGGTTACCAGGATGTCAATTATTAATTTACACTGAGAAGCGTATCTTCTAAAGGAAAGGATACCGTAATCTTTTGCCCAGATATTCATTCTATGATGGTGACCTAAGCATAACTCAAAATTTTATTTGAGGGTTATTAGTGAATATAATGACAAAACAAATAAAACGACCTTAAACTGGAAATTACATCATCTTTTGTGTACTATATTGAGGTAATACTTTCTATATCATTTTTTCTTTTTCTTTTTTCCGCCATCATCTAAGCCTCTGTCTTCTCTTAAAATTATTAAAATTAGCCTTAATCAAATTATTTCTAAAATTTGCTGATCATTTAATCCTATGTCATATACCTAAGCGTTTGGTCAGATCCATTTAATCCAAATTTCTGGAGACTTCCAGAGAAGTAGCTTAGAAACATGTTTTTAAATTTTGCCCCAGATGATTCTGCTGAAGAATTCTTTTAAATCTGTTTTTGGGAATCATTAGGCTAGTTTACAATTTTCTTTTTTCTTTTTTGAGACAGGATCTTGCTCTGTCATTTCAGCTGGAGTATACAGTAAGGCAATCATAACTACTGCAGCCTCAAAGTTCTGCGCTCAAGAGATCCTCCTGCATTAGCCTGCTGAAGAGCTGGGACTAGAGGCACATGACGTCATGCCCAGCTAATTTTTAATTTTTTAGTAGAGACAGAGTTTCGCCATATTTTCCAGTCTGGTCAAGCTCCTGGCTTCAGATGACCCTCCTGCTTTCACCTCCCAAAGTGCTGGGATTACAGGCATGGGCATCACATCCAGTCAGCTTACGACTTCAACATCCTAATGGAGTCAATACATTGACGTAAGAGGGAGAAGGAAGGAGATGTGAAAGGGACAGCCCAGATCTCTCTGAAAGGGTACTTTACCCTGCAGCAAACTATTGCCTTCTTCCATCTCCTTCAGCTTCCATCCTTAAATTCTGAAGGACCTCCTTCCTACTTGCTTGGGGAAAAAAAATGTTATAGTGAGCAACACTTATTAACTTTGTCTTCAAGGAGTGATAATCCATCAGTACTTAGCAGACATACCCAGTCAGTTAAGATGTGTGGAAAATGACTTACAGACTAAACTGGAAAGACAAATTATGGGGGTGGGGGGTAGAGGAAGGAACAACCACAATTGACTGGATGGATTAGTTGAAGATCCAGGAAGGCAGTGACATCTAAACTCGGCCTTAAATAGTGGGTAGGAGTTTGATGAGAAAAAGCAGTTAGGGCAAAGTGAACACTGTGTACATAGACATAAAGGCCTAACATTGTAGAATGGTCTCTTTGGGGTTTAGAATAACAGTCAACATTGTTTCCTCTCTTGACTTGACTGTCAGTTGATTCCCCTAACTTTTGGAGAATTGCAGTTGAATGCCAGGTGGCACTTATATTGAAAAGTTGGTTTCTGAATCTTGGAGATCCTAGTTCGAAGCCAAATTTTGTAAAGAAGCAAGGAAACAACAGCAGAAAGGGAACTGGCTTGAGATTGGGTCAAGCCCTGTCGGAGATGAAGGTAAATGGTTTCATTTTTTCTTAGGTAGTCTTCAGAGACCAGGAGTTGTGTTGACACATATGTTCTGATTCATTAGCTAGACAGCTTTAAAGAAATAAAGGCTCTTGGAGGTTATTGTAAAAGTTTTGGCTTTCACTGTCTTAAAAGTCTAAGAAGCTTTTGAGCAAAAGAGTGTCTCGATCTGACTTACATTTTAAATAAATCATTCTGGCTATCATATTGAAAATACACTGGGGAAATGGGCAGGGAGGCAAAGTGGAAGCAAAGAGACCCTTTAAAAAGCTATTGCTGAAATTCAGACAAAAGTCAATAGTATTTTGAACCAGCTGGGAGTAAATTGGTATGAAGCTGTCTGGTTCTGTATACACACACACACAATTTAATTGACATTGGAATTGTGCCTATTTTTGAGGTACAATTTGATGCTTCTATAGATTTTATATCTTGTATAATGATCAAATTAGGGTACTTAGCATATGCATCACCTCATGCATTTAGCATTTATTTGTGGTAAGAACATTCAAAAGCCTTTCTTCTAGCTGTTTTGTAATATATAGCACCTTAGTGTTAACTATGGTCATCCTGCTGCATAGTAGAACACCAGAATGTATTCTTCTTACCTAATTACAACCTTATTCCCATTGAACAACCTCTCCTTTTTCTGCTTTCTATTTCTGTTATCAACTTTCCCCCCTAGGTTTCACATATGAATGAGATCATGTGGTGTTTGTCTTTCTGTGTCTGGCTTATTTATTTTACTTAACATGATGCCCTCTAGGTTCATCCATGTTTTTACAAATGACAGGATTTTACTATTTTATATGATAGAGTAATATTCCATTATGTATATATGCCACATTTCCTTTATCCATTCATCCATTTTTAACCACTTAGGTTGATTCCATATCTTGGCTATTATAAACAGGGCTGCAATAAATATGGGAGTGTAGATTTATCTTTGGCATACTGATTTCATTTCCTTTGGAGATATACAGTATTAGGATTGCTGGATCATAACCAATGGTTCAATGAGGAAACCCGGGGAAAATAAACAAAAAACTCCCACGAAAAACAAGAACAGAAACACATCATACCCAAAACCATGAGGCATCGCAAAAGTAGTTCTAAGAAGTTTCTAGTGACAAACACCTACCTCAAAAAGAAGAAAGACTTCTAATAAACAACCTAATGATATACTACAAGGAACTAGCAAAACAAGAACAAACTAAGCCCTAAATTGGTAGAAGGAAGGAAATAATAAAACTCAGAGCAGAAAAAACAAAATAGAAACTAAAAATCCTTCAAAAAATAATAGAAATGATGAGCTGATATTTTGAAAAGATAAACAGAATCCGCCAACCTTTAGCTAGACTAAGAAAAAAAGAGAAAACACTCAAATAAAATTAAAGGTAAAAAGGAGACATTACAACTGTTAACACAGAAATATAAAGAAACATAAAAGACTAATATGAACAACTAATTTCATGATATAGAAAAAATGGATAAATATCAGGATATATAAAAACTATCAAGATAAAATTATGAAGAAATAAAAAATCTAAACAGACTAATAATGAGTGAGAAAATTGAATCAGTAATTAAAAGTCTTCCATCAGAGAAAAGTCCAGGACCTGATGGCTTTACTTCAAAATTCTATCAAACATTTCAAGAAGGACTAATACCAATTCTCCTCAAACTATTCCATAAAACTGAAGAGGAAGGAATATTTCCAAGCTCATTTTACAAGGCCAGAATTACCCTGATTCCAGAACCAGACAAAGACACAATGAAAGAAGAAAAGTATAGACCAATATCTCTGATGAAACTTAGATGCAAAATTCTCAACAAGATACTATTAAACCGAATCCAACAGCACATTGAAAAGATCATTTACTATGATCCAGTGGGATTCATCCCAGGGATGCAAGGATAATTCCATATAGGCAAATCAATAAATGTGATATGCCACATTAACATTAAGAAAGACAAAAGCCATACGATCATTTCAACAGACAAAAATCATTTGACAAAATCCACCATCCTTTCATGATAAAAATTCTCAACAAATTAGACATAGAAGATATGTACCTCAACATAATAAGGGGCATGTATGATAAATCCATAGTTAACATCACACTGAATAAGCAAAAGTTAAAAGCTTCTACTCTAAGGTCAAAAACAAGACAAAGATGCCCACTTTTACCACTTCTATTCAACATAGTACTAGAAGTCCTAGCCATAACAATTAGGCAAGAGAAAGAAAGAAAGGGCATCCAAACTGAAAAGGAGAAAGTAAAATTGTCCCTGTTTACAGATAACCTGATCTTATATGTAGAAAACCCTCAAGACTCCACCAAAAAACTCTTAGAACTAATAAATAAATTCAGTAAATTTGCATAATTCTGTACGTATTTTGATATTAAATGAGAGCTATGAAGACATGAAAAAGGAAGAAAGGAAAAATGAAGTCAAGGTTAGATTTTGACTAAGCAAATGGAATCAAGTTGACAGAAGATTGAACAGAAACATTTCAATATTTTAGTGCTTAGTATCACAGCTAACAGCTAGTATTTTTCATAGTCCTTTATAATTACCAAGGCATTTGTACACATTATAAAATTATTTTAACTTTAAAGCAACACTGAAATAGGCTGGACACAATTATCTTCTTCATTTTACAGAAAATAGAGTTATGATTCAGGGAAATTCAATTATGTGGCCTAAGATCTCACAGCTGGTTAGTAATGGACTCCAATTTTGACCCAGGTCTGTTGAAACCAAATCTAGGTCACTGTCTGTCTGTTCGCCTTTTAATTTGTTATTGCTTCAATATTTATTCAAAATAAAAGTATTTCTACTTTCACACTATTTTCTTATATTCCAACCTACGTAACCAAAGCAGCTGTCATTTAATATCATTCTTGTGGAGATGCAGACACAAGGTGAAGGGAAAGAAGAATGCTAAACTGCATGACTGTGCTTCTCTAAGAAACAAACACACTTAGCCATGTTATTTTGTGACCTGAAAGTGGCAACTTCCTTTACAAATGCTGTGTTATAGCAGAGTTTAATAAAAAGGAGGAGGAAATGTGGTATTGTGAAGGTAGTTCTTACATCAGGACAGAAGTTAGAAGATCTAGTTCAAGCTTTAGCGTTCAAACATACTGGATATATGATCACATTCCTAACAAAAAGCTAATGCAAATGCTAGTTAGAATCGAGCTCATTATAATGGAGATTAATAATAATTAACAACTAACATACAACATTGATCATAAGCATTATTTTGCTTCAGCTGCTATTTATCTTGCAAAGAATGACTTCCAACTGGTAAGGATTCTGAGAATGTTAGTAAGAAGTAGACCTGGGGAGACTACAAGTCCATTGCTTTTTGTATGAACCTTCCCATTTTAAGTCCTCTGGAAAACCTAGATCAACCTTCTCTTTATTTCCTTTGCCAATAATTTTGACTAGAATTCACAAACCTATTTAAAACGTTAAAATAAAAATGCTACTGGCTGGACATGGTGGCTCACGCCTGTAATCCCAGCACTTTAGGAGGCCCAGGAGGGCGGATCATGAGGTCAGGAGTTTGAGACCCCCTGGGCCAACATATTGAAACCCCATCTCTACTAAAAATACAAAAATTAGCTGGGCATGTTGGCGGGCACATGCAGTTCCAGCTATTTGGGAGGCTGAGGCAGGAGAATCATTTGAACCTGGGAGGCGGAGGTTGCAGTGAGCCGAGATTGTGCCATTGCACTCTAGTCTGGGCAACAGGGCAAGACTCTGTCTCAAAAAAAAAAAAAAAAAGAAAAAAAAAATAATAATAATAATAATGCTACCTAAAATCTTGCTGAGCCCTTCCTTTCCCCTTCTACCTCTCTGTGCATTCTCTGTCCAAATAGAGCTTGTCACTTCAGTCAAGGCTACATGCATGGCAAGGAGAATTTACATTGACTTGTTTGCCTGGTTCAGATAACTGCATTCCTCTTAGCACTCTGAATGCCCCTTGTGATGCTATGTGTGTCCTTCCTGAGCAGCAGAGGGGCGTGTGATGGTGAGATTGAGTTAAAATAAGTTAATCAAAGTGGACTGAGTAGGGAAAGAAAGGTATAATCTTGAAGAGCAACCATTTTCACTTAGACATTATCCCATGCAACATTGCCTATCTGTTGGAAGAATGGATTTTTAGCATATTGTCCACACAGATGGATGATGTTAGCAGTGGCTATAATCTCTCGGCCAGGGCTTCTGAGCCAGAAGTCTCAGAAGACTCATCTCTGGAGAATGCTTAGAGAAATGCTGCTCTATACCCTGTCTCACTCCTTTGCTGCAAATGTTTCCAAATTGGCGACTGCATGAGCACATGATATTCTTTATTTTAAAAAAGTGAGAACTTATTTGGGACCATCTTGAATTACTTTCTCCAGGAAAGAATCTGGAAGGAAGAAAGATTTCGAATTCTGATTCCAATTTTGTAGAATCATTTGAACTTGAGTGTCATCCTGACCTTGGCTTGCCAGCTGCTCTGTTCCGCCTCTCTAGAATCCTATCCATTTATGGTTTTCAAGCCACCTGTCAGCATGGCAAGCAGGAGAAAGGCTACAGCAAGAGGGCAAATTAGATGTAAAAGTCTCCGTGGGCTTTTCTGCCATTGGCAGCTAATGCAGTTATACATTGAGCAAGCAGGGTGCCAAACCAAAGAGAAACAATATGCTGGAGCAGAAAGTCTTTAGAATAAGAGCTAGGAAATGGGCTGCAGTCTAATCCACAATGGCTTTTGCATGAGATAAATGACATTTCATGTCTTCCATTTCAAGTTACAGGCTCATAGCAGATGCTCAATCCTTCTTCCTGGTCCTGACTTTTTTATGAATTAATGGTGGCATTGGGCAAATCAGTAATACTCTCTGCAACCTCATCTCTAACTAAAAAAGACAAGAAAATGAAACAAATACATGTCCAGACACAATATTGCTAAGCACAATGCTAGTTTATATATATATATATATACACACACACACACACATACATATATATTTTTAATATACAATGAATGCCTTAATTTATAATTGTGTTTATGCTCTGGTTTCATGTGTCCCCATCACAGTGTTAGTTTCTAGTTACATGAATATTCCGAGATATGGAAATGATAAGCTGTGGTAGGTGGTCTCCATGGTCTTTTCTAATTTTAATGATTTACAGGTTTTACAGATATGGTTTGGGTCTGTGTCCCCCCCAAATCTCATGTCAAATTGTAATCCCCAATGTTGGAGGTGGGACCTGTTGGGAAGTGATTGGATCATGGTTGTCGATTTCCCCTTCGGTGCTGTTGTGATAGTGAGTAAGTTATTGTGAGATCTGGTCGCTTAAAAGTGTGCAGCACTTCCCCCTTCTCTCTCTTTCTCCTGCTCCAGTCATGTAAAACGAGCCTGCTTCCCCCTTGCCTTCCGCCATTGAGTGTAAGTTTCCTGAGGCCTCCCAAACCATGCTTCCTGTACAGTCTGCAGAACCATCAGCCAGTTCAACCCCTTTTCTTTAGAAATTTCCCAGTCTTAGGTATTTATTTGTAGCAGTGTGAGAATGGACTAATACACTGATTTTCCTGGTTATCAGGAAATTAGGATTACATAGACATACAGTTGTCAGTGTTACTTAAAACATAAAATACTGCATTGATCCAAGAGTGACTGATTAAAGTGTTGGTAATGGGCAGTCTCCTAGGCTGATATAAGGGACAAGCTATGAGAGTTTAATGACTACCCTCTCCTGGGTAAGCATATCTCATGCACTCAACTGCCATACTTCTACGCAGCCCATCTGAGATGTGAGGGCAACTCTGAAGACAAGAAATATGACATTTTCCTGTCCCAAGACCAGAGTGCCTTTAGGTGGCCCTCTCCTATAGCTGCAGCTCTTATCCATTAAGTAAATTCTTCCCTTACCCCTTCAGGGCTGGGGATCATGGCAACTTCATATTGTTAGTAGTTCTGCTAATCCCTAGTTAGTTTCCTAACCCTGCTCCTGTCTTTGTAAATTTAATGTATTCATTAACACATTTTCAGTGATCATTTTGGGTGTTCTGTCTGTTTCTTGCTCATTCTCTTTCCCTTTCCTGAGATCTACTCCCTTTATCCACTGTTTACTAGACATATAGACTGTAGTTTTACAGTCATCTCAACACTGTAATCCAATATAGAACTCATCACAAACCTGCTTCTCTGCTCAGCAATTGATGCTATTCTCTGGTAGTCAAAAGACAGCTGTTGGCATCCTGGACCACCCCATCTCACTCTTTTTTATATCAATTTATATTAATCCTCATTCAGAAAATTTTCTGAGTTCACTGCTTCTTCACCATCTGCACAATTCTTGCTCTCATTAGTTCCGAAGTCCAGTAGATTATCACCTATATTGGCCTGGCTTCTCATCCACTATTTCTTTGTCTTCATGACTATCAAAATCATATTTTAGAAAAAAAAACTGCACATGCCAATCTACTCTTAAAACCCTTTGAAGTCTCCCTATCACTTTAAAGATAAAGTCTAACTTCCTCGGCAAAGCATATAAGCCCTTACAATTTTTTTTAACCTGTATTTGCTATTTTCCTAATACTTACTTATAAGAACTCTGTACTTCAGTTCCACCAAACCACTGTTTGTTTATTACAGATAGTTGCATTTCACACTCATGTCTTTGTGCATGCTGTTTCCACTGTCCGGAATATCCTGTGGGTAGTAGTCCCTCAGATCCTACCTCCAGCATCACCGTCTCCAGAAAACTTCCCTAGATAACCCTCAACAACTAGTTTGGGTGCCTCTTAGTTGTTGCAATGGCTCCTTTCCTTCAGGTGATGGCATGCCCCAAGGCAAAGTGCTCTGTGTTCCGCTGGATGAAATACCACCATTTTGTCCTGCTCTATGCTCGGTGAACCCCAGAACACTTATGCTTGCTCTTCTCCTTAAGGTCCTATCTCTTTCCTGGCTATAGAATGAGGCATAGGACTCAGATGTGGGGTGTTTTGGAGGGGAGCATCTTATTTATGTCTCATAATATAAGATGTGCTAGAATGATTGATGGATCTTGGAGTCTGAGATAGTTTTGAATCCCAGGTCTTCTGCTGACCAGCTGCATTACTTTTCAAGAAGAAATAGTTTGGAGAGTATTATACCAACAAATAGCTTGCTTAAGAGTGATGTTGACTCCCCAAGTTTAATGGGGTAGTTTGCAGTAAGAGTGTTAGTGAAACTGGCTCTGTACTTTGCCTTTGAGCCAGAGCTAGGATTGAGGTATTTATTGATCAAGTTTATCTCAACTACGACATGGAATGTCCCTTTCTCACTTGTGAAACATTATTGCTCAGGTAGATATAACTTAAAGCTTCCATTACTATTATAAAGTTCAGTGATTTTTTAAGCTAAAATTAACTATAGGGATAATATAAAAAATGTATTATTCAGTCTTTGATTAGTGAACCCCTTTCATAGAGATATGTAATCTCACAACATCCCTTACGATTAAAAAGGTCACAATTTTTAGGTAGTAATGATTATAAGAAGTAACTTTAAGCTTAAAAATTTGTTTTTGATCTATATATATAACAATTACATATTACATAAGATTTGCTCCTATATTATCTTTAGTCATTGATATATGTGGATATGTGCATGTGTATATGTGTGTGTATGTATATAATATATTTATATAAATATAGATATATATCTACATATATCTATATATATATTATATATAGAGAGAGAGAGGGAGAGAGAGAGAGAGAGAGATGTTATAAGATCTCTGTACTTCAGTTCCACCAAATTGCTGGTTTCATTATATAAATATAACCAAATCAGGAGTATATTATATTTAATTATATAAATTAAGGAGTATATATAAAATAACCAGTTTGGTTATATAAATATAGTTATCTATCTATCTATCTATCTATTTAATTATTCACAATAGCTTGGATGTGGAAACAACCTAAATGCCCATCAGTGTATGAATAAGGTATATACATACAATGGATTATTATTGTAATATACGGCAATAATACTATTTAAAAAAAGAAATCTTTCATATGTGACAACATGGATGAACCTGGAAGAAATTATGCTGAGTGAAATAAGCCGGTCATGGAAGGATGAATGCTGCATGATTCTACTTATATGAGGTGTCTAAGACAGTCAAACTCATAGGCTAAAAGAGTAGAATGGTGGTTGCCAGGAGCAAGGGTTAGAGGGAAAGGAGGAGCTGCTAATCAAAGGGTACAAAGTTTCAGTTATGCAGTTGAGTAAATTGTAGAGATCTGCTATAAAACATTGTGTCTATAGTTAACAGTAATGTATTGTGTAGTTAAAAATATTTACAAAGATAGATCTCATGTTAAATGTTCTTACCACAATAAAAAAAAAAAAGTTAAAATGTATATTTATACTACCTTAATGGCATTAAGGTTTTAGAATAACTGAAATTTTTGGTAACAATTATCTAAGTATGACAGTTTTTTCAACTTATAAAAGAAAAAAGATGGACAGAAGGGGGCTTACCTGAATGAAAGGGGCTCCAGAACTGAAGAAGTCTCTTCACCAAAGTCATATATAATATAGTTTATATTCTTCTAACATTTCTTTTTTTTCTGTCTCTCCAGTTTTAAGTATTTTTATTCAAACATGAGGCCTTTGCCAGAGTATCTCCCTTTTTTTTTGTAATTGAGTATTCTTTATGTATTTTCATTACTTACTAAGCAGAAATAATTTCATTTACTTTTTCATTTAATCTAATTTGGTTGTAAATGGCTATATCAACTGATTTCTTATATTTATTTCTGATATTTGTTGCAACAATATGAGTGATTAGTATTTTTTGTGTGTGTTTCAATTGTTAGGGAAAGATACATATATACACAAGAATATAAGCAGCAATAATTAATTTTGCATGGGAATATTGTCACTTGTGTTTTATGTTTTATATTTTAAATATTTTATTAGTTAGAGCTAAACATCTAACACTGCTACTATTACCACTACTACTACCACAACTAGTGCTATTACTACTAAAGCAGCTAGCATTCAAAAAACATACTGTATATTCCATGCTATGCTAGACACTTCATAGAATTTTATCTAAAAGGTTAAATACTTACTGAATAGTAATAAGTTAAAGTGGGGTTATGTCCTAGTTTATTCAAAAGAGTCCATATATAAGCAGTTTTCCCAGGTAAATCTGTTTTTGAAATATCACTAGCATTTTATTTAACTCTCAAAAATGACCTGTTTTGGACAAAGCTTACATATTCACTTTAGAAATTGTGCATATATGACATACTTCTTTTACACCTGATTTAATGGGAATTATTCTAATATTTTGTTGCTAGTATTATATTTTCTATAGGTTTCTGAATTTTTTCTACCTTCAGAAAATTTTCTTTTATTTTTAGTTGCTAATTTATTTTGTTTTAATCAGAGATTAGTGTAGGATTTTATCAAATGTTTTTGTTATATATTACATTTTATTTTTAATATGTTAATGGAGTAAGCCATATTAGTAGATTTTTCTAGTTTTGAATAAAACTTACAATCTAAGGGCAAAATATACTCCTTTTAAAGTATTTAATAGTTTGTTAGGTTTTATAGTGTTATATATAAATATTTAGTATTTTTAAAAATAATGATATATATTTGATCAAATGAAATTTGATTTAATGAGATTTGACTATAATTTCCTTGTATTTCTGTCTTTGTCTGATTTGTGTACCAAAGTTATGAAAGCCTCATGAATAAGCTATAAATATTTCTATATGTTTTCATCTTCTATATTTATATGTTATGGTGTAATTTACCTGTAAAACATTTAGGCTTATATTTTTTAGAGTAAGATATTTTATATTCTCTTTTACAATATTCTATCATTATGGTCCAGGTTGTTTTTTTACTTTTATTTCAGTTTGGTAATTATATTTTTTAAGAATAATATTAATCTTACCTGTATTTTCAAATGTATTAGCATAAAGTTCTACTTAGAAATTTGATATGTCTATATTTCTATGTATATATTTTTTATTACTAATTTTGTTTGTGTTTTCTTTTACTCAGTTAGATTTGATGACTGTTAACATGTGGGTCTTTTCAAATAGATGACTTTTTCAAAAATTGTGTCAAATTTTTTTTTTCCCTTCCAAATCTATTGAGGTACTTGTATATTTTCATGTGATAAATAACATCAATAATTTTTCTCACACTGAACTATTATTACTGAGCCTTAATTGTGTTTGGACACTATTTCATTTTGTTTTAGTTTTTATAATGTTTATCTCAGAAGACCAAAATTGTTTGCCCTAATTTTATTTCCATCAAAAGTGGAGGAGAGCTATCATGGTTACTTGGGTCTAACCTTTTTAATTTTTTTTATTATATTTTAAGTTCTGGGGTACATGTGCAGAACGTGCAGGTTTGTTACATAGGTATACACGGGCCATGGTGGTTTGCTGCACCTATCAACCCATCATCTACATTAGGTGTTACTCCTAATGCTATCCCTCTCCTAGTCCCTCACCTCCTGACAGGCCCTGGTGTGTGATGTTTCCCTCCCTCCGTCAATGTGATCTCATTATTCAGCTTCCACTTATGAGTGTGTTTGGATTTCTGTTCTTGTGATAGTTTGCTGAGAATGATGGTTTCCAGTGTCATCTATATCCTTGCAAAGGACATGAACTCATCCTTTTTATGGCTGCATAATATTCCATGGTGTATATGTGCCACATTTTCTTTATCCAGTCGATGCCTTTGGTTTTAATGGTTACTTTTAATTTTTTAAAATGTTTGCTTGTATTATTTTGATTTGTTCAATATGAATTATTTGTATTGTATTTACTTTTTATTATTTATTTTACAACATCTTCAGTTGAATGTTTAATTTGTTTTCAGTCTTCTTAAAAACATACATTTATGATAAAACATTTTTTGAGTACTCTTTGGCCGTTCTACAGATTTTAATATACAGAATTGTCACCGATGTTCATTTATAAACAGGATGTGATTTTAGTTAAGGTTTTCTCTTCATTCAAGAAAGCTATCTTTAAAGAGAGATTGTAAGTGAACATATTTCTTTTGGATAACTTTTGTTTTAAATTTAAGATTTCTTATCTTTTAGTCAGTGAATGTAGCCTGTTTAATTTTTGTTTCCTGGAATTTGTTTAAATTTTCTTTCAGGTTTAATCCAAGGTTAATATTTATGAATATTTTAATGATGATAAAGAGAATGTCTGTCCTCTGTTAATAGGAACAAACCTCTAAGTAGATTTGTTTGATTATTCTTGCTATTTGTGTTACTTAATTACATAGATTTTTTTTTTCTTTTGGTTTCTTGGTGTATTTGCAAGTTAAATATATTAAAGTGAGTCATTGTGATTGTGGATTTTTTTTTTCCTCTTGTGTTTCCAATAATCTTCGTTTTATAGGTTTTGAAGCCCTATTTTTAAGCACATATAGGTTCATCACTGTTTTATCTTCTGTGTAGATTTTTATCAATTTTAAATATTTCTTTTAATCCTTTTAATGGCTTTTATTTTGAATTATTTCTTATTGGACATTAATATTCTTACAACTGCCTTTGTTTATCATTTGCTCCTTTAAATGCTTTGTATAGATCAGAAATGGTTAACTGATAGTGCTGGTTCAGCAAATACCATCACTTAAGAACATGGTTGCATTATTCTTTTTCTGAGTGCTTCTTAACTTTCTTTAATTTATTTGGTCATTTAAGTCTGTTTGTTGGCCCTGTGGTCATCACTCACATGTTTCTTGCACCCCTGACCTGTGCTTTGTCAATCAGAAATGGTTGTAAATGGTTGTATCTTAGTCTTATTCTTTAGGAATTGACTTTTGTGTATGTCTTTTTCTTTCATTCTTTCTAATTTTGTTGTTGTTGTTGTTGTTGTTGTTGCTTTTGAGACAGAGTTACATGATCTCAGCTCAGCTAAGTTTTGTAATTAATGTAGAGGCAGGGTTTCACTATGTGGCCGAGGCTGAACTTGAATTTCTGGGCTCAAGTAATCTGCCTGCCTTGGCCTCCCAAAGTGCTGGGATTAATAGGGATGAGTCACCCGACCAACTTTGGTGCTTTTTGTTATAGCTAGACAAAGAATACAAAAACATTTCCACTGGCTTCTTTCATACAGGCTGGATAGAACTAGCTAGGATGTTCTCCTAATTTTGTTGCTAAGTTGTCTCGGGTTATTAAAGTGGGTACTTGTCTTCCCAAAACAAGATCTTTTTTTCTCTGTATACATTTAGATTGTTTCATGACTCTTTGAAGAATAAGATGAATTACTAGGGATGATGGGATTTAAGCTCTTCAGAAAATATGTGATAGAGAGTACCACACACATGGGGAAGTAAAGGGCTAAAGTCATTATCTTAAATACGCAAGAGTAGAAATGCATTTATGTGGTATGTGTTATAGATGTGTTCATGTAGTTTTGCTCTTATGTTTTTAAATTAGAAAGAGTTTCTAAAAGTAGCTTCTGGATAATATGCTGATAGACTTCTACTGCTTTTGGAATACATTTCACTGGTTAGGCAACATCTATTAATGCTGTATCTCACATATTGCTTCATCTGAGGATGTTGAAGTTAAGGAAACTACCCAGCGTTTTGAACCAAAATGAAATAACATAAATTGTAAAAGAAATCCCTCAGCTTGACCCATTAAAGTAAAGTAAATGTGCTGACAGAGGTCTAAGAAATCAAAAAATGGGAAGAGAATGAATAATAAAATTGAGCAAGACTTCCGATGGTTCAATAAAATGGCTCCTGAAGATAATGTTGTAACTCTGTCAATCTGTGTTTACTTCTCTAAAGGCCTAAGGAGATCATCATGGAAATGGCAATGAATTTTGAAAACTAAAAGAAAAAGTGTATATAAATTATAACTTTTATATCATAACATTTCCAAAATACTTCTCATGAAACTCTACTCTGAGGAGACAGCTTCATTAGCAAAGGTAATGGATATTGGAATACTATAAATTGGTAAGTTCTGAAGTGAAGATAGCCATTTAACTTGGAGTTATTACATTTTTCAAACTTTTAAGACTCTAATAACTTTTATGAATCATCTATTACTATTCAGCAGTTCAGAAAAGCCAATTTTATGTGGTTTTCATGGACATATAATTTGTATAATTTATAATATAACATCTATCTCATAGAAATCTGATAGTATGAAAATTTTTATTTTTTACGTCAGTGAATAAAAATACAAGCTATACATAAATAAGCCAAAGTATCTGATATGTATATCGCATAGCTATCCTGTAAATAGATCATAACTCAAAGAGACTTATGTCCTGGCAAAAAGAAATGTCTTTGTTCTGGTGTAACAGTAATTTAAAATATTTATTCTAGTGGAGGTTCAGTGTTCCTGGAAACTTTTGGTTCAGGATTCTAAGAATGACTGGAGAAGATGAGTTTAAACATTCTCCTCATAGAACTTATTTACTAACATAATAACCTAAAATTAATAAACAAAGTGAGATATAATAATTGATTCTAAATTTCAAAATACTGTGAGAGAAAATGTAAATACTAAGCTTTTGCTTAAGGAGATAATTTCATTAATATAATTCTGCCTATCTATTTATTTACCTACCTATCTGCCTAGCTATCATACAAAGTAAATATTTGAAAATTGTTTATGTTCTAAAACTGATAATTCATGTATAGCATAACCAAAAACTTGGCCAACATTCAGCAGAAATTATAACAGAGGGAAAGCATTCTGTCTGTGGTGTTCAATATCAATTTGCTAAGTTGTCCTTGATAGGCAATTCCAAGGTTGCATATGAGTTCAAACCTCAACAGGTTTCCTCCAGGATATATGCTTTAAGTTGTGTGGAACTTGTTAAGCTCCACAAATAACATTGATATAACAAATTTAAGCTTCCTGCTGAATATTAACTGTATATTAAATACTACATTGCCACTAATAATAGCTACTATTGAGCATTTATCAGGAATGTTGAAATGATAGAAACTTCACAGGTTATTGTAACTCAGTTCTGCATTTAAAGAGGAGCAAGTTGTAGAGAAATCAGAGTGATTTATCCAAAGTCAGTTGCTGACAGGGTAAGAGATCTTGGCTTTTAATTCAATGCTATTTCTATTGCATCTGCTGGTTTTAAATGGCCTTCCATAATTTGATGGAGTCTGATAAGGCTGTTCTGATTTTTAGAAGGCAATTTCCTATACCTGGTTTGTAAATGTCACTTCATCCTCAATTTTATATGAACATATTACCATTCATATCACTTTAGAATAAAAGATACTGAAGGGAAGAGTCTGACAGAACAGATAAAATGGTTTTCTTTGTTAAGATCAAACATGTTTTGTATAATAATATATGTATCTACATATGTATATCTTTCATTATGGATTTAATACAATGTCAGAAGCATAGAGCAAATATATTTTTAAATATACCTTGTTTTTCTCTTCCATACATCAAACATCTACTTTATATTCTGCTGTTAGTTTTTCACTAATTTGTGTCCAGGGAATGTATATTTGCTTAAGAATCAGTCAAAGGAAAAAGTTTTTTTTTTCTGGAAAAATTATGTAATATGCACATACATATACACACAAACACACATATACACAGAGACACACATGTAGATGGACTCAAAAGTCAAATGTCTATATAAATGTGTGTTTGTAGACACACATCTATACACACACAAATAATCTATTTTATCTCTGTGATGTTACCTCTATCAACACAGATAATTATGAAACTATTTCTATAATTTGTATGTCTAGACAAATAATGCATATTTCCTACATTCCTTTTTTTTAAAAAAGTAGTTCTTTATGTAACAGTTGTTTGTAGATGTCTTTGGGGACAACATCTCTGGTTAATTAGTGGTTGGTTTATATTTTCATTTAAATCTATAGTCCACTGCTGACTTTGTAAACCCCATAATTCCAATGTATAGATCATCCAGTATTCAAGATTAATGAGTATCATGGCTCTTTTCATCTTAGAAAACACTATTAAGACAACATTCTAAACATTTGAGGGGAATAATCTTAAAATCATATTACAGTTTTTTTAATGTTTTTTGAAAAGTAACTGACTTCACAAACACCAAGTACAACATGATTTAGACAACTGAGAAACAGGCAAGTATATTTTGAAGTGCTAAAATAAAACATATTTATACAAGTACAAAGCAAAACAATGCTGATAAAAATGTTAAACTTTATGAAAAAAAATCATTTGCAATTCACATCAAAATAATTTAACATTCTCTATTATTTTAATAGTACAAGCTGCCACAACAGAGAAAGAACAGATACACGCACACAATTTTAAAACCAAATCAGTTATAAGTGCAGAAAAAAGTAAGTACAAGCACTTTTAGCCCACACAAATCTTTTAGGATTGGCACCATCTTTCTAAAACATCTATAATCTATATAGATTTCTAATTACAACACCATCAGCAGCTGCCATTGATTTCTAGAAATACACACAATATACATAGTATATTTGTTCACATTGGGAAGATCAGTGAAATTCAACCAACTATTTTATACATGCCTCATTCTTCAATAGACAGTAGAGACTCTCCCAGGCCTCAGACCCTCTTCAAAGTGAATTCTGATTTATCTTTATGCTTTCACTGATCTGTATTTTTTCACAGTATAAAATTGTAAATGGTAACTATAGAGATTCTGACAGCTTGAGGGTTATTAATAAGCTGTTGCTAAATGTGAACTCATATAATACCTTTGAAGTCTCCAAAACATGTACATTTTACTGGGAGACTAGCATAGGAAATGCTTTTGTTTTTTGTTATTCTTAAAAAGAGCATTTAATTCCTGGCTTGGAAGTCACAGAACTGCAGCAGAGCCATTATACAATTCATTTACAGTCAGAAATAGCTCCTAGTCTTCCTGATCACTTGCTGGTAACAGCAGTAGTTTGGGAAAGATAGTTACTTTCAAGGATTAGCACATTTGGGGATTTGCTTTTTTTCCTTGCTTCAGTCAAATCTGTTAAAATTTTTCTTTCCATACTCCCTTTCTGTTCCCCATCCCTAGCCTGGAAAGACGGTTCTTCCCAATGCAGATATGTTCTTCTTAGGCTGTCCCCACTCCTTTCCCAAAATAGAAGGACGAATGGACTGATTAGATTAGTCAGTATAACTTGGTTAAACCACATCTTCTTCTTTCCATCCTGGGACATATCTCTCCTTTAGGGTCACTTTGCTGAGCCTTAGCATATCCCCTTCCTTTTAGTCATGCTGGTCCCGACTGAATTATCACTGGGCACCAGGAACAGATTGTTTTGAAGGAAATTCAATGAGAATGTACCCAAATGAATTGTGAAGTTCATATCCTATAGCCCTAGAATGAATATTCAGTTCTCTTTGTACTGTAGAGTTATTACTTGGAACCTGGTATTAGAATTGGCAAAGAGACAGAGTTAGCATCATTCCAAAATAAAAGATCTCAATAATGCATTACTAATAATCTGATGTCCAATATACAATGTAGTCAATGAAGTGGCAAAAGTTGTAGAAATACAGAGAAAAATATATCTTGTTTTCTTCTAATTGGATAAATCATTTTTATTATTACAGTTGATTATGATAGCATGTGGAATTATCAGATGGCAATTTACTTGCATTAAATTTAATTTCAAATGAAGTTTTTTTGTAAGGTAGTGTACTTTTTAAGAGCCATGTTACTAAAACATAGAAAATGAATTTGACCATGAACAAAGTTTAAACATGTTCTTCTATTGGTCTAGAGTGAAACGTATTGTACTTGAGAATAAAATGAAAATCAACATAAGGATTTTATGAAACAAATTTTAAAATGTAGAGCATATCGGGAAAGGTTTTTAATCCATAAGAAGTCAAGATAGGAATCCTCAGGTGAATGCCATCGTTTTTATGAGGATCCAAAGGGTATTAATACTTCAAAAGATTTCCATTTGTTTTTCAGGTAGAGGCAGACATTTGCTTTTAATGAAACTATGAAACTTAGCTGGATTTCACTTACATTTTAAAAGCCTCGTTATAATATTTGGGATCAGGGTGCTGTGATGATGTTATTTTCAAATCTAGCATGGGAGGTTTGATTTCTTGTAAATTAATACTTTAGTACATGAATGTTAGCTTTTAATGTTTTGTATTGGGAGGTTTGACTTAAAGTTGCAAGTAAGAACAAATAGCAGAAAAGAAAATTCAAGCACAATATTTATTAGAATGTTTTAAAGTGAAGAATGATAAATTATGCCAATGGACTGACTTCTATTTCTCAGTTTAGTTTCTTTTAAGTAGATGTGAAATAAAAAAAAAATTACTTACCAAAATAAGGATATTGAGCTAAAAGAAAAAGTTTTATTTATTTTTCTCTCTGCCAAAATATACTTCTGCCTCACAGCATATATTTTTCATAAGGCTATCTTAAGTATAAGGCTGGGTCAACTGAACTTTGAATTTATAGGACACCTCCTCCATTTATTACTATCCTTATTTAAAAATCAAAACATTTGGTACCTGAGGATAGCTGCAATGGGAGGAAGAAAGAGATGACAGTGGATTCAGGTCTTGAACTATGAATTCTACCTATTTGAGACTATCAAAGCACACTTGTTTCTATTATACCTCTAAATCTCTTTTCTGCAGTTTTAAAAAGTGACAGTATGAAGTGCACAAAATAATATGAATCATTATTTAAAAAAAGAAAATAAGAATTGCTTTGCCTCTTTTTGGAATGGCTAAGAAAGACTGTGTGGTTAATATTCATTAAGGTTCCTCTTTTTTAGTATTTTGTATTGCTTTGAAAAATCTACATTTGTCATAGTTCATAGCTGCCCTGTTTAAGCAGCCAAGAATAGTTAAAATCACTGCTCACTGGCATAACTAAATCTCCACTAAGCTGACTTGACACAGTTTAAAATTTTCAGTGTATTAAGATTGTGTTAATCCTTTCAACAACAGTCTCTCAAATCGTGACAATGTCTTCATGGGGTCTATGGACCACTCTTCCAGTGGTGGGACTCAAAAAGAACAAAGGAGCTCTTTGTGCATCAGGTTCTCAAAATAAAGGAATGAAGAAGCCCCAATGCATATTTTAATATTTTAGTTGGCAATGCAAACGGAACAGCATTCCTAAAGAGGAGTGGCCATGTTTCTTGAAAGAGATAGCCAGGCTGGAGCTCAAGAATGATTATAAAGAGAATTTCCAGCTACAATGCACCCCAGTGAGGGAATTACAAAACAGTATTCCAGAAAATATTTTTTTGCTACTCCAGTATTGATTGGCAACATGGTGAAATAGTCAAGAAATCTTCCACTGGTTTTCTTGGTTAATGGAGGTGAATCTGAAATAAGTAGGTGGAATCCCCGATGCAGGCTTTTGGAAGAGTATTTCACAACCCAATTGGAGAGGAAAATCTCTGGTAGAAGCCCTACGTAGTACATTAGCGCAGCACTCACTATCCAGTCGTGTGTTATGCATGGGACACATTCACAACGCCTCAGTAAATACTGGACCCAAGTTACTGCTTTTCAAGGTCTTTACAGGAAAGAAAAAACAAAAAGAAAGAAAAAAGAAAGAGAAAAGTTGATGTTTTGGTCCCAGATTTTGAGTTTGTTAGAAAATGTACATTCATGTTTGGTGAATCAAAGACTCTTCTGGGAAAAGAATTAAAGTAAACAAATAAAACTTTTTACAGTTGCTTATTAACTATGCTCTTCACCCTCCGTTACGCTGTTTCACACGCACTGCTTTCCTAGAGCAAAGCACTTGGTATGGAACTGTTTGAACAGACGCCTTGTCAGCCCTCAAAGATATCAGCCATGTTTCTTAAAAGCCCATGTTTTCTAAGGCCACTAGAAGAAAATCTGCCAAAAGATTTGTCGTCGGTGTCTTCGTCGGTTGTCGTGAGATAGCACTATGGATCTCGTGTTTCCATCAAGGGGTGCACTTGGCATCTTCCCCCTGGGCCGTAACCAGGCGACTATGCTTGCCACTGTGTGTGTGAACACGGGGGGGCTCTGCTCCGCACGCGCAGGCCGGTGCGCTTTCCAGGGACATTCACAACGACGAGGAGCTCTGAGTGTAATCTCTTATGATAAGAGTGTCATATTTGGGAGACGACGGGATACAGAGGGCCGACTCCGACACTGGCGAGTTGGGGGTTGTGCTCCCCGAGTCCACCGAGTCCCTGAAGGGGGACGGCGGGGTGAGAGCCACCAACTCCTCCAGGTCTGGCTTGGCGGCCGCAGCCTCGGGCCCCGCTGCCGGGCTCTCCCGGGCCGCGTCCCCAGCCGCCTGAGCCCCCGCCGCGGGCTGCGCGCCGCCTGTGACCTCGATGGCTGGCAGAGGCTGGATTTCGGCGAAGGTCGTCATGGTTGTGGGCAGCTGGATCTCTTTGGGGATCAGGTACGACGAGCAGAGCGGGGCGCCCACGCCGGGGCTGGGGGCCGCGGTGGACAGCATCATGGAGTTGAGCTCGCTGATGTTGGCCGTGAAGCGGGTGACCACACTGCTGATCTGCTCCATGAGGGAGCCCTGCGACGAGCTGCTGCGCGCAGCGGGCTCCGAATGCAGCGACGGCACGTCGTCGTCCGTGCGGCTGGCCGAGCCCGCGCGGTGGCTCAGCGTGCTGATGGGCGATGGTGAGCGCGGCCGCGTGGGCGCCGGGAAGTGCTCCTCGGTCTCGGCCACATCATACAGCCCCTTGGGGCTGGCGTCTGGGGGCTCGGGCCCGCCAGGGCCGGCGCCTGCGCAGCCCGCACCGCCCGTGGCCCCCATCCCCCCCGCGCTCCCGCCTGCGCCAGCGCCCGCGCCCAGGCCGCGGCTCTCCGTGCTCTTGGGGAAGGGCTTGATGACTGCCGTTTGGTTGGGATTTTCTTTCTTGTTGATGTGGATGGACAGGCGCTGCCACAGGTGCTGACCCCGGCTGCTCTTCTCGTTCTGGGCCCACGTGACAGATTTTCCATTGGAGCTGAGGAGAGAAGGGAGAGGAAAGGTGACTCAGCGAGGTGTCCAAGGGGCTTGGATGCCGCTTCCCCAATGGTGGTTGCTCATAGGCCCCGAACTGGGGAGGACTTTTCTCATTCTTTCAGGAAACACAGCGTCAAAAAGACATCACGGAAAGAGACCTTGGAAGTGGCTTTCATTTGCTCATTTTGAGTTAAAGGCTGCTTTCTGTATCAGGCCTTCAGTTTATCATTATCATGAAAATGTGTCAAAGGGGATGCTTGTCCCCTTTGGATGAAGGAGTGTTTATTAGGATTTTGCGGGAGTTCTGAGCCCACCTGTGAGTGCAGCAGCACACAGATGGAAGGGCTTGCAATGTCCCGGCTGTGTGCAGAAGTGCCTGGTACAGGACAGGGGCTTCCTAGAGTTAGTGACCTCAAAGGGAAACATTACCACAAGGACCCAAACTCACCAACAATCATCAGAGAGGAGGGAAGGGGTAAGAGAGTCAGGGATTACAAGGAGGTAGGCAGTGGTTCCAGTTCAGCCTTTATTCTGGAGGTTGGTGTATATATAACTAGGGTTTCCTGTCTGAACCCCTAATTTTGAACATAGTTTTACTTAGGTTGCCTTACCTGCTGGAAAATAAAAATTTAATGAACACACGTTTCTAATGAGAACTTCTTTACTTCATAGAAATTCACCTCACAAATTTATTTTGAGTTCTATACTTGAATAACAGTTCAATGAGAGTGCTGTATAATGCCTTCGGCACTTAGCAGAGCGATCTCGAATTAGGATCCTAGTGAATATTGTGGGACTGACAAGTTTTTTAAAGGCCTTTCTCCTTCTTTCACCTTTGTGCTTCCACACAAAGGGTCTGAAAGCCACACTCAAGATCTGATTGGTACCTCAGCCTCAGTGCCCTAGTACTCTCCTTACCACTAAAAGCTGACACAGTAACTTCTGAAGCTGCAGACCTTGATTCAGGAACTTTACAAAGGTCAGAGAATGTGGCCTGACACTCAATAATTTATTTTTTAGTTTTTATTTTTTAGACGGAGTTTTGCTCTTGTTGCCCAGGCTGAAGTGCAGTGGCACCATCTCAGCTCACTGCAACCTTGGCCTCCTGGATTCAAGCGAATCTCCTGCCTCAGCCTCCCAAGTAGCAGGGATTATAGGCATGCACCACCATGCCCAGCTAATTTTGTACTTTCAGTAGAGACCGGGTTTCACCATGTTGGTAAGACTGTTCTAGAACTCCTGACCTCAAGTGATCAACCTGCTTTGGCCTCCTAAAGTGATGGGATTACAGTCGTGAGCCACTGCGCCTGGTCAGGAATGTTATATGAGGAGATTCTGGTGTAGTTTCCCATCACAAAGTAATCCAAGATCTCTGTTACTAGGGGGTCTGGTATTGTCAGTCAAGACAGCTCTGTTCTAGGGGCTGTGACCAACAGAGAGCCTTGAGCAGCCTGACAACAAAAGAAGTTGAAAACTGCAGTTTTATCATCATAGCCTATGCTTATTAAACTAAATTCTGCATAAGACTCACCTATGGCATTTGTCAAAGATATAAGATGTGACCCCAGGAGAGTCTGATTGTCTGGATTGGCTTCCACGGACCTATGCTTTTGACAAGCACTCTGTTCTTCTGCTCCCGAAGTATTTCTGAAGCACTTTGTTTCTCAGATTCTTTCAGAAACTGAGAAACTCTGGCAGAAAGCCATCCTTTTTTTCTAGATCCCCATCGCTCCCCTTGGTCCCCCTTACTGGAGGGCTGGCTTGCCTTTGAGGGGCCGGGGCCTGTACCTCATTTGGAATCCACCAGCCTTGAGGCTGCCTGACTGGCCCTGCAGAATCTACTCTGTCTGAGAAACCCACTCCCTTGGTAACAGTCTGACATTACTGCAGCTCCTTTAATGACATGCTTTTTGCCTCTTTCCACACTGCTTCCCATTTCTTTTTTTTTTTTTTTTTTTTTTTTTGTTGTTGTATTTTTTTTAGTAGAGACGGGGTTTCACCGTGTTAGCCAGGATGGTCTCGATCTCCTGACCTCGTGATCCGCCCGTCTCGGCCTCCCAAAGTGCTGGGATTACAGGCTTGAGCCACCGCGCCCGGCCTGCTTCCCATTTCTTTATCTGTTCCTTTCTACTTCATGGTCTTTCTTTCTCCGCTCTTTCCTGTGAAATTTCTTTCCATGTAATCTATCCAATGTATTGTAGTCTCATGTCCTTCAGAATCTAGGAATATGAGCTACTTCCATCCTACCCTGCCCTTCCTGGAAAAGATAAATGAATCGTTTCCAGGTTTGGAGGTTGCTGTGCATCCACAGTAGCAGAGGGGGCATTGCCGAACAGTTGGCGTTCCTTTCTAGTAGTTTCGGGGTTTATTTTTCAATTTTGCATTAGCCTGACTTGCATGTATTACATTTCTTTTTCCCAGGTGTCTACTAACTTCTGGAACATGGCAGAGAAGAAATGGGCCAGTTTATGTATAGGATTTGATTGGGAGGATGGTTGCCAACTACACCCTTTCTCCTAACAGAAGGATAAGACACAGGTGTTTCGAAAGGTACAATTATTCTTCCAGGTCACTAAGTCCCCTTTTAATACAAAGCATGGGCTTGAAATCAGAAGACTAGCTGGATTTATTCCACCAACTTTTACCCTAGGGACACTCTTGCTCCTAGTACAGAGAGGTTTTGCAAACACTAGCTTTTAAAGGGTTTTTTTTTTTTTTTTTTTTTCTCTCTCTCGAATGCCTTTAGTTGAACATGATGGAACATAACTTTGGGTGTTAGCAGTAACAGTCTTTGGAATCACCTGTAGCTATGACCCAAAACATGATAGCATGTTGCAAAACCTCTAGGTGAGTGTGTGATGAGGGAACCATCCTAATTAACCAATTCTGTACAAAGTATTGACATCTTTTTCCTGGCCGTGCCTTTGCTTACAGTGCCCATGGCCATAAGGGAGAAAGAGCACCAGACCATCTGAATAACAGTGAAAGTGGACACAGGAAACACCAGACAACCAGAGAAATGGAGTCCAAATGTGAGTACTTCATTTCATTCTTTTGAACATGAAAGATTTTTTTTTCTCTGAAGTAAATAAGAATTCTTAAGAAACAAACAAAAACTCCCTACTCATGACATTATTCTGTTTATTAGTAGAATGTACATTCCATGAAGACACAGATCTTATCTATCTTGTTCAGTGACACTCAGCATGATCTTAATAAGCATTTGAAGGATGAATAGGATTTTTTAGTTAACAGGGCCACTGTGGGGTGTCTTGGAAGCTGCAATAGAATAGAGATCCTAAAATCCGGTTCTTATTCTGGTTCTGCCATCCTGGATATTTGGAAAGGAATAATCTTTTTAAGCCTCAGTGAGAAGCAGACAGTGTCTCATTTAGTTAAGGTTGTTTTGAGATGAAGTGAGACAATGTAGGTGAAAAAAGCTGGTAAAGAGAAGGTGTCTAAGGATGTTCAGGTTTTGTATTTTATGTGAATACAACATTTCAGAAAATAAAAGGTATACTCAATGCCATTTTGAACCCTGGTTTAAGGAACAGAGAATTCAGTGCAAAATAAAATATTTGGTAAGCCATAAAACCTTTCAGGTTCTTTTTCTTTTACCTGACCAACTGTAATAAATATTGGAGTTCCATGATCCGTGGCCTCTTTTCACACCCTAACTGTCTCCGTGGGTGATCACCTCTACCCCATTAAATTCCAAATTAACCTTCTTCCTCAAATGCTTTTGCATTGCGCTACATCCTCTCTTCCTTTTTGCTTAAGCGTATCCTCTTGTTTTCTTATTTTATTTTACCTTAATTGTCTTGTCTTAAAGAAAGCTTTCCTGACCTTGCTAGGCTAGATTCCTATGGTCCCTGCATTCAGGCATATAATAACTCTTTGCTATATGTCTATCTCACCTGCTTGGTGGGACATTATGAAGGCACAGACAGAGGGTTTGTTCTTTCCTATATGCCCAGTAGTACCCATGCATTGTTTAGAACATGGTAAGTGCTCAGTAATATTCTTGGGCCAATACTTGAGTAGATAAAATACAATTCATTTTTAAAATTTATACTGAATTGTTTTTCTGTTAGAATTAAGTTTTTAAAATAATTCAATGTTAATGAAACTATTTTGCCTTATGGATCTATTTTTACTTCTTATATACCTCCCTTTAATCAATAGTACTCAATATCTACATATTTAAAATTTTCATTAAATATGAAAATACAAAGCTTGATATCTGCCATGAAAATCGCAAAATAATTACTTCTTTAGAACTCATATCTGTCTTAGTGAAATTGCTCAGTGGTGAAATCTTATCGAGGCAGTAGTGACAGTGGAAAAGAGAAAGGACCCAGATTCTCAGTCTAGGATCTGACTCAGAATGATGTTGAGCAATTCACTTGCCACCTTTGAGCTTCTTTCTTTATTGGGAAAAAAAAAAAAAAAAAGAATAGAAAGAAAGAAACTGCCCACCTTGCATGATGTCTGGGAAAAAACAAAAGGATAATACATATGAGGGTACTTTATAGAGCATAGCCCTTCTGCAAATGTGAGGGGTTATTCATTAACATTAAATCTTCTATTTGGTTGAACTAAGATGATGTATTTATCGTTTAGGCTGAGATTTTTTTTCAGCATCCATATTATATGTTTGTCCTTAGGGACTGAAGTAAGAAAAATGAAAGGAAACTTTTCTTTACCCGTTTATGGCACGTCACCTTCCCTCACTGAATATTTTAGACCTTAGAAAAGAAGAGGGAAAGAAGAATGGAGGAGAAAGGGACAAGATGAAATGATCTGCCACATCTGAGGAGGGGGCCAAAAGTAACTTCTTGCTCTCTTCCAGGCACCATTTAACCCTTTTGCAATATATAATATGATGTCATCTAATGTTCTCTCTGTTATAATTATTTGTTCTTTATTTCTGAAAAACAAAAAGCATATCAAAAATGTTATTTCAGGATTAAGTTTTTTGTTTATTTGTTTCATTAGTTTTTGTTTACATTTTGGGTCTGCCAAAATGGCACTTTCTATCTCTATTCTCAGAGGTTTATTTTTCCTCTTTTTCCCTTCCATATCAGACACTTAGCAAATTTATTCATTTTCAAGCAGGCTCTGAATGTCATGTCAGTGACCTCACCCAGTTTTCTATTCCTCTGCTCAAATCTGCAGATATTACAGTATTCTGCCATGGCACACCATCATTAGGAAGCAAACATTAATAAGGGGACAAAAGAGTTTGACCATCAAAAAAGTCTATGGAATTTATAATTCAATACAGGAATACAATGTTAATGTACTCACAAGTGTGACAAAAATGAGGATGGAAAGGAATGTACTGATATGAAAACTACTGTGGAAAAAAAGACTTTTGGGTTTTTCTTATCAGGATTAGAAGAATTCAGAGAAAAAGTTGTTCACTAAGGAAAGAAGTTTCAAGGAAGGATTTGCAAATAAAGTGGGTATTAACGAGGCCTTAAAGTTTGGGGATGTTAAAATAGCATGGATAAGTGAATCTCAATTAATATATGTATTGCATATATGGAAAGGAAAGTAATTCTACATGCCTAATCCCATGAAACTCCTCCAACAGCCCTAAGTGACGTGGATTTTCACTTCTCTCTTAAGTAGCAGTGGTTGCATGTTTCCATGATAATTCCCCCAGATAATCTCTCTTACCAGGCATTTAATCCCTAATAAATTCCTGGTGGGAGGAGAATCACTCAATCCTCTCTTAACTAGTCTTTGGTTTAACAGCAACAGGAAGCCTTTTCAGAAGCTACATGTTCTTTCACGGTGGGTTATTAAAGTGCTTAATGGTACTAGTACAGTTGCTACTTCCCCTGAGTCCTCCTAAAGAACAAGCACCTTAACAAAGGAGAACATGACACGGGAGCTTGTGCCAAGCATTGGAATTGTGTTGAGTCATCACAGATATTTCCTTCTCAAATCGAACTATTTATTTTGATCCGCAATTCTGTTACCTGGACTCAGCCTCAAAACTAAACTACTCTGACTGGTATTAGTTGGTAAAGTCATACAAAATTATAGCTAGATAGGAGGAATGATCTCTGGTGTTCTACAGCACTGTAGGGTGAATATAGTTAACTGTAATTTATTATATATTTTCAAGAAGCTAGAAGAAAGGATTTTGAATGTTCACAACACAAAGAAATGATAAATGTTTGTGGTCATCACTATGCTAATTACCCTGATTTTGTTATTACACTTGGGATACATGTAAGGAAACATTCCGTATCCTATCGATGTGTACAATTATTAAGTGTCAACTAAAAAAATAAAAAATCCCACTAAACCGCTCTTCATTCTGACATTTAAGTTCTAGGTCTTAGCTGAGATGCTTTAACAAAGATTAGAAAGAATTTTAGATTTTTGTACTTTTCTTTCAAAACAGGAAACAATTTTTCCAACAATTACTATAAAGCTCAATTATAATAGTAAATAGAGAACAAAACCAGACACAGCTGTTTTGTGTCTAGAAGCTGCTGCAGTCAGGAAGACTTTGTGGAGGAATTCAGCTTCATTTAAACCTTTTGAATAAAACATGGAATTGGGATTGGTGGCAAAGAGGAGGAGAATCCTGGAATGATAATAGTTTCCATTTTAACAGAACTTTTCAGCTCACAAGGTGTTTTCACCTATGTCATCATATTTTACCTTCATAACAGCTGTCTAGGGTAGCGTTTATCAAATAGTATTTTTAATTACTTATTTACAAGTCTGTTCCCACACTAAACCTGGAGCATTCCAAGGGCAGATGCTACATGTATCTCCTGTGCTTAATATGGTGTATAGTACAGAGTAGTGCAGAGGAGTGTTAGTGAAATAAAGTGAACTATATGATCTTGAATGTTTGAGACAGACAGGTATTATTAACCTTCACTGTAGATATGAGAAAGGAGGCTTATGGAACTTAACTAAGTAGCCCAAGTCAAAGTAAATGGCAGGACAGTGCCCCAAATCAGACGCCAAATCCAGAGTCATTCCCATTGTCTCTGTGCTGAGTGCCAAGATACACATATGAACCAAGGGGCTAACAAGACATACCCTTGTGGAGCATCCAAGAAGGCAATGCCCCAGGTTTTGCCCATAAAATAACCTGATAAATTCTAAAGCTCTGCATCAAGAATGCTGAGATAAATCCTGAGGGACTGTAAGATAAAAGTTGTCCCAGGATGTTTAGAATGGTTTCTGGGAAAATAATTTCTGTTTAGGCAAAAGATTCCTTTCTGTCATAGAGCACCCCAGCTGAAGCTTGTGACTTAAATCTGATGTATGAAGGGTATGTTAGTTATGAGGCTTGAATCCTGGGTGCAGATTCACCACCAATATGTTTATTGTCTGGTGAAGTCTCTTGGTTTAAGAAGGAAGTTTCTTGGTTATCATGTTTTTTTTTTTTTTTTTTTTTTTTTAATTGGATAAAATGGACACATGCCACAGATATAAGTCACTAATATCAGTCAGTTCTAGTCCCATTTCCTGTGAAATTCTTGGGATGCTGAGCACTATATCTTTGCACTATTAAAACAAATTTAAATCTACCATGGACACCATTATTTTGCTTAGTGTCAATCTTCTTGGTTCCTCACAGACAATAGGAATCTTTCCTTTCTCTGGACCCTTAGGAAATTAATTGGGTACACAAACATACAGCTATTCCTGATTAATATTTACTTTTTTCTTACAATTGTAATATATTGGCTTCTGTATAGACACACACACACACACACACACACACACATACGTTTCTGATCCCCTCATTTAAATTCTTTTAATCTTTAAAAATATCTGTGCATATGTGTTGTCATATACATGCTATTAAATTGACTACAAAATTGAGGATTAGAGAGATTCAAAGAACTTGTGTGCATAAAAGTCGAAAATACTTAAGGTATAAACATCTTGGTAAAGCCAAGATTTTTGATAAGCTACTGATTGTAGGAGAATGGAAGACAGTGTGTGTAAAAGTATAGTGTGCTTTGAAGGCATGTGAGACACAGTGGCAAAAAAAGTTTTTAAAAATGATTAATAATAAATAATGTTTGTGTTGAAGAATCAATTCAAACTAACTCATTAAACATGAGATTAGATAAAATGATTAATTTAAAATTTCAGAGCACTCAGCTTTGCTGAGTTACTTGCGTCTACATTTCAATATTACCATTATACATAATGGGAATATGCCAATAAGATTAGTTGGACACAATTCCAAGATTTTATCCATATGTTTAGGTGAGACTAAATGTAGAAAGTGTCCCTTAAAATTCACTTCCCTTTCTAGAGCATACAAGTTTGTACTTGATGACTACATGTCAGGCTGTTCCCATTTTGGTTTGGCATTTTCCATTAGAAATGATTTTGATTTCCTTTTTCCTTTTTTACAGAAAATCATAAGCTAGCAAATCTATTGTTTCAAATAAAATATATGCATATATGTTGTATATAACTACTGAATTATCTACAAAAACTATACATTTGTGCATAAATGTGTGCATATAGATATGTGTGTGTAAATATATGTCTATTTACAAAATGTTTTTCACAGGCAAGGACAGCAGCCTCACACAAGGTTTTGACCAGCTCCTCCTTTTATCCAGTAAAAAGAGTATTAGATAAGAAGAGAATTGAGCAGAAACTGAGATGAGAGAATCATAGAATTCAAGTATTCCTGTTACATTTACGTATTACATTTTTTACAGGCTAAGAACAGAGACTGTTCAATTTAATAATATAAATGTAGAATATGTTCAATTTAATATAAAAATAGAACATACTCTGAGTAGTTAGTGATTCTTTCAGAAAAATAAGCAAAGATAATTAGAAATCTGGTTAATATTTGTGGTACTTAATAAGGCTAGTAAATTTCTATTCCAGTCACCAAACATTAGCTAATTCTTTTAGTTTTTGCTGGTCTTATAGGGATTTATCTGGGAAAATGCTTATAATAAGATTTCAAGGATTATTATAAGGTACTCCTCATACATAATTTTCATGCTATGTTTTTTGATTAATTTTTTTATAAAATGGCAAATGGTATAGAAACTAAGAATGACAATAGATGGTTCATGAATAAATGGTTTCAGGGTCAAGTAAGTTAAATTAAACTAATTTCTGATGAATTTGTCAACTTTTTGTGTAGCTATTCACTGAGAAGTTCCAAGAAGGGCATACGTGCATATGTGTTGACTCCATTATTGTTAGCCATAACTTCGTCCCTGCTTCCCTCCAATCCTGACCACCATCCAAATCTTGGCCTTATTTTTGGTACCACAGATTTAAAATGTTAATGTAGACTATTGCTCTTTCAGGTTCCATCAGAGTGAGTTTTATTTCTTTATTAAGATTGTCATTTCCTTTAGGGTGGAGATTATTTTATACTTCCCCAAACTCCCCATGGTCCCTAAAACAATGCTACCTACATACACAAAAATTATCCGGGCACTTTTATTAAGTGATTGATTGAATCAATAGACTCCTCACACTGTTGAGTACTGAAGATGTAAAAGTGAACAATACATTTTTGTTTTGTGGCCTTAAAAACCTCAAGTTTAATGAGAAGACACAGGCAACCGGATAGTATACAATATCAGATGGAAGTTGGGTAGAGTTTAGCTAGACTAAGACTTTTAAAAACGTCAAGGAAGAATGGACATTAGAGTTGGGTTTTGAAACCTGAGTAGGTTTGCTTGGTAGAGCAGGAATGGGAGTTCCTTCTCCCTGGAAGAAGATGGATAGAAAGAGAAATGAAGGATAATTCAGATAGAAACACAGCATGTCTTAAGTCTTAAGATGTGCTGTTGTAGAAAATAGTCAGCATGTTTGGAGAATTGTATGATATCTGGGATGTCTGGAAAGGAGAACATATGTACAGAAACAGAAGGAATAATGATCACATAGTTAGGTTAGGGTTAGTTTATGAAGAACCTTGTATTCTGAGTGCATGAGTTTGTATTTTTTTCCTGCGTGGCTGATAACATGGTGATTTTAGTGTGTGGACTGCAGAATCAGACTGAGTTGGGCTCTAATATGGGCTTTACCAATTTTTTTTATAAAAAAGATTAAATGAGCAATCATGCAGATAAAGCCTTTGACATAGTGTCTCATGTATCTAAGTACTCAATAAAAGTTGGCTGCTTTTCTAGGTAAACATGGGAGAACATGAATTTTAAAACAGGGAAATTATATCATTGAATTTATTCTTTTGTTATCATTAGATTTTGTTTTACTTACTTTTCCAGAATTGATTTTTGAGCAAACAACCGTGGTGGCAGGGTAGAGAAAGACAAGACAAAATAGTAAATACATAAAAAACAACCTTTCTAAACTGGGTGGCCTTGGATAGTAAAAGCACATGCTAACATTTATTGAAAGCCTATTGTGTGTCAGGCAATATGCTAAGTGTTGTACTTATATAATTCCCTTTGATTTTCACAGCATCATCGTAAGATACGTGCTATATTATAATCCGAAGTTTATAGAAAATGGAGATTAAAGAGTTGAAATGGCACTTTGAGGTCACACACTGGTTAGTGCCAGAACCAGTTTATTGAAGTTCCTTTGATTTTATATTTTTCATGAGATTGCTCTACTATGCATGTTATTTTATTTGCCTGATCCTTATTTTCCTGTGTGTAGCATGGAAAGAAAAAAATTATACCTTCTTTATATGTTCTTGGGAGAACTTAATGCAGACCCTCCATGAAGGGACTTAATATATAGAGTGTGTGATACATGGTAATCATAGCAGTGTTACTAATTCTTCCTCTTATTATTTTTTAGAATATGTTAGAATAGTAATATGGAATTGACTTTGGAGATAAATAAAGTGAAGATTATTATAGAAATTATAATCTATTCTCAAAAACCAGCTGGCTTCTATTGTCTGTACTGGAAAGGCAGAATCTTTCTCTTATCTATGGATTTTAAATTATATAACTATATGCCTTATACTTTCTGAATACTCACATTGGATCTGTTATTATGTGTTATTCTATTACTTCTGTTTGTACGGGTTTAAACTATAGCGTAAGATAAGAAATGGGGACTTAATCTGAGGCATAAACTCTCCTGTGTTACAGGGGTTTTATATTGCATTGTAGTTATCTGTTTTTCTGACTGTTTCTCAATACACTGCAGATTTTCAAGGGCATTAGTCATATCTTGGTCATCCATTTATCTCTAGAGTCTTTTGAGTGTTTGGTTCATAATAGGTGCTTAATGAATGAGCTTTACCTGGAGGAAGAAATAGTTGAATGAATGAAAGGCAATACTAACACAAGACATTATATTTGGGGCTATCTGAGGTCCTACTCATTTAACAAGGACTATTATGACATGACTATTACCAAATTCTCTAAGGCTTTATTAAACATTTATACTTACTAAAATTAGATGCTGCATATCACAGGTGAAAAATCAGTGACTCGATTAAAAGTTAATAGTTCACGTAGCTTATATCACAAAAGAGTAATGATAATAATTCTCTCTTTGTTCAAAGAAAACCCCACACCAACCTCCTTCCTTCCAGCACTGGAGTGGGACTAGAGATCTGTGGATTTCATTTGACTGAGGGAGCCCTTCCTCAAAGAGAGAGTAGGAGGCTCAGAATGTTTTCGAGTCCTACATGTGCTACAACATGAGCACATCAGAAAGCAGATTCCAGCCGGGAGTGGTGGCTCATGCCTGTAATCCCAGCATTTTGAGAGGCCTAGGTGGGTGGATCACAAGGTCAGGAGTTCGAGACCAGCCTGGCCAACATAGTGAAACCCCGTCTCTACTAAAAATACAAAAAATTAGCCAGGTGTAGTGGTGGGCACCTGTAATCCTAGCTACTCAGGAGTCTGAGGCAGGAGACTCACTTGAACCTGGGAGGCAGAAGTTGCAGTGAGCCAAGATTACACCATTGCACACCAGCCTGGGTGACACTGCAGACTCTGTCTTTAAAAAAAAAAAAAAAAAAAAAAAAAAAGCAAGTAAGCAGATTCCAAGTACTCCAATGCCATGCCCCTGCTGAGACAGAATATGATAACATTCAGTGTTGAGGTTTCAGTCATTCCTGAGGCTGGACCATCTTGCTAGGAACTCACACGGTAACAGGGTTTAGATAATTTCAGTTCTTAGAGCCACCTCCCTGTTTAGGACTCTCTTTCACTTCTCCTGCAATCAGGAGGATTCTGCTCTGAATCACACTTAGACTGTCCACTGTGAAAATATGAAAAGATGACAAGTTATACTATATTCAGACATAAAGATAAAATAACCTCTTCACATAAAGGGAAAACAGCAGTATATTTCGGGAAGCTAGTGTGCTATGGTTTCATATTATATTCTCATTCCTTTCCCAGCATGAGGGTTGAGGGAGGAGGGCAGAAGTAAGGGAGCATCTGTCTAAGGCCCTGCTAATGTTACAGATCAGAAAATAGTGCTTTGCTCTGCTTCAACTGTAAACATTGTGAACTGCTTTCTTTCCCCACCAGGCAACTTGGCTCCTAGATAATCATCTTAGGCATGAATTCATGGAGTACTGTCCATTCTACAGCTTCATTATAGAAAACAGGCAAATGAGATGCAGAGTGACACTCTTGGTTTTCTGTGGTTGTTTGAGCTCCCCTTAACCCCTCCCTGGAACTAGTTATTCAATCATGGCACAGAAGAGTCCCAGATGTTTGCAGAGTAAATGTGATGCTTGGCTTTGACTCCTGGAAGCAATAGGGGGTGGAGTAGGGATGAATTACAAAGAAAGACTTTATTAGTTGACACTAAAAGTACCTATAAAAGTCTCAAGTACATAGAGTTAACCTTTCTCCAGCCCTTCCATTCAATTCCTGAGTAAGCAAATTTGGATTAACTACTCCAACCCCTTACTTAGAAACTGTTTCCATCACAGTTATCTCCTCTCTGACATCTTTTTTCTTAATGTTCATTTTAAACTTATTTCTCCTGGATAAATATTATGTGTGTGCAGGCATGTGTGTCTGTATTTATGTGAACAAATGTGAAGCTGGAAAAAAAGATACCAAGACCTTGTGAATTTTGGCCTCTCTTTTCATATGTCTCTAGGCCTTTTCTACTCCCTAAGGGAAAGCTTAAGCATGACAGGTCTTTCCTCTCTTCTCTCTCTCTCTCTCTCTCTCTCTCTCTCTCTGTGTGTGTGTGTGTGTGTGTGTGTCAGTTTTTATATGGTGCTAAAGAAATGCGAAGAAAGAGATATTAGGAAGGGAAGATCATTTGTTCCCAATTAACTCTGTTCATCTGTGTGGCTGAGGTGGATGATCTAACACAATCATATTTATTGTTGCATGCATTATTCCCCTCTGCTCCACCAGGATATATCAATGTAATAAGCCTTTCAATTACCTTAGCTATATCCAAACAAGAGAGGAAACAAAAATTAAATGATATTTTGCTGTTGTAGAGAAACTCAGACCATTCTTGCTGGAGATTCATCAAGTGACTACCTTTGTAAATCTGGACCTGACCCAAGGAAGCCTGGTGTGTTTATCTGGGATCTCCTACTCTCTGTGCACTACCCTCTCTGTCCCTTTCCCCTCATTCTCAATCAAGACAGCCTTGAGCAAATCTAATTTCTGGGATGATCATATCTAAAGCTCAAGTATTGACTAAACACTGCTAAAAGTATCGCATGGTATAATTGAGACCAAATGCTTGCCACAAACAGCTCCATGTCATCTCCTACATGAATGGATTACTCTAAAATATCAGTTCATGCACTGGCTTCATTGAGATGACCTAGGAAACTTGTTACATGACAGATTCCTAAGTTGTATTGCCCAATATTTTGCCTCAGTCTGTTTGATAGTCAGCTAAGTTTGCCAGGTTTGGGAACTCTAGTTTTAGACCTCAAATTAGAAGGCACTCTAGGAAGAGCCCTTGAGCACTCATTTGGTGAAGTCACTTTCACCTTGTCCGGCTTACTATGGTGCCGTCTGCCTAATTTTCAAGGATAGGAATTATGCTACTTTGTTATATCTAAGTGGAATGAAAATAGGAACCCCAATAGCATTCTGTTGAGTCACTCCCACAAAATGATCCTCTGAGATTCATTTTGCAGATGCACTGAGATCCAAAGATAGCTATATAAAGGGATTGTGGGCATATGGCCATCAGATACACCAATGTGCACACATATATGCCTACGCATGTACACACACTATCATTGCGTTGTCTCTGAGAGTCATAGACAAAGTTGGTCAAGCCCTTGGCCAGGGCTATTATGAATGATTGCTCAGACTGTATGCTGAACAGTTCTGGGCACCATTTTCATAGACTGCAAGGTGAATAGTCCTCCAGCAGTTGTGCAATATGGTGGGCCTTGGAAAAATTTAGTCATTATTTTGAAAACAGGAAGGAGCCCACCACTGAGGAAGCAAACACAATGTTTGTGGTGAAATTTCAACAAGATTATCTTCTTGTTATGTAGTTAGGTCTCACGCTCTGCTCTCAGCACATGCACACGCATATGCACACACTCTACTTATTGGATTTTTTCCTTTTCTCTAATCCAGGATGATATGCAAAAGTTTTCCTTCCATACCTCTACACCACAGATGGATTGGGAAATGTCACAACAAATTAGAAGTGAAGAGTTAAGTCATGGCAAGTGACTCCTCAACTCAAGGCTCCTTCAACATTCTGGAACTGTTTAATGTCAATCTTGACTGTCTTTGTCTCCAGGGCCCTTTTCTTTTTTCTTTTTCTTTTACTTTTTTCTTTCTTTCTTTCTTTTTTTTTTTTTTTTTGAGACATAGTTTTTTCACTCTTGTTGCCCAGGCAGGAGTGCAATAGCGCGATATCAACTCACTGCAACCTCTGCCTCCCGGGTTCAAGCAGTCCTCTGGACTCAGTCTCCTGAATAGCTGGAATTACAAGCATGTGCCACCATGCCTGGCTAATTTTTGTGTATTTAGTAGAGATGGGGTTTCACCACGTTGGCCAGGCTGTTCTTGAACTCCTGACCTCAGCTGATCTGCCCGCCTCGGCCTCCCAAAGTGCTGGGATTACAGGCGTCAGCCACCGTGCCCAGCCCCAGGGCCCTTTTCTTAAAACCAAGTCCCATGCAATAAAGCACGTTTATTTCATGCAACACAGCTTAGTTAATGCTTATAGTTCCAAATACTCCGGTTTACTAGGTACAACTCAATCGGGAGTGCCTAGTATAAAGGAACATGCACAGCACAGCAACAGAGAATGTTTATCACCAAACACAAGGAAGTAAAGGAGATGCAAAGCTATGGTAGCTAGAGGAGGATTAGCTTTCCTGATTTCAGTTCGAGAAAAGCCACTTATCTCTACAGTCCACTAGTTTGGAAAGGCATTTGCCCTTGGCTGTGAGATGATGTTATATTCAAAGTAAGTCATATTAATTTCTAGGCTTGTCCAGGATCAGGGGCTGGAGTCTTCCCTCAATTGTAGTCCTTTCCTTAAAACCAGTTCTAAGCTTTTGCATTTATTTTATTAAGTAATTGGATAGCCCTGAAATATGAATTTCCTCCAATCTCTTCCACTTTGCAAACTCCAGAACCGTTTGACCAATAAGTTAAAATCCAGAGGAGGACTGACTGTGAGCTAAGGCTTCAGACATGCAAAGCGCACAACCCTGGGAAACAGCAGCATCTGGGACAGGAGGCTCCCATTACTACACATGAGGACGTTATAGGTTTTGCAAATCAAACACACACAGAAAACCAGTAGTAGCCCAGGTTGGACACACTGTATGGGTTGCACAGTTGAGTGAGGACCCAGACCAGGGAGCCACCTGTTCCTCTAGCTTGCATACATTTATTTCACACCACCTCAGGCCACTCATCATTTGCTTACCTGCTCATTGTTGCTCTCCCACCATTCCCCATACTCCCTTTGGGGGTGAAACACTCTATTTCCGACTTGTGCTGGGCCAGTCTCCTGTCTTTGTACCTGGTAAGCATGAACAAGGACAGGAGCAAACAGAAAGACGTGATTGTGTGCTTAACTGCCAGGCTGAGGAAGGGCCGTGACTGTGGAGATGGTCACCCTGTGTCCAAACAGGGGTTCCTGCTTCTCAATGCAATGACCAACCTTTGATACTTATTAGATGAATGTGATGGCATATGGACAACATCAGGGATGATGTTGTTACTTTTTGGTTAAACCACATGTAACTCATTCTTTCACATTGACTATTAAACTGTGAATGTGTCACATTTAATAGTGAATGGTAAAAGGTGTGCAATTTCTAGCATCTTAGAAAAAGATGAATATCAATCAATACATTAGAATCTATTCAGTGCTTACCATGTGTCAGACATTATCCTAGAACTTTACCTAAATTGTATCCTGGAAATAGCTCTGGACCAGAGGCTTTGTTATTTCCATTTTACTCATGAAGAAGCCTAAGATTATAGAGGTTAAGTAAATGAATCAAAGATTAGTCAATTAAGTAAGTGGTTGGGTTGGATTTTGAATACAGGGAATCTAAGTTTAGAGACCACACTTTAGCCATTATAATATGTTGCCTTCCATTATCAAGTTTTTAAGCTAATTATTATCTTGAACAAACCCTCCTTGAGTGATACCATTCTGGATGTTGTTAGACACTGGTAATAACAGAGGAGAGAAGACATGTTCTTTGGATATGAAAAGTTTCTATAACCATTAAGCAGAAGTTTGACTGTCAGTACTGGGATGCCTCCATTATTAGAGTGTGGCTCAGACAGCTTTTGTATTATAACTGGCAGTTCACCACCCTTTGAAGATACCAGATAGTTCATCTAAAATGAGTTATGAGATTCCCAACATTACTCTTCTACATGGTGCATCAAGATGAGTTCTTGTACCTCAATGACAGTTTTTTGAGCTAACATGATTTCACAGAAATAACCTCTTTTACTCATTGGTTTGAATCTGTGAGGTTGTTAAAAAAGAACTGCTATTTCCATTTGCCAGATGAGGAAGCTAGATTTACTTAACTGACTTCATGAAAGTCACAAGCCTCATCAGTAGAGAATAACCACCAGTGGAGCTTGCAGGGGCCCAAAGCTCTTAAGGTTTTATCACCTTTTCACTAAGCTAGAGCCTGGTACTATACCACTTCATCCACCTTCCTGGTATCCAATAGGCTATGATAAAGGGAGTTACGATTATAAGACGTATTTACCTCAGTACAGTCACATTCTTTTTAGTTTATTTTCCTGCTGTTTCAAAAGTAGTATAAAATAAAACAAAATGTAACAAAGTCATCATCATTATTGATCCTGGGGCAGAGGCCTTCCCCTTAACATTTTCCCTTCTAAAATGTTTGAAGTATCTAGTATTTGAAGAAAAATGGCTTATTACATCAAGCAAAATGAATTTAATGGATTACCTATTTAGTGGACATTAGTTGAGCATTTATTAAATCCTATGTAATGGACTTTATACTACAGATGTAAAGATAAGTAATCTGCAGGCCCTGCCTGATAGAACTTACATAAGAGTAGGAGAAGGAAGGAAAGAAGAAATACGTACACAAGTAACTTTACATGTAGGCATAAAGAAGAGAGGAAAAGAACTTAGGGACTTTGTTAAAGGAGGTAAATCGTCAGACCAAGCTAGATTGAGTAGACTTAACTTTACTAAAGAAAATACCTTAGAAGTACCAATGGCCAAATGATGCTCCATGTTTCAATGTAAAATATTTTGTGCTTATTTGTGAATTGGATTGTTCAACCAAAATACTGCTCTACAGCTCAGATTAAAAGAATATTGATAGAATAATAAATTATTGGTGGTCATTCAGTTCCTTACAAAGGGATCCTTAACATATTTTTGAATATCTTCTCTTAGGCTAATTGTGAATTAATCATTAAATATTTCACAGATGAGTTAAGAAACCTACAGGCTTCATGCTTATAAGCTCTTCTCTCTCTTTCTCTTTCTCTTTCTCTCATGACCACACACACTCTGCCAGGTGACCTCTGTTTATGAAATATGGAATGGATCCTAAGCCTCCTATTCTATCAAACTCTAACCTCTGTGAAGAAAAGGAATGCTTACACACTGCTGGTGGGAATGGAAATGAGTTCAGCCACTGTGGAAATCAGCTTGGCAGTTTCTCAAAGAACTTAAAACAGAACTACCATTTGACCCAGAATTCCCATTATTGGGCAAATACCTAAAGGAATATAAATCTCTCTACCATAAAGACACATCCATGTGTATATTCACTGCAGCACTATTCACTATAACAAAGTCATGGAATCAACCTAAATGCCCATCAATGGTAAACTGGATAAAGAAAATATGGTACATATACATCATAGAATACTATCCAGTCATAAAAGGATTGAGATCATGTCCTTTACACATGGATAGCACAGGAGGGCATTATCCTAACCAAACTAATGGAGAAACAGAAAACCAAGTACATCATGTTTTCATTTATAAATGGGAGCTTAACATTGAGTACGTATGGACACAAAGGGAAAAATAGACACTGGGGCCTCCTTGAGGGTGGAGGGTGGGAGGAGAGTGAGGATCAAAAAACTACCTACTAGGTACTATACTTTTTACCTGGGTGATGAAATAATCTGCACATTATGCCCCTGTGACACACGACTTACCTATAAAACAAACCTGCACATACACCCCTGAACCTAAAAGTTTAGAAAAACAATAGAAATGACAAAAAACAAAAAAACCTAACTGCTTTTGGTAAAAACTTTCACTGGCATATAAAAAAGAAAATTTCAAAACAAACAATAATAACAAAACTCATTTTAAAAATGTGAGCAATATCTTAGACTTTTTAGAACTTCCAAGCAGTTTCTATATTCAATGCAAGCTGAAAATGGCATTAATGCAGAATGGAAAACTCATCATTGCTTTCAGATAGGACCCTTCTTGCCTGTCTGTACCTGTAATTATATTCACCAGATATTTAAATAGACCACGTTTTTATTCATTCATTCACTTACTCATTATCCCATTTACCGGTAATTTGCTGTTCAAAGTTACTAATAGCTTTAACAGTCTCAACTGTTGAGTTTAAAAACTCAACATTTTGTTTTCCAGTTGAGTTTATTTTAGAAGTATGGAATTGTCAATTAAAAATAGTTTAAGCTTTTCAGAATTTACAGTTGATGAAATATCAATTTTAAAATTTCATTTCTTTTACATAATAAATTTATATATCAGACACTAAAACACACATACACTCATACTTGCGAGGCACTGTTTTAAGTGCTTTGCAAGTATTAACTCACTTTTCAAATGAAATGTTTAATTTACTATAGTTATATTCAAAGTTATAATAAAAGTAATAATGACAAAATATTGAGCATGTCAGGCTGTTTGCTGTACACTATTGTAAATTATTAAAACAACTGTACAAAGCAGCTGCTATTATTCTCATTCTGATGAGGCCGACACTGAGGATCAGTGTCAGTAAGCCCAACATCATGTGGTTTAAGAGCAGGGAGCTCAAGGTTAAAAATCAGGTTTCTCTGATTCTAAAGCTCATGCTATTTCCATTATTTTTTCCTCTAAGTGACAATGTTACTATGTTTAAAAACAAAATTACAAAAGTTTATTATTTACCTTTTCTCTCCTTGACCCCGTTTTGCAAATAAGTAGCAAAGTTATCAAGCACAAGCGGTAGAGGATCTAGTGATAGGACTTTAAATTTTGTTACTTCACTTAGGTCCCTATGTCTGTACCATGCAGGTTTAGTTTACATCATTCAAAACCATTTACTGAATAGTCCATGTGCTGGGCACTGTGATAAGGAGCACATGGGTGACTATGTCACTGATAAGGTCACAGCCTTGATTGAGAAGATGAAATGTAAACAGATAATTTCCAAAGAGTGTAAGAAGTTTTATTATAGAAACAAATACAAGAAGGGCTACTTAATCCATACTAGATTGGCAGAGAACACTTTAGTGAGATATGATATGTAAGACAAATCTGAAAAATTGAGTAGACATGCACCGTGGAAAGATGAATTAGGCATAGGAGAGAAAATCAAGTGCAAACATGTAGAGAGGTTTAGCAGCATGGTATATACTGGGAAACACTGTTTAGTAATTTTTATTGTAAGAAGTATAAAATAAGAGGAGGTCAAAAGGGAAAGAAGATGGAGAAGTATATAAAAATGATGAATTTACTAGTTGATTATGAGATGTCATTGTGGAATCTTTATGCTAGATAAAACAGGATCAGAGTTGACATTTAGATAAAATGCAATGGACTTGGAGGAACAAAACTAGAGATAGAGAAATACTACTACAATTATGCACGTGAGAGATGATAAGCTAATGCTTAGGGTAGTGATAATGCAGATGAAAAATAGAGTACAGTTTCAAGACTATTTAGGAGGCAAAAATGAGTAGGATTTATTGGATGATGAGTATAATTGGGAGAAGTATAGAATGCTACCCCAGTTACTGTATTGGATAGTGCAATTAACTGAGTTAAGAAAATACAAGAGAAGGAGTATATTTGGGGAAGGAAATAAAAAGCTTCCTTTTGGAATATTTGATTTGAGATACTGGTGGAACATCCAAGTGGACATATTCAGTAGACACATGAGTATAAACATTTGGAGGTTAGAGGATTGTTATACACAGGGGAGCTCTCAGCATACTGATGGTTACAAATAAAATGAGAATAGTTGAAAAGACTCAGAACAGGAAAACTATGTAGACAGTGGAAAGAAGAGGTGAATAGCCATGCTCATTCTACCTGTCCAAAAACTTTCATAACACTGTTTTTTTTTTATTAATTTATTATTATTATACTTTAAGTTGTAGGGTACATGTGCATAACGTGCAGGTTTGTTACATATGTATACTTGTGCCATGTTGGTGTGCTACACCCATCAACTCGTCATTTACATCAGGTATAACTCCCAATGCAATCCCTCCCCCCTACCCCCTTTCCATGATAGGCCCCGGTGTGTGATGTTCCCCTTCCCGAGTCCAAGTGATCTCATTTTTCAGTTCCCACCTATGAGTGAGAATATGCGGTGTTTGGTTTTCTGTTCTTGTGATAGTTTGCTAAGAATGATGGTTTCCAGCTGCATCCATGTCCCTACAAAGGACACAAACTCATCCTTTTTTATGGCTGCATAGTATTCCATGGTGTATATGTGCCACATTTTCTTAATCCAATCTGTCACTGGTGGACATTTGGGTTGATTCCAAGTCTTTGCTATTGTGAATAGTGCTGCAATAAACATACGTGTGCATGTGTCTTTATAGCAGCATAATTTATAATCCTTTGGGTATATACCTAGTAATGGGATGGCTGGGTCATATGGTACATCTAGTTCTAGATCCTTGAGGAATCGCCATACTGTTTTCCAATAACACTGTTAATGTAAGTATTCCCTTAAAACATTTACTGAAAAAAAAATTTTGATGAGTGCCTTTTATATGCTAGACATGGAGTTCAAGGTTCTTCAATCTTATAAACTTATGTCTTCTTATAAACTCTAGATTTCTAGATTTATGCTCAATACAGCTTTGACACTTTATAGGCCAGAAGCTTGGCATGAAAACCTCTCACAATAGATTTAATAAATGTCAGAATGTCTTATTCTGAAGTAAGATTTGGTTATCTTCTCTAAAGATTTTTGTTGTTCTTCTTCTTGTACCTTCTTTGTCAAGGAATTTCTAGCTCCTCTGTACTCAGTTCTACAAGAGCTCATGTTCTTCTGGTAAATCTAAAAGATATGTAGGTAAGAATAACTTAGGATTGGATAGTAAATGTGATTTTCCATTATTATTTGGATCAAAAATTTCATTTCTTCACCTCAATTCCTCTTTCCTACCAATATCTACTGAATATTGGGTTACTGAAATTTCTATACTGGCTATGTGATTCAGAATGCATAAATGAGTGCAGAATGAAGTGAAAGACTAGAAGAAAATAAACAAGTTTAAATAATATATGTGTATATTAGGTGAAATAGCAGATAGATGGAGAATTATGCCTGAAGCTGGCAGAAAAGGAGAGATTTTGATATTGGAAATAACGATGCCTTATGTGAAGTTGATCAAGTCTGAGTAAGGGACCAGTAATAGGAATGTTAAAATGTGTTAGAACTGGGGGAGAAAAGAAGTTTTGTACTCATCTGTCCTTCATACAAACACTAAATTCACTGAGAATGATAGCAGGGCTTGGGATGGACAATACTTTACCCAGAAGTTGACAGTAAATAGTAGTTATAAATGAAGCTAAAAGATAGAGGGATAACTACATTCCATGAGTCTCAATTGAATCAGTTTTAATTTTCACATTTTTGTACGAAAGGGTGTGAAATATGTCTGGAAGCAGCGCTGAGTTGCTGACCTCCATCTCTGTGTCCTGTGAAACACGTGATATAGAAGAATAAGTAACTTTACTTGAGAGAGATACAGGGGTAGAAATGTCCTTTGGAGGGAACTGGGTTTCAGTTTAAGAAAACAATAATAACAGAGTGTTTAGTGATAGAGGTTGAATAAGAAGGGAGGTTTATCATTAAATAGGAATTATAGACAGGGCCTCTATATGGTTTGGAAGGGAAAGGTCAGTGGATGAAGCAAAGAGCAATATATAGAAGTCGAATTTACAAATGTGCTACAATTTATGAGATGCTAGGAAGGTTCCATTGATGAATTCTTCCCTCATCTTTCCCTAATGCCAAGGAGCAAATGTTTTCCATCCTCTACGAGTGAGGACACTCAAGATGCAAATGCTATTGTGAATAAATATCCCATGGCATATTTCGAGACATGTTTTCTGATAGATATTGCAGACTATCTGAGAGCATATTTGGTTAAAAATGAGTGGGGAAAGAGCCTAAGCTTCCTAGAGAGTTCAAGAATGGAGGGGAAAAAACACAGTAAATGAGACAGCTAAAGGCACCCAAGGCACATTTCCCTTACCCCAGTTTGGTCATAGGCTTATCCTCCTCCAGGTTTTGTTCTTTCCAATAGATAAAATTGTCTTAAAAAATAATTTTCTTTTGCCACTTTCTCTCTCACACTGACGTCTACTATGCCCCACAGTCTACCCCTTGAAGGAGCATTGTGCTAAGCCTTGTGAGCACTTAAGCTCGTTTTCCATTCCTAAGCTAGTTGTCATTCAGCTTAGTGAAAACCACAGGGAGATATTTTCTTATATGTGTAGAAACCACAGTATACCTATTTTACTTTATGCTATAATGCTTTAAACTATTCATAGCAAAAACACAGCATGATTTCTCTAAGAAGTCTGTGAAAGGGAGTTGGAAAATGTTGCATATTTCACATATGTCTTTTGTGTAAATTTTAGTAACTCAATATGGAATGGACAATAATGAGGCAGGAGGGTAAGGCTGGGGAGTAAGTGGGTAGGAGTATGTTCTTCAAGGAAGCCTCTCATTTAAACCAATATAGATGCATCCCATTTACAGAGCAAATTTAAATTCTCTCTTTCCTCAACTACTTTCTGTTATTTAGAATAGAAGTATGGTATAAGCAGAGAAAAACGATATGGGAGGAAGAGCCTTTTTGGCCAAGAAAGTGCAAAAAATAGTAAAAGTTATCGAGTGAGGGACATTTGAACTATAGTCATATGACAAGTTGCTATGAATGTTATGGAAAATCCTATAAGGAATTTTCGTACCAAAATTGCAGTAAATATGGCAGAGTTTTAAGACTAAGCTTGAGCAAAAACATGGAAATCCAGAGACTTAAAGAAAAATGACCACGTGAATAACCCTAAACGTAGTGCCTGCATTATATAAGCCCTCAACCAACATTTTCTGAGGGAATACCTCCATGAATAAGTGAACAAAATGAAATTGTAACTTTAGGGATTATCAAATCTCCAACGGGCTTTGCTGTTATTTGTTTTGTTTTTAATAATAAATACAAACCGAAGACATTCTGTACAAGTTGGTCAAAAGATCAAGGAAGATGGAAAATATTAAAGATGTTTATGGAAAATGGTAACTAATGTAGAGAGTTTTAAGATAAAGTAATTGAATCAACCCAAATGTCCATCAGTGACAGACTGGATTAAGAAAATGTGGCACATGTACACCATGGAATACTATGCAGCCATAAAAAAGGATAAGTTTGTGTCCTTTGTAGGGACATGGATGCAGCTGGAAACCATCATTCTCAGCAAACTATCGCAAGAACAGAAAACCAAACACCTCATATTCTCACTCATAGGTGGGAACTGAACAATGAGATCACTTGGACTCGGGAAGGGGAACATCACACACTGGGGCCTATCATGGAGAGGGGGTAGTGGGGAGGGATTGCATTGGGAGTTATACCTGATATAAATGACGAGTTGATGGGTGCTGACGAGTTGATGGGTGCAGCACAGCAACATGGCACAAGTATACATATGTAACAAACCTGCACGTTATGCACATGTACCCTAGAACTTAAAGTATAATAATAATAATAAGAAAAAAAGAAAAAAGGAGGAAAGAACAGACTTTTTCACTTGTACATTGTAATCAGTCAGCACATACTGTAGGCTCCATCTGCAAAACATACCTACAATCTGACCATTTCTCACCAGTATTTATTACCCTGGCCCAAGCCACCAATACCTTTTAAAATCGTAATAGTTTCTTAAACTGGTTCTGCTTTGTCCCTTATAAATTTCCCCAACCCTGACCAAATCCATCCCACCCTCCACCTAGCAAGCAGAATATCCTGTCAAAATAGAAATCTTTTCATATCATTCCTCTGCTCAAAACGCTGCTACCCATTTCTCTCAGTAAATTATGAATTTTTTAATTATGTTTTACAAATCCCTACACTTACCTCCCACTCCCTGACTATCTCTCTGATCCCCAAACTCACTTTTTTCTCCTTTGCTCACATTGCTTCATCTACAATGATCTTCTTGTTGCTTGAAGACACCAGATATCCTCCCAGCACAGTGTCTTTACTTTGGCCATTTCCTCTACCTTTAATGCTTTCCTTAAAAATATCCTCAAAGTTTAGTTCTTTCAAATTTTTGCCTAAATGTCACTTTCTCAATACATCCTGCCATGACCACCCTATTTAAGAAGGCAACTACCACTCTACTCTTTCTGTTACCATTTCTTGCTTTTATCAGGAACACTTACATGAAATAATTTATATTTTACTAATTTATTTTATTTATTCTCTCTTTTCCCCCAGTGGAATCTGTGATAGAATGCAAGGTCTATGAAGGCATGGGTTCTGTACTGTATGCTTCACTGCTATCTTCCCAGTGCCTATGATATTATAGGTAATAATATTTATTGAATGAGGGTATGCATGAATGATTGACAAAAAGGAGAATTATAAACCAAGAAATTTGCAGAAATAATGAGGAGTCAAATGTTAATTCCGGGAAAATGTCTCCAGAACACATCAGAGGTCTTCAGGGAGCCCCTTCCATCACAGATCTGGAGGCCTAGGAGGAAAAAGTAGTTTCATGGGCCAGGCGTCGGGTTCCTGAGCTGTGTGCAGCCTAGGGATTTGGTGCCCTGCATCGCAGCCACTCTAGTTATGGCTGAAATGGGTCAACATAGAACTCAGATTTTTGGCTTCAGAGGATGCAAGCCCCAAGTCTTGGCAGCTTCCATGTGGTGTTGAGCCTGTGGGTACTCAGAAGTCAAGAACTGAGGTTCAGGAACCTCCACCTAGATTTCAGAAGATGTATGAAAATGTCTGATGTCCAGGCAGAAGTTTGTTGCAGGGGTGGGGCTTTCATGGAGAACCTCTGCTAGCACAGTGCAGAAGGGAAATGTGGAGCTGGAGTCCTCACAGAGTCCCTACTGGGGCACTGCCTAGTGGAGCTGTAAGAAGAGGGCTGCTGTCCTCCAGATGCCAGAATGGTAGATCCACTGACAACTTGTACCATGTGCCTGGAAAAGGGGCAGACACTCAACACCAGCCTGTGAAAGCAGCTGGGAGGGAGGCTGTACCCTTCAAAGCCACAGAGGCAGAGCTGCCTAAGACCATGGGAGGCCACCTCTTGCATTAGCGTGACCTGGATGTGAGACATGAAGTCAAAGGATATTAGTTTGGAAGTTTAAGATTTGACTACCCTGGTGGATTTTGGACTTCCATGGGACCTGTTGCCCCTTTGTTTTGGCCAATTTCTCCCATTTGGAATGGCGGCATTTACCTAATTCCTGTAAAATCCCATTTTATCTAGGAAGTAACTAACTTGCTTTTGATTTTACAGCCTCATAGGTGGAAAGGACTTGCCTTGTCTTGGATGAGACTTTGGACTGTGCACTTTTGAGTTAATGTTGAAATAATTTGAGACTTTAGGGGACTGTCAGGAAGGCATGATTGGTTTTGAAATGTGAAGTTATGAGATTTGGGAGGGGCTAGGGCAGAATAATATAGTTTGACTCTGTTTCCCCACCCAAATTTTATCTTCAGTTGTACTCCCATAATTCCCATGTGTTGTGGGAGGGACCTTGTGGGAGATAATTGAATCATGGGGGCAGTTTCCCCCATACTGTTCTCGTGGTAGTAAGTCTCACGAGAGCTGATGGTTTGATAAGGGGAAACTTGTTTTGCTTGGCTATCATTCTCTCTTTGCCTGCCGCCATCCTTGTAAGATGGGACTTGCTTCTCCTTGCCTTCCGCCATGATTGTGAAGCTTCCCCAAGTCATGTGGAACTGTAAATCCAATTAAACCGCTTTCTTTTGTAAATTGCTCAGTCTCGGGTATGTCTTTGTCAGCAGCGTGAAAACCAACTAATACAGTTATATGGAAGACACTTATTTTTAAAAATATTTGCCTTTCCTTTGCATTGTCACATTCTTCTTAACAAGCCATCCCATCCTTACCTTCAGGATGTAGACACTGATTCCACTAAGATTATAATAGTAATTATCAGATTCACTTGTCACTTTACTCATCAGTTTTAGCCAATGATCATGGGAGAGAGTCTTCTGGAGACTTCTGAGAACTATTTCTTTAGTACTAATAAAACACTGGAAAACATAGTCTCTTTTTTCTGTGGACAGTGGTCTGGATCTGATACCTGACAATGCTCCAACCATATGGCAGGCATGAGAGAAGCTAAGTCAACATTTCAAAAACTGTGGTCCAGTGATTCAGTGGTAGACTGGAAAGGTCAAATTAGGTCCTTGTGCCATTGTGTCCTTTAAGCTATTGAATTAGCCTTTTTAGTGTCAGAAATTCTTTTTATGTGAGATTAATTTGCTTATCATTTAAGCCACTTTGAGTTAGGTTATAGATTTTCTGAGGCTGAAATCCTCCTATCCACTGTACTTGGTTTCATTAGTTTTTCTCCCAAAACTGAGTCTAAGAATTTCTGAAATTGTTTATAGCATTTACTTAGGTTTAACTGCTTGTAAATTTTGTGTGTCTCTCTCTGTGTGTGTATGCATGTGTGTGTGTATATATGATGAATCTAAAGAAATTACTAACAAATAGTTTAGTTTTACTTAGATGTTTGTGTTCTTTTAAATAATGCTCCTATCTGTATGTACCATTTATATAAAAGAAGTGTGAGAGTTAATAAGTTAGATTTGTAAGTAGCAAAAAAGAGAGAGAGAGATTGTTTTCTCAATAATCCACACTTAGAGAAAGCCTAAACAATTGGTCCTTATAATCATGGAACAAATAATGCTTGTTCATTTCCTGAAAGCTAGGCTAGTTACAGTCATAACTAGTTACTGTGGGTTTAGCGTTACATTCTTAAACTGATTAGGTAATGGGAAATGATTCGGCTCATAGCACTGAAGCCTTATAACTACTCTGAAAATGCTTTTGTTCACATATATTGAAGAATTGGCATGGGCTTATACATATTTAATAAAAATTGTTTTCAATTATCTTTTGTGTAATTTGAGTAAGAAAGTGTCACGCACACAAAAAAGAAAATGAACCTCAGTGTGCTTATGTGCTTATTCCTTATTAGTCAGTGACAGATCCATATACAAGTAGTCCTGCCTCAACTCAATGATGATTTTGGAATTCCTTTTCAGGCACCATCTTCTTTGAGACCAATTATAGCAAATTTTGGAGCCGGTTTTTATTTCTTATCTCTCTCTTTCCCTTTGCCTCCCTGGCCTCACACAGAATTTTTCTGACTTTAGTTTTTAATCTTGACTTTGCTATAGTTATTGTATCCACTTCCCCTTTGTACCAACACAAAGCTTTATAACAGCTTTGAGCACATTCAATTCTGTTCCCATGTTGGTTCCTTGAACACCAGCCAAGACCTCAGCTTTTCGACCTCAGGCGAAATTTGGATCAAACATCTACCCCTAGATGATATCTTTAGCGATCACCCAGAAACACAGTTTATAATTTTAAAACATCTTAGGGAAAATATATGAGGTAGAATATTGCACATTGCTTCTTATTCTACAGATTTATTGCCACATTCCTTTTAGGACCATCCTAATTTTGGATCTTGGCAGTCATAAAGTGAAGAGAGAAACTATGGTGCAATATACTTTTGAATAGCATTCACATTATTATAGAAAAACTTTCCCTATATCATTTAATTTTCTTAACAAACTCAGCAATGTAATTATCCCCATCCAGCAGATAAGGAAACTGTCGCTCAGAAAGCTTCACAATTTGGTCAAGACCCCATAGCTAGTAAGTCTCAGAAGTGCCACTAGAAACCAGATGTTTTACCTCCAAATCTCATGCTCTTTATTAACAACTTACTTTTTTCTTCATTTTGTGCTTAAAACCCCCTAATTTAAATAATCTGATGGCACATTGGAGGGACCGAAAAGGTTGTGCATAAAGGTAATAGTGTATACTTAGTGGAGCTAGGCTTTGAGCACAATATACGCTTATTTTTTAAAAGGTCAAATTTGATTACATAATGGTCAAGTGGGATAAATCACCCTCTGGGCCCCTTGCTAACATGCAAACAGATTGGCATTTCTCTGGCTGGAGTTTTCCTAGACAGAAATACACCAAAAATCTGAAGGCTGTAAAAGAGGCATCACTGAGAAGACCTGACAATCAGTTTCGATGTGTGGGATGCAGTGTGATAGCAGAAGACAGACAGGGACGAGGTGGTAGAATATTTTAACAACTTCAAAGTGTTACAAAGAGAGCTGAAGGAAAGCCCAAGTCAGCCTTCCAAGTCAAACTGATTAGAGGAAAATTCTAGATGAAGACAGAAGGGAAGTCATTACGGATCTTTGGGTTAGAGGGAAAGAGTGGAGCCAAATGTAAAAAGATCAATATTATGCAGTACTATTGCAAAGCAATTCCTTTCTTCAGTATCATCTCTCAACCTTCTATGTATCTATATATGTAAATATATTGGAATGATTTACTAGATATTCCATCAGATCTTGTGGTCTCCATGCGCAGAAAAACATCTTTTGCCCAGACTTGAAATGTCAACTTGATTCATTCAGATAAATCAGATTAAAAACAAAAATTGAGCATGATTAATAGCTCTAGAAACTAATGGCAAAGTGAACATAAGTTGCAAAATGATTTGAGAAATTGCCAGGTAACATAATTCACTGTGTTCTATGAAAATAACGGAAAGGTAAAAGCTGAAAAATGGGGGAGCAATGCAAAGAAGGAATTAAAAAGTAAAAAATCAGCTGTATTGACTCAGTAATTCTAAGGAAACAATTCAACATAAGCACAAAGGTTTCTGCACAAAGATTTTTTTCCTTCAATGTTATAGAAAACAGAAAAAAAAAAAACCCTCAACAAAACAAGAACAAACCAACCACTGGAGAATAGTTTAATAAATTACAACCTAGCAATATTATGGAAATATGTTAAATTTTGTATTGAGTAAAGCCTTTCATTTAGCTTCTGAAGAATTCCCAAAGGATGTATTTTAATCCTACTTATGATGAGAGCTTGTTTTCAGATATGAATCATCATAAGTCATTGCCATTTTATTGTGTACTTTCCTTCAACATTACTATTTGTTGCACAATCAATAGAAATTCAGGAAGATACAGATTTTAAAACCAATCTGAAGGTGCTTTACAAGCTTATACGACATCCTTAATAGGGAAAACTTTTCAAGGAGGAACAAAATGTTAACTATAAGAAGGGTCTCCATAGGAAACATTTCATTATAGCATTAATTAAAAGTTGCTAGTTTCTATCTTATAGGACTGAGGAATTTTCAGACAATTAACTTATTATTTCTAAAGAGAGATGGGTAGTTTTCCAACAGAGATTTTTCCTTACATTTTTATACATGAACAACTGGAAATGCTGTGAAGTCAGATGAAGCTAGATAATAAATATAATTAGAGCCATCATTTACTGAGCACTTGGAATATTCCATACACAATTCTGAGTCCTTGAATTTACTGATTTAACCATTGCAACAGTCTTTTGAGTTAGGTGCTATTATTATTATTCCTACTTTACAAATGAAGAAGAACTAGGACACAGAAGATTAAGTGACTTGCCCAGGTTACTAGATTGGTCAATTGGTCACAATTGTGAGGTAAATTGCTTCTCACTAAAATGCTGGCTACAAACAGTAGCTGTGCCATTTGTTAAACCTAGTTCTGTCTTTAAATGGCTTAAGGGATACAGGCTACTGTAGTGTTTTTCAAACCTTATCATTTTTTTCCCCATAATCTCCTTGACTTGAGCCACTGCCTATGCGTTTACTTGAGCCCTTTCTACCCTTTTGGATAGGAAGACTGATTCCTCTGTGATACTAACTTTGGTTACAATTTGCACCAGCATCTTGATTTTCTTAGTCTGGGGACTGATGGAGCCTAAACCTCAGTAGTGCTCGATGGAAGCAGATTTTTTCTAAAGCTGATGGAGTATCAGAGTCCCTCACTCACGGATGCCCCTAGCAAGGCCCTGTTTCTATTTCTGTATTCACATTTTGTAATCTTTTTCTTAAATAAAGCTCCCCAAGTAGAAGGAACTTTAGGTCTCACAAAGCCTGGATCTACCTGTTTACCAGAGTTCGCCTTTGACCCATAAGGGAATCATAAACCAACTGTGTTTATGCTCATGGGGTCGATTATGCTTTCTGAATTACAATTTCCCCATACATAAAATGGAAATATTCAGGATCAGGTAAGATAATTCATGTAAAATGCTTAATTTTAGTAGTAGTTGTTTCATAATGTGGCTTTCATATCTGTCATTTTTTTCTGTACTAATAACTTCTATAACCAGGCAGGCTTTTCCCAGATAGCTCTGATACAAAATACTTCCTGTTTTCTCCACATGCTCCCTAATACGTATGAAATAGTGCTTCGTTATATGAGACATAACCAATATAATCTCCATTAATTCTTTTAGGTTAATGCAACTTTGATTTTCTTACCTCCATCTGGACCTACCTCCAGTGGTAGAATGTGGGAGATCTGTCTGCTCCCACATTCCCTAATTTATGCTGCTGCAATTTAGGCTGGATTTGAAAATGATATAGAGACAAATGATGCTCTTCCCTTTACTTCATCTCAGGCTGTCTCCCTTGTTAATCTGTAGTAGGGCCTATTCTCTTCCTTCACACCAATTATTACAAATTATAATTAAATATCTGCCTACTAGTTTAGTAACTGTCTTTTTCACTACACTGTAAACTTTATGGGTACACGGGTACGGGGCTGTTCTTTTAACAAGCATCTAGAGATAGGGCCTAGTATAGAGCAGCAACCCAACAAGTGAAATGGTAAAAGCAGGGACATTTATCAAAGGCAAAGCAGTAATATTTATCTAAACCTAACTACATCAAAATGAACCTCCCCCTTCTATCCTACACAAAAGTTCATTCACCAGTTCTTGTCTCAACTAAAGCATTCTGTTTGCCACCCTCCTTCTTCCTCTGGCCTTCTTCCTTTACCTTTGTTGCCCTTTTAACCCCTCCTGTCCTAACTCAACTCATAAAACTTGTCTTTTTTTTTCCTCATTCCTTTGTCTTTGGACTACTTAGAAACAAAAAAAGCTTTCTACATTTTGTCAAGAAGCTTAGTTCCCAATTATTTCAGGATTTAAAATAACGATTTTCACAAGAACAAGATGAGATGGGGTGGAGGAAGGAGTTTGGGATTTTTTTTTTTTTTGCCTATATACATGTGAGGGGTGAAGACTGAAGGGAGGGGAATCATGCTTACTTTTGATAGTTACAGCTGCCCAAGAGTGGGAATGACACCCAGGGAGAGAGAAGCAGTTCTGGAAAGTCCTGGGCATGCAATTACAGGTAGCTAGTATAAGTTGTGCACTCACATAGCCATCAAAAGAATCATCTCCACTTCATGACACTGGGAGGAGGGAACTAAAATCACAAGTCTATGACTAGAGATTACCTTTCCACTTCCTCTATTCTTCATCACGTTGCCCTTTTTTTAATTTTAATTTTTATTTATTTTATTTTTTTGAGACAGAGTCTCACTCTGTCACCCAGGCTGGAGTGCAGTGGCGTGATCTCAGCTCACTGCAAGCTCTGACTCCTGGGTTCACACCATTCTCCAGCCTCGGCTTCCTGAGTAGCTGGGACTACAGGTGCCCACCACCATGCCTGGCTAATTTTTTGGTATATTTAGTAGAGATGGGGTTTCACCATGTTAGCTAGGATGGTTTCAATCTCCTGACCTCATGATCCATCCGCCTCAGCCTCCCAAAGTGCTGGGATTACAGGCGTGAGCCACTGTGCCTGGCCCCATCACATTGTCTTAAGAGTATGATTTTAATAAAGGTAATTATATTTCTCCTGGTTTTAGGATAACATTTTATGGTTAATTATAATCACACATGATTACAACAGATGGATTTCCTAATTTTGTCGTTTCCAAGCAGATTTCCACACTGTCGAGTGTCTATCACAATAAATGAAAGTGAGATTATTTTAATTTCACAATGCAAAATACCCAAAGAAACATTTACTGATGTTTCTTAAGTACTTAGTATTTGCTAGGTCCTAAGCTAGGAGTTTCATTGTGATCTATTATAGATATTAGGAGTTTATCATGTCAGAGTGTGATAAGCTAATGCATGAAGTTAAGTAGTATCCTCTATATACGCACACACACGTGTATAAGCATATATAAATATATAGACACAGACAAATATATATACACACAATCACACACATATACCTATATAAACATACATATAGATAGATATACCATAGCTCTTCAGATTTGTCTAACTTAACTGGGCTTTAGTTTGCCTGAGATGGGCAATATATTATGGTAATTAAGTGTACTGGATTTGGAGATAATTAACAAGGATTTGATTCTCAGCAGTACCACTTACTAGCTATATTGTTATGAATAACTTAGATAAGTTTTTCTCAAGTTTTCTATTCGAATAATGGAAGAAATGCTATGTAATTTACAGGATTGATGTTTTATGTAGATTTTAGCATTTAATTTCACTAAGACACTTAACATGGTTTGGTTCTCTGTCCCCACTCAAATCTCATCTCGAATTGTAATTCTCACATGTCGAGGGAGGGACCTGTAATCTCCATGTGTGGAGGGAGGGAGGTGATTTGGATCATGAGGGGCAGTTTCCCCCCTGCTCTTCTCATGATAGTGAGTGAATTCTTGTGAAATCTAAAGGTTTTATTAGTGGTTCTTCCCGCTTTGCTTTCTCTTATCTTTCCTGCTTCCTTGTGAAGAAGGTGCCTGCTTAACATTTGGCCATGATCATAAGTTTCCTGAAGCCTCCCCAGCCATGTGGAACGGTGAGTCAATTAAACCTCTTTCCTTTATAAATTATCCAGTCTTGTGTAGTGTCTTTACAGAAGTGTGAGAGCAAAGTAATACAGACACTATGACATATGTACTATTATTATCCCCCTTTCACCGATTAAAACAAACAAACAAAAAACTGAGGCACAGAGTGGCTAGGTAGTTTGCTGAAAGTCATACAGTTAGATGAAGCAAAGCCAGGCCTCACATTTGGGCTGTTGAACACTGAGGCTTGTATTGTAGAACACTAGATTAGAGAAAATAACCACAATTACCAAAGGGATGACTAAAAAGAAAAAAAAAAAAAATCAAGCAGAGGGCAAAGAATGAAGAAGAGAAAGAGGAAGAGCAAGCATATTAACAGGCACTACACTCAGAGCTTTTTAAACATTGTTTCAAACATTGTCTCTTTACAACCCTGGGGAGGGGTATTGATGATCCTATTTAAGAGAGATCTATAGGTCACAAAGTTTATAAATGTTGATGTTGGAATTCAAAGCTAGGTTCTTCTGTTTGTAAATAGTATACTTAGACACATATTGTGTATTTTCTAGATACGTGACATAGTTCTTAGTTTTCTACTTGACATCCAGAAAATACATTTTACAGCCTCTCAACTCAAGGAGCTTAGAATCCAATGGGGATGATAAACATCAGTTGTCATAGACAAAAAAATAGAGAACACTAAACTCATGGTAAAGATAATAACACCTGCCGGGTATGGTGGCTTATGTCTGTACTCTCAGCACTTTGGGAGGACGAGGCTGGTGGATCACCTGAGGTCAGGAGTTCGAGACCAGCTTGGCCAACATGGTGAAACCCCGTCTCTACTAAAAATACATAATTAGCTAGGCATGGTGGCACATACCTGTAATCCCAGCTTCAAAGGAGGCTAAGACAGGAGAATCACCTGAGCCCATGAAGTGGAGGTTGCAGTAAGCTGAGATTGGGCTACTGCATTCCAGCCTGGGCGACAGAGTAAGACTTCGTCTGAAAAAAGATAATAATACCTAGGTGTTCTAGAATGAAAACATAAAACTCCTAGAACTAAAATGGAAGATGACATGGTGGAATTTGAACTTAACCTGGCCTGACAGGCACAAGCTTGGCACACTGTGCAGAACAACTATTTGTTAACTGCGTGATAAGAGCTGATTAGGTGAAAAGACATGATATTCTTTATCTGTTACCTTTCTTTCTCACACGAGGCCTTGTAGAGCTGAAGGTTTAGGCTTTCTCCTTCAAGCCTAGAAAGACGGCAGGGTGTAGAATGTGTCGTTGGAGGAAACAAACAGGTGCAAGCTGACTGCCTTGCTTGTAACTGTCACGTTCACCACAAATAAAATAGCAGATTTCTGAAGGCAGGGACCATGTATGTATCCCAGTGCCCACAACAGTGAGTGGGACCTGGCAAGACTCAACAATTTTAAAAAAGTGCTGAATGAGAGAATAAATAAATGAGAAAGAAAAATATTTCAGGGAAGACAGAGAAATCAGAGAAGAGGAAAACAAAAACCCCATAACCAGGACCCATACCATCATGCTATCCTTTTTTTTTTTTTTTTTTTTTTTTTGAGGCCTTTCCTGTCCTCTCTCATAATTATTTCCCATTTTGTATACCCACAGTGTCCCCTACAGAGGATCAAGTTACCTATACCTCTTTACTAACGTTATTTCTTTATGACTCTGAATTTATTATGAAGAGAAAAGTTATCTGGGGGGAAGGATGGTATTTTATTCATTTTTATATCTCCAGTGCCTAACCTATCATCTAGCCCGTAGCAGACAACACGGTTGCTATAGCTTCAATATGTCACCAAAAGTTCATGTGTTGAAAACTTAATTGGCATTGTAATAGTATTAAGAGGTGGGGTATTTGGGGATGATTATTGTGAGGGCTCTGCCCTCACGAATGGATTAATGCTGTTATCATGGGAGTGGGTTAGTTATTGGGGGAGTGGGCTCCTGGTAAAAAGATAAGTTTGTCTCCCATTTTGCTCTCACTCTCTGTCTCTCTCTCTCTCACACACACATACACATACACATGCTCTCTTGCCCTTCCGCAACGGAATGACCCTCACCAGATGCTGGTGCCATGGTCTTGGATTTCCCAGTCTTCAGAACTGTGAGAAATAAATTTCATTTTAAATAATGTTACCCAGTCTGTGGTATTCTGTTATAGCAACACAAAACAGAGTAGGAAAATGGTGAAATGGTACCTATTTATTATGATTGCTTGGGTAATAACATTCACTGAGCAGACAGCCTTGCTTTCCTGTGACTGACTTCTGATCATTCTTTCCTTTCCTAGTTCAGCCTTGTGTTTCCTGCCTGGTTCTCATCTTAAGACTTTTCTACTCCTTGTATTATGGACTTCCTTTAATTCACAAAGCTTAACTTCATTCTCCATAAATGTGTGCATTGCCCCCTTGTGTCTCCTTGAGTGAAACTCCCCACTAACCTCTGTTTTGGGCTTTCTCTCCACTCCTGTGAGGCTCTGCTGCCCTCTATGGGGCCTTGTTCATCACACACTTCTCAGGGCCCAGTTGGATCTGCACTTGGCAACACAGTCCTAGTGTAGGAGTGTCATGACAGTGTGCCAAGCCTCAGCGCTCCTTTGCCTGCTCCCACAGTCCCCAGTATAAAACGTGTGGCTATATAATGCAGTTGATTTAGGAACATTAAACTTGGGCATAAGCAAGCAAGCAAGCAAGTCTATCAAGAACTGAAACCCATCACAAGAGGAGGCTGGAAGAGGCTATCACAGGGTCTTAGTGCTCTTGGTACCAGTGAAATCCTTCACGATGAGTATCACACCCACATCTTGATAGTTTGCACATTATATCAAGGTTTACACTATAGAATCCAGTAGCCAACTAATAAGAATGTTCTATTTGATGAATGAACATTGATTTACGTCTTTGCCTGGGCCTTTGGGAGACAAACTTCCTCAAAGAGATGGGGCCTGAAATTGCTTTTTGCTAAACCCTCAACCAACATCTAGTTTCCATACCCAATGATTACTCTTAACTCTATCTAACCTGACTCATCTTCAGCTGGAACTGTTGACTACTCATTCATCTTTGAAACACTTTTTTTCCTGTCATGCTATCGCTTGTATCTGGGTCTCAGTTCTTGGACTTTCTTTATTTAGTCTCTGGGTTCTGTCCTTGGTTCTTCCAAATCACGCTTCCAAACAAACCCCAAACTCTCCTAATTATTGGTCCAGTTTTCTAGCAGGTTCCTAGACTTGTTCACTTAGATGTCTCTTAGAAATTTTAAATGTAATAGTTGCAAAAACACATATTTCTTCAAACCTATTCTCTTTTACCTTACCCGCCCCCAATCCAAATTATTTCTAATTTAGTCCTATTGTTATCAAATGCAGTTGGCTTCCCCTCCCCACCCTTTTATTTTATTCTCCAGCCTGAACATTTCCTTTGAGCTCATAGGACATGATATAAACATGTCCAAACTTCGTTATCGATTTTACCCTTCAAAGCTCTTCCCCTCGAGGTTGAATTACACAGGTCCAAATCCTCCATTCACAAAGGTAAAGTCTAGCACTCATCTTTAAGTATTCTCTTTTCTTTATATGCAACATTCAATCTATTATTAAGTTTCATCATTATACATTCTAGTTGAAACCATCGTGATTTCTCACCTATCCTGTTGCAATGGACATCTAATTTCCCTCTTCTCTTCTAGTCACTCTAAATTTTATTCTATCTACCGAAACCAGAAAGATTTCTTAAACATATTAATCTTACGATGTAATTCCTCTTCTCAAAACTTCTGAAGCTTCCTATCACATTCAGGACAATATACAAAATCTATACCTCAGCTAGTCTGATCCCAAAATACCAGTCCACATTTTTCTCTTGCCATTCTCTCCTTGTCTCATTTTACTTTAATCACAATGGAGTTTTCGCTAGTCCCCTAAAATGAAAATCTGTTTCCTGCCTTAAGATCTTTTTGGTTGTTGCTTTCTTTGCTTGGGACATGTACCTCCACCTCCCAGAACTCTGTGTGTCTTATTTTCTTGCTTCATTCTTCTTTCTCTTCAACTTATTCAGAAGGCTGTTCATGACATTATATCTAAACATATCTAAAATTAGTCCCAAATCAATTTCACTTAATACCTCATCTTGCTTCTCTTTTCTGTATGGCAATCAATACTATGTATTTGTGTATGTTTTATTGGCATTCTCTCTGACTATAGTTGAAGTTCTTTCAGGGTAGAGATTTTAGGTTGTTCATCATTTTACCCTCAAAGCATAGAACAGTTGCTGGCACACAGCATATTCTTAATGAATAGTTACTGAATGTGCTAATGAATAAAGTCAAGATATTAAATTATAGCTAAAGTTCCCCAGAATTGTCCTCTGTTACAATGACTTTTGCTTTGCTTTATGTTTAATACGTATATATATTAAAATTTTTGTTGCAGTTGGCTTGGAATTTGGCTAAATGGAGTTTTCTTCCTTTTAGGAAGATGTGTTTTTTATATATATACACACACATATATATGTGTGATATAAATATCTATATTTATATATATGTATATATGTACATATACATGTGTATATATATAAAACACACATCTTCCTAAAGGGAAGAAAATTTATATATATGTGTCTATATATGTGTGTATATATGTGTATATATATGTGTATGTGTATATACATACATATATATATATATATATATATATATATGTTCATAGCCATTTCAGTGAATGGTAAAGTCTTAATATGGACCCTATGTGTTTAAACTTCTGTAGACTAGATAGTGAAGAAAGACTTTATACGTGGTGTAAGCTTGATGCGTGGGGATAAGTTTCATGCTAATGAAATTCATGTAAATGAATTTATGTAAATTCAATGAATTTATTCTGTAGAAACAGCAATGTACAAGAACAATTTGAGTGGTGAGGCAGCTTGGTTTATGCAGAAGATTAATGCTGAGGAGAACCATACGGTTAAATTGAAAAGGTAAGAAGAGCAAGCTGAAGATACTATGAAGAATTGCCAGTAGTGTACTTTTCAACAAAAATGGGGAGGTATTGAATATTTATTAGTTGGTCAATGTATTGGTTTCTCATTCTTCTATTAATTCAAATGTATAGACATATGATATTCAATTGTATGGCAATTGTGGAAATTAAAATGAGGATACAAAATCAATACATTAAAAAAGTTTTATCTAACTTCTGATTAAAAATGGGTAAACTGAGGAACAGGAAACATTAAACATGATTACATTTTCAGAGTGGGAAGTAGAAAAATTTGTTGCATTTAATAGAAACCTGAGAAGAAAGAAACTATTACAAATAGATTTATTTGATATAAAAAAGTGAGTTTTGGATGTGTTGAGGTTGAGGTGAACCTAGGTATGAAAGTGGAGCTATCTAGTTATCATTTGTAGACTCACAACCAGAGCTCAAGGAAGACTAATACTTGAGAATTGAAAGTGTAATGATGGGATGGTTGAGTTCTCCAAAGAAGAGAACAAAAGTAGACAGAACTCGAGGACCACAGATTGACCTTAGGGAATACCCTCAGTTAGGAGATGGGAGACTGCCTCAAGTAGCCCCAAACCGTATCTTTGTGCCTGCTGTTATCTCTTGCTGGAATGCCTTCCCTATATAAGCAACTCAAACACTCCCATTATTCTAGTACTCAAGGCTATTTCCTCTATGAGTTCCTTTAATAGATCACTTGAGAGTTGAAATTCTATACCTGATTCCCTCTTTTCAGACCAACAGGCAAATATTTTTCAGTTAAAGAATAATGGAGGCTATAATAAGGCATAGTGTGAAGAGCACAAGGAGTAGGCTGGCAGTCATGGGTTCACATCAGCTCAATAACAAGCTGAGCATACAGGTTTAAAAAATTATTTCACCTCTCTGAGCCTCAACTTTCACAAGTATAAAAATTAGTATACTTTTTATTTTGCAAGGCTATTGTACAATGAAATAAGATATAATATGTAATAGCACACAGTACTTTGAAGGAATTTGATAAATATGTTTTATTTTTTAACCAGCCACTAGATATATCCCTATGCCTACCAACTAATGGAAATATTAGAACTACAAAATGCCTTGCTGAGGGTGGGAAGGGGAAGGAGTTGGGACATAGGAGATAAGACCAAAAAAGTGTGTCTAAATGACTGAGAAAAGGTAGAAAACTTATTGTAGTCAAAGGGCTAGAGAAAAGGATATTCCTATCTTTCTCTTGTTTATTTCTTTCATCTTTACCAAAGGAATGCTGCTTGGGAGAAGAGAGCTGTTAACTCACAGAATTATACTTGAGGCATACTTTTCTCTGATATAAAATGTTATGTTCTGAAGGAAATATGATTTGCATGCACCAGATATGGTGCATCAAGACCACTTCTAAGCAGGACTAATGTAAATAAAAGGACCATTTCTTGAGGCAGAATTTTGGAAATAAAACTGCTTAGTTTACCTCACCATTCAGAAAATTTATAGCAATAAATCAAAAACATTTCAATCAAATTTAAGTAGTAACAAATGAGGCCACTAACATCACATGCAAATTAAAAAAAATCTGCTGTAATCACAGCACTCAAAAATATCAATTCATTATACAAAGGGAGTGTTTTAGATGCAATTCATCAAAATTACCCAGACATAGTCTTTAATAGCTCCACAAATATACTTCAATTATTACAGAGCCAAACCATTTAATTAATCACTACAAAGCATTTCTTCCCTCAAAATAAAACACTAAAATATATCATTCATAACATTACAACCTGCCGGATATAAGTTTTTCTTAGCATTTACCTTCTACATCTCCAGTGAGAGACATTAATATATTTTAAAAGTATATTACTAGGCACTAGTGGACCACTTGGAAAGTTGACTTATTCTCTTGGAAAATGAACTACTATTGAGTGTTGATTCACATTAAGGGAGGAGCTAAGCCTTCACCAGAGACTAGAGAAGTGAATCTTTGCTGGTCACCCAGCACATATTTATCAGATAACTTGCTAAAAACAAGCACCAAATTAGTTGCTGAGGATGGAGAAAAAGAAAGCAATGTCTACAAGAAATTTACAGTCAAGCACAGGGGAAAAACATACAAATCAATGGTATAATACAACCTAATGAGTTTTATAGGAGATCCAGAGAATCTAATGGAAATACAGTTGATAAAATAAGTAAAACATTCGGATTAGGAATTGGAGAGTAAGAAGGCATTTTCTAGGTAATAGAAAGGGAGATAAATTCAGGCATTAGTAGAGGCAGCAAGAATACCAAAGAAATGGCCAAGGGGGCCTGGCACAGTTGCTCATGCCTGTAACCCCAGCAATTTGGGAGACCAAGGAGGGTGGATTTCTTGAGCTCACGGGTTCAAAACCAAGTTAACATGGTAATGCTTGGTCTCTACAAAAAATACAAAAATTAGCCAGGTGTGGTGGCGTGCACCTGTGGTTCCAGTTATTTGGGAGGATCACGTTAGCCCAGGTGATGGATGTTGTTTATGCCACTGCACTCCAGCCTGGGTGACAGAGCCATACCCTGTCTCAAAGGAAAAAAAAAACAAAAAACAAAAAAAACCTCAAAAACCAAACAACAACAAAAGAAATGTCCAAGGATTGTTGTAATTGGGAACTATTTGCAGTTTGGCACTGTGTTATAGTATGTGTTTGGAAGTTGCTTGGAGGCACACTGGTGGTGGGGTTCTAGGGGCTTGATGTAGCAGACTGGTGGATGGATCCAAGGTTGGGAAGGCCAAGTCATCAAGGGTCAGGTCATTAAGGCTTTGTGAGCCATTTGAAAGAGTTCTAGATTTTTATATTGTAAGGCATGTACACTCCTTGAAATCAATTTGAGTATTGAATAGTGTGATTACATTTTCACTTTAGGAAGATTACTCTGGTAGCTGCTGGGACAGGGTGGTAGATCAATAAGAGAGATTTAGAACATTATGTCAACAGTTCAGACAATAGGTTATGAAGACCTGATCCATGAAGATATCAGTAAAAATGCAAAAGATAAGGTAAAATTAGTAGGAGAAGTGACTGATTGGATGTGAAGGGTCAGAGCAAGTAAAATGTTAAGGATGACATAGGTTTGGGCAATTAGTTGAAATTACAGCTTTTATCCAGAGAGGAAACAGAAGAAGAAGAAGAAACTTCAATCAAGGTCTGGAGAAGTGATGATAAAATAATTACTTAATTTCTTGGTCATCATAATATTTTCTTCTGATGACCTGATTTAAACATTAAAATTATCCAGATTGTCAAGTATGCTTAATTCTAAAAATTGACTTAAGTATTTCTACTAGGTAGATACTTGAGAAATAGCTGATGAAATTCAACTGTACCTGACTACTTTCTAAAATATATGTTCCACAACAACTTTAGAAGTAGTCTTCATTTGAAGAAAGGAAATAAAAATAAAACTGATCAAATGAAACCATGTACTTCATCTGGATCTGTCTTTAAGACACACATATCCAACTCTTTGTACCAATTTAGTTCAAGTCAGCCCTGCTTGCATTATGCAGATATTTCAGCTAAGAAACTTAAATGTGCTTCTTGTGTACATTTGCTTTCATGACCAAACCAAATTGTCTTTAGACATTGACTGGATTATAATACAGAGGAGTACTTCAGACAGTGGCTTTAAGTCTTCCAGAAAGAGAAGCTGATAAAAGAGTGGGGAAATAACAAAAGAAAACAGGGAAATGGACAGTCATTTATTCAGTTTATCAAGAGGGTTAAATAGGAAGATTCCTAACTGAAATCAAGTTGTAATGATGATAATTTCCCAAATGTCTTTCTCAATACTGACCTTTCATTGATTCCTACAAATTATTTACCAATCTTTCAAATACAATCTTAGTGTTTATAATTTCTGGTAGCTAAGCTAATGGACTGTAGAGACAAACTGCTTATATTTGAATTTAAAGTTCACTCTTTTCCAGATATTTGTCCTTGGGCAATTTATTTAACCTCACATGTCTCAATTTCCTTATTTATAAAATGGGGATACTAATGTTACCTGTCTCATGGGGTTGTTTTAATGGTTCAGTGAATATCTATGTGGTACTGACAGTAGTACCTGCTACTGTCAGTCTCAATTTCACATGTCTCAAATTCCTTATTTATAAAATGGGAATAGTAATGTTACCTGTCTCATGGGGTTGTTTTAATGGTTCAATGAATGTCCATGTGGTACTGACAGTAGTACCTGCTACATCATAAATGCTCATTGAAAGTTAGTCATCTTTAGCCCCTATTATCCCCTTTCCACATCCTACATTCCACTTTCCCTTCTGTGGGTTCTGCCTATTTAGACTTTAGCTGGAGTGTCCAAGAACTTGACTTTAAATCCTGTAGTAGTTGCAAAAACAGCCTGACTTCATTCTCGGTCTCTTTTTTCATCTACCTCCCACCAGCAGACCTCAATCTCTTCATACTTGCATTGAGCACTTACTTAGGTGTAAAATGTTGCAGACTCTGACGTATTAATTTTCCCTGCTAGTAAAAGGCTACATGCCTCTCCACAATTCCTTTTTCCCCTCCAGAAATGGGGCGAGTAAGCACATGGCAAGGCAGATTCAATTCTTATTCAGAAGGTCAAGCTTTAGATAAATTGATACATTTTAGTAGATTTTAGAGCTAAAGTTCTTAACCTCAACAGTTGAATTCAAACCTTAGTTTAGCCACTCACTGCCTTGGGTAGGTTTCTTTCCCTCTCCACACTTCAGTGTCCACATCAGTATAGGGGTCTAATAAACTTTTCTTACAGGGTTATTGTAAGAAGTGAATTAGATTAAACAGATAGTACACATGGGCACATGGTACATCACCAATCAATGGAAGATCATGGTAGTTTGACTCTGAAGAATAAACACTGGAAGCAGAACTCATTGAATTGTAAAGGCATTTTCACTGTCAAAAGTGAGTGGTAGGAGGATATTTAGGCAAGGCTCCTCCTATGGTATGTGAGGTATATGTTTTTAAAATCTAGCATCAACATTCTAGGAAACAATTGATTTTTTCCAACTTTTAAATGTCACTTTTTTTTTTTTTTTTGAGTCAGGATCTTTGTTGCCCAGGCTGAAGTGCAGTGGCATGACCATAGCTCACTGTTGCCTCAAACTCCTGGGCTCAAGTGATTCTCCCACCTCAGCCTCCTGAGTAACTGGTATGATAGCTGTCTGTCGCCACATCAAGTTATTTTGTTTAATTTTTTTGTAGCGATGGGGTCTTGCTATGTCATCCAGGCCGGTCTTGATCCTGGCCTCAAGTGATTATTTCATATTGGCCTCCCAACATGCTAGGATTACAAGCATAAGCCATCATGGCTGGACTGTTATATCATTTTTATGGGTATGGAAATGTGATATCAATGATAATCAGCAAACCAAGAGATGAAATTTAGAAATTTGTATTAGGAATCTTCTTCAGTTGGTCCATCTGGGAATCAGCACCTCTACTGTTACCATTGCTTCTGCAAAAGTTTGTCTCTGCTGCTTACATTGAGCTCTCTGTGCAAACCCACAGTGGTAGTCTTTGATTATTGCTTCACAAGCTGAGTGCATCTTGGGCAGAAAGGCTCTCACTGGAATTGACCAAAGAACTTTGCCTGCCACTTAATGGCCAGGAAAGGGACCTGGCTGGCTGACTGCTGCGGGCCAGGTTAGGGGTTGAGGGGGGAAGAAAAGGAGGAGGAAAAAGAGTCCATACACTGTTGACACACAAGGTCTGATTCTTCTCTAGCATTACTGAGGATGGTCAGAAATGCCCTGGAGTTTTAAGACTGTCTGCTCCTTTCAGCCCACAACTCATAGTCTGTCTGGCACTATTCTCCCTGGAGATACAGTCACAAAGCAGTGTCTGTACAGTGAATGCAATTAAACAAAAGCCTCTAAAAATTTCCAAGGGGAAATTAGATAACATGTGCTTTGATGTAGGGATTTGGAGTTTGAAGGTGAAAAAGACAGCCAAGACATCAGAAGTCTGCATCTGCTTAGCTCCAGTTCAGCACATTAGCATTCTGCTAACGTGTCTTTTTTTGTTTTGTTTTTCACTAAAGTCAATTTGCTCAGTTTTCCTCAAGTACCATCAGACGTTTTAAACATTCTTTAGATTAAAACAAGTTCTGAAGTTGGACTTCTGTTGTGAGTGAATGATGAAATCAATTTTTCTTGTGTTTTCATTAGTTAATCAATGAAAGGGAAAAGTGCTTGCTAGTCCATTTGGGCTAGAACATTTGGTTCTCATTTTGCTATGCCGGCAGGTCCTAGCTCTGTGCATGGAGGAGAAAAGTCTACTTTCGTTCTGGTCCATTCTCCAGCAATAAGCTGCACACTCAGCTGTATCCAGTGGCTGGATAGTTCCGAGAGATGTGCCCACAGTTCACTCAGAGCTCCTGTTCCCTCTCATTTGCCTCTGATGTTCCTTCTGTGCCTTTTCTGCATTGTCATAATGTGTCCGCCTGAGTCAAAGCACATTGTCTGGTTAGCCTGACTCTCACTAATGGGCCAAGTGTGGTCCTGCTCTCTTCGTCTTCTAATCAAGACTCCAGAGGGATCCAGAGTAAATTGAACAGGCAACAGCACAGGGGAAAGTTAAGATGGATGGCATAGCACAGCAGCAGCTTGTTTATCCCTGAGGAATATAAGTAGGGGGAATTGGTAGGGCTTGCTCTCATTTTTACCCCTTGTATTACCATGGCAGATGATCTCTGGTAGAAGATGTGTGTTGGGGGAAAAATACAGTGACTTTCTGTGTGATACGTATGACCACAGTAAAACCTTGTAAGATGTCATGAAACCTCACAGGAGTTTTGGGTAGGAAAGACCAAAATCTCCTCTCCCTTTGCATAATTCAAGATAGTTTACCTTTTAAGGAGTGTTATGGTTAGGAAAGGATCATTCATCTAGGTTCCAGATCTTATGAAGGGTGTATTACTTTTCTATTGCTGCTTTAAAAGTTCACCACAAATTTAGTGGCTTTAAGGCAAAAGAAATTATTATCTTACAGTTCTGGAGATCATAAGGCTGAAATGGCTTTCACTGAGTTAAAATCATGGTGTCAGTAGGGCTACATTCCTTTCTGGAGGCTGTAGGGGACAATTCATTTCCTTGTATTTTTCAGCTTCTAGAGGCTGCTTGCATTCCTTGGCTTCTATACCCTTCCTCCACATTCAAAACTAGCAGAGTAGCACTTCCAAATGTCTCTCTGACTCTGGCACCTGGCTTCCCTCTTGTAATACCTTTGTGATCACATTGGGCCCACTGGATAAGCCAGGATCATCTTTCCTTAACATAATTGCACCTGAAAGTCCCTTTTGCTATGTAAGATAACATATTCACAGGTTCCAGGGAATATCATGTGACCATGTTTGGGGGCCATCATCTGGCTACTAAAAAGGACTTCCAGGTTGATGTTATTCTATCCTATTATGTCCCTTGTTTTATTCATGCTATTGAAGATGTAATAAGATTTTTTTGTTTAATTTAGCTTTTGTTTTTATAGCAATTCTAAATGGTTATGCTGAGATACTAGCCAACTTATATCCCAAATTCTTTTCTAATTCCCTGTTAATTAACTGTGTTCCTGCATCTGGCACTGATGCAGTTGTTTGTTTGGACCTGAATGTAGAGGAATGGCAAATAGTCTTTTGGATTGGACATTGTCTTCTAGTGAGGTGAAAAGGTGTTCCCCTCAGCCAGAAGTGGAGAAGCTGGATGAACACTTTTAGCATAAATCTCTGAGACTGCTATGGAATTTGCCAGATGGGCAGAGTGGAGATTATGCTTAATAACCCAACCAATAGCAAGCCTCTTACAATAACAGTGTTATTATCTTACCCTCAGGTAGGCCAGCAATGTCCTAGAGTTTAATGAATCTGCAAAACAAAAGTTTGAATATGGAGCAAACAGGAAGGAGGGAACAATTACCCACTTGACATATCCTCTTGAAAGCTTACCAATCATGGTACTGTGGAAAGAACATGCTGTTTGCACTCAGATAACCTTGGATTTCAGGACCATTTGTGTCCCTTACCAGCTATGTAATCTTAAATCACTTAACCTCTCTCAGCTTCAAGTTTCTCACTTTTAAAACAGAGTTAATAATAATAATAGCTGACTCATATCACTGTTGTGAGCTTAGAATATGTAAGTCCATGGTTCTCAAAGTGAATCTATATTGTGATTCCTAACCCAGGAATGTCATCATTACTTGGAAGCTCCTTAGCAAAGCAATCTCTCTGGCTCTACCTCAGACCAACTGAATCAGAAACTCTGGGTTGGGAAGGCTTACTCCATAAAATAGTAGTATGCAAAACACATGGAAAAGTGTCTCACATGACTGCGACTTAACAAATGCTGGTTGTAATTATTCTTTTCACTAGGAGCCTCATTATATTCACCATGCTTTTTGCTTTTCAGTTACTGTTTGTTTTGGAAGAGCATGGCCAATGACAGATTTATGTTTGTTTACCAAGTGATGGTTTCTCTTTTTTCTCAAACTAAAGAGTCACATAAATGAAAGAAAACAGCATTATTAGTTTGTATTTCTGGCTGTGCCATTTTAACTCAGCAGAGAGGGAGTCACGCACTCTGGCAACTTCTTTTGTCCAGAATGTGCTGTCGTGATGCCACGGAGCAAGGCTAGGCAGAAAGCTTATGCACCTGAGAGATGCTGTGACTATTTTCTTCAATTGTTTTTTTAAACTTTTTGACTAAATATACATGAAAAACATGAGCACACAAATGCCTCACCAAATACAGCTTCATATTGTGTGATGCATAAAATTTATTGCAGTGATTCATCATTTAGTTTCTACGTAATTAAGTACAGATGGATCCACATGTTCTGGGCCAAGTTAAAAATCATATTTTTCATGAAGAACCGTAAATGCACTGCCAAACCACAACAGGAATGAGAGAGATGACTAAAACTCACAAACCGCCTTTAAACCCTGAGGAAAGTTTGACTTCTAGAAAAGCAGTTAAGCAGAAACTTATTAACTTGTCACTGAGGGATGTAATGAAAATTTGGAGCGCCATGGATCCCCAGGATAGAGCAATGATTTCCTAGTAATTCAGGCAGGATTCCTGAAGTCAAATATTTCCATGTCAGTAGCTTTCTAAAGAATAAAGTCATGTAACCTACTCTTAGATTGTCACCAGGACTGTCTATTAGGTGGGGTCATGAGGTGACCCCAAGATTAGTGAAAAGAAAACTCACATTTCATGGATCTGAACTGTGGGACACATTCTTTTTTTTTTTTTTTTTTGAGATGGAGTCTTGCTCTGTCACCTAGGCTGGAGTGCAATGGTGCAATCTTGGCTCACTTCAATCTCTGCTTCCTGGGTTTAAGCAATTCTCCTTACTCAGCCTCCCAAGAAGCTGGGATTACAGGTGCCCACCACCATGCCCAGCTAATTTTTGTATTTTTGGTAGAGACGGAGTTTCACCATGTTGGTCAGGTTGGTCTTAAACTCCTGACCTTGTGATCTGCCCACCTCAGCCTCCCAAAGTGCTAGGATTACAGGCGTGAGCCACCATGTGTGGCCCTGTGGGATACTTTCTGTATTATGTTCACAGTGGCCCTTTGAGCACAATACAGGGTGAAATAAATATTTTTGTCCTTATTTTCTAGAGGCTCTGAGGACTTAAGTGCTTAGTCTAGGGTCCTGACTTGTAAATGTCAAAGTCAGGATAAGAATGCATGTCTTCGCTGAGAAGGCTCACTTCCCTATACTACATTACTTCTGTCAAGTTATGACATGAGAGACACCGACAGCTACCTTGTTCCATGAGGGTCACTTGGACTGATTTGCCTATATACCCAAAAAGAAAAACACACACAAAAAATGTTGCCTTTAGGGTTATTTCTCTGAGACTAAAAATCTGTGTCAAAATGTGTGGCAGAAATACATTCATCATGACCTTATTTATCAACAGTAACAAGAATGAGATACATGCTTGATTAAATAAATCCACCAGTAAAGCAATGTTGGAATGAGAAAGAGCTTTGAAGACATATAGACCTGCTTTTGAATCCTAAATTTTGGTTCTACCACCTATCACTTCACTAACTAAAGGCTGCTAGGCCTCTATGTGCTTCCGTTACTAATTTTTCTTTATATATAGATAGGCGATGATAGTTTCTATTTTAAAATACTATGTGAAGATCCAATGAGATAACAGATAAAAGTACTTAACACAGTATCTGTCATAAAGTAGTTGCTCAGTAAGTGTTTACTGCATAAAGGATGAAGCAAGCCATTATTCTTATCATCATAGCACAGATTAATTTATCTGTTATCTAGCAGAGAGGAGGGGAAGTTTTGATTGTGTATGGTGTGTGGAAACATCAGGTTGGTGCTGGGGAGGTAGCCATAAGTATTATGGAATTGGATGTCTAAAGTGGGTGTTAAGAAGGGGAAAGAGGGAACTGAAAGGAAATTGGGAGAGCTGGAAGGTGGTTGGCTGATGGTTCCTTGAGGCTAAGCTTATAAGGAAACAATAGAGGATCCTCCTCTGCCTCTTCCCTGTCAGCCTCATTTCCTGTTACCTGCTGACACACATTTTACATGCTTGTGATTCCCTGCACACACCATGTTGTTTCATACTTCTGGGCTGTTGCTCCTGTTGTTTCCCAGTACAGTGTATTCCACGGTTTTCATGTGGTTTAATCATCTTTTTTTTTTTTTTAAATACTTTAAGTTCTGGGGTACATGTGCAGAACGTGCAGGTTTATTACATAGGTATACACGTGCCATGGTGGTTTGCTGCACCCATCAACCCATCACCTACATTAGGTATTTCTCCTAATGAGATTCTCCTTTGAGATTCAACTCAAGTGTCACCTTTCCAGAAACCTTCAAATTGGACTCAGTTCACTCTTCAGTGACTTCTGATTTCTCTGTGCATTTTTTTCCCTCATCACTTCATACTCTAAAACATTGATTTGTGTATGAATCGATCTTCCCCACTACTCTGTGACCTTCTCCAAAGGGCGGATTTTGTGTCTTGTTTATCTTTATTCTCCCAGAACTCAGCAATGTACCCAGTATATAATGATTATTCTAAAGACACTGGTTGAATTACTCTGGACTAAACCAAGCTGGGAAGCATAAGGATCCTTTGCCTATTTCATGAAATTTCACTTCAGATTAGGCACTCCCTCCAAAGAAAAGTAATTATATCAGTGTTTGTGATTCAGTGCTTGGCGATTTATGGCCAGGTGAGTTTGTAAATACAGCCCCACATTCGAACCATGGCCAATCCCAGGTTGCTGTTCTCACTGCTTTTGGGAGCTGTCATTCCAGTCAGTGTTTCTGCAGTTCCTCATTCATTGTTATTATCCAAAGTAAGCAACTGTTGAATGCCATTGTGCTAAGGGATAGGTGGGATTTGGAAAAGGGTTGCAATTTCTGCTATTGAGATTTCACAGGCTGCACTCCTGTAATTTTGTTCTAAGGGGAGGGAGTGGGAAAGGGTTAGATGACTTGAAACATTGACCCACTGGAGGGCAGATCACGAGATCAGGAGATCGAGACCATCCTGGACAACATGATGAAACCTCGTCTCTACTAAAAATACAAAAATTAGCTGGGTGTGGTGGCGGGTGTCTGTAGTCCCAGAAGCTTGGGAGGCTGAGGCAGGAGAATTGCTTGAAACCGGGAGGTGGAGGTTGCAGTGAGCTGAGATCATGCCACTGCACTACAGCCTGGCAACAGAGTGAGACTTTGTCTCAAAACATAAAACAAACAATAAACAAAAAACACAACAACAAAACAGCATAATTCTCAAAGTATATTTATAAAGCTCTATTTTTTATCAGTTTGTGGGACTTCTTGGAGGGAAAAATTAGTAAACAGAAGCAGATTTAAAATGTGGTTTATAAAAAGCTAATAACTTTGTAACTAAAAATATTATACAAAAAAAGTAGTGTATCTTCATAATTCCTGTAAAAAAATTATAAATAATAAGTCAGTTAGATTTTATTCTCATAAACAAAATCTATATAGATATATGAAAATCACCACCAAATTTCAGGCAGTTCTTAAGGGTTAACTTTTATCTCAGAGACTTTTGTGTATTCTATTCACAATCATATTAGGTTCATGGTTCATTCACGATATGATGGAATCAAAAGTATGCAGTGCAATAAAGATCAGGGAGCAGTTTTCAAGGAAATTCCTTGGCAGGAAGTTCTACTCCTCACTCATTAATCTCAGTTTTTCCTCAGTTAGAGCCACCATGTTTGTCATAAGGACTGGAATGGGGAACACAGCTTAACAGTTACCTAAGTGGGCTATGAAGCTAGCTTCCTTTTATTCTAATCCTTCCTCTTCTACTTACTGTCTAAATAGGGAAGTAAATTAGCTTCTGTTTGCCTCAGTTTCCTCATGTGTACAATAAATGAGGTAATAATGCCAACCCCATAGATTGTTTTGGATATAAAAAGATTCATTACATTTAAGGGGTTTAGAGCAGTGCCTAGCAGTTAGCAAGTACTCAATAAATATAATTACTCCCTAGCTTCAGCCTTTTCTTGTTCACTGGCAAATGTCAGTGCAGCTGAGCCATCATTAGTTATTTATCCATGTATTCATTCATTTAACAAATATTTTTTGAGTATTGAGTATGTGATTGGCACTGTGCAGGGTGTAAATGATACAGAAAATGAGTAAGATACAGCTTCTCTCTTTAATAAGTTCATGGTATAGTGTGTGTGTGTGTGTGTGTGTGTGTGTGGCGGGACTAGAGATGATGGTGTAAAAAAGTATTTCAATTAAACAGACAATTCTAACATGGGATGATAAATGCTCTAGCGAGAAGCACGTGGCTCATTTGGATCATAAGGTGGGGAACTGAATGCAGTCTCAGAGGGCCAGGACAGGCTTTCCAGCAGAATTGATATCTAAGATGAGTATGAGTTGGCGAAGTGAGAGTTGGGGGTGAGGTGGGGTAGGTGTATTTCATACTAAAGTGGCTGCCTCTCTAGAGGCCCTAGAGCAAGGAAATTGTATAAGGATCAGTGTGGAAGGTCAGGCAGGGGGTGGCCAGAAGCAAGGCTAGGTGAGCGTGAAGGAGTCAGATTAGCAAGGGCCTTTCCTATTATGCAAAAGAAATTTGGCTCTCTCCTGTCCTACTCAGTGGAGAAGCTCTGAAGTCTTCTAAACAGGGTTTAAAACACTTAGATAGTTTCTCTTGTTTGAATTAGTATCTTTTAAACATTATTTCTAATTTCTGACAGAATTTACTCCTTCTACCTTTGGGTCCCTCTGTTTCTCTGTAGGCCTCTATCATGGCACTGTATTGCTTTATTGAACTTACTGTTTCTAATCCTGTCTTCCTTGGGAGACTGAGGGCTCCTCAAAGATTGTTTTTTATCTATCTCTGTATCACTAGGAGCTGGAATAGTTATTGATGCTGCTGAGTAGGCATTCAATGGAAGCTTGATTTAAAACAAACAAAAAAAAAGTTGATTTTAGAAAGAAAGCATTTTTTTCTTATATTTTTAGGACAAAGCATTCTCAGATAAAATCTGGCCATCAAGTCAACAAAGTGAGTAATCTTGTTCACTCTGAAGGCAGTGTGAGTACCATGAGGTGCTGCCCAACAGATTTCTAATCCACCTGTCCTCCTATATGTTCTTTATTAATCACTGCTGGGCAAGCACTGTGCTAGGCACCAAGGGAGATATAAATACACCGAAGACAGCATTATATAGTTGTGAAAATGTTACTTATGTACACAAAACAAACTCTATATCCTGAGGGCCTAGCACAGTGGTGGTACTGCTCAGTCCTCAGTCAATGTCTGTGAATAAATAACAAGTGAATAAAGGGTGAGGGATATGTGTGAAATGTATGATATATAAAATAAATGCTCCAAGAGTCCAGATGAGGGAAAATCTGTGAGCTGGGTAAATCTGATAGGGTCTGATTGAGGTGTCCTAGCCTTGGAAGATGAGTCGAATCTGGAGGGATAGAAGGAAAAGGTGGAGGACTCTAAGGAAAGAGAAATAGCATGAACATCACTTCATGCAGACTAATAATGCCTGAAGGATATAAAAGCCATTGGAAATTATGAAAGCTCTGAAAACAATTGAAGTATATTGGAATTCACACAAATGAACCAGTTTTCTAGGCATATTGTAATTTGGCCAGTGAATGCGGGGAGACCAGCAGTTGCTTTAGCAGACAGCCAAAGTGGGCCCTCATGACATTGCTAATTAAAGCAAAGTTAATTAGTTAATTAAAACAGAAGTGGCAAATGGCAGTTTCTAAATTTCAGTTAAAGGTGGAGGCAACACTAATGATTCTGCCACCTGACTAGAATCCCAAGGGAGGGTTTTGCCTTCTGAGAAAATTTGTAACTTCGAGCTATAGGTCTCTGTCATCAATTTGGCCATGAAAGGCCCGTTGCATTTTAGAACCCCAGTTCCATGTGCCTGGAAATTCTGAATCTTGCAGAGCTAGAACTTTAGATTCATCAGATTCAATGCTTTATTTAGGTCAGAACTGGCCTTGTGTTCATTTGTCAATTTGCAGCTGAAGCGAAAGCCTTAAACGGAAGCCTGGCATTATCTGCTTGACAATGATTTGATGCTGCACCATGTTGTGCTGGAAATTAGTGTCTAGAACCAAAATGTTAATCACAGGGACCTCTATACATTGATGGCATAAATAGCATGTTTCCATATAAAAAAATCTGTAGTGACTCATTTCCATTTAAATAAAAATCTCCCTTTGCTATTTCAGTGAATTGAATGACTGACTCTGAGCACTTTTCTATTTGTGCTCTAGGTTGAGCTAATTTAACTTTACAGAAAATTGCTGGATCTGTTAGAATTACCTCTGTCATCTCCTTAGGTGCTCAGAGAGCTCAAAGTGATTCTTTCTCCATGATGAGAGGTGGAAATTTGCTTCATCTAGCCCCCTTCTCACTAAAGATATGAACTACTCTTCAGGCCCCATAAACATGTCTTCTTTTGGGTCTATGATGATGTTTTCCAAAGTAAGTTCTTTGGAGCATCAGTTCTTCAGAATGTTAGGAGGTTTACTTGGAAAAAAAATGGTCTTGTGTATACGTTTGCAAAATGATTAGAAAAAGTCAACAAATGGATGATAGGTTTCTACAGTGCAAGACTTCTCAGTGTTTATCCCCAATAAGAGAATAGAATTTTGTCACCTTTTTGACCAAATAATTTCTTTTTCATGGAGCTATTTAATTTTTCAAAGAATACACTAATTTTCCAAAGAAAACAATTCATATATGCTCAGCTCTAGTAATCATCAGCTAAGACCTTAGTTTAAAAACTGCTGCATTACTCATTAGTCATGAGACAGTAGGCAAGTCTTCTCACCGTGCAGGACCTCAAATTCCTCATCTGAAAAATGGGAGGATTGTTGCTTCAACTTGCAGTATTTTGTGACAATTAGAAATGTTAGACTAGTTATACATATGAAAAGTTCTGTAAGGTGGCAGAACATAGTAGGTAGGTAATAAATGAACCATTTCGAGGGACTACTCTGATTTGAAACATTTTTCCAATCTCCTACTTCATGCTCCACTTCATCTTACTTCCTTCCTCTTCTTTTCCCTCTTCTCTGTTCCACTGCTCTTCCTTCTATGACAACTACCACCGTGACTACTACTAGGTGCTAACATTTTAGGCACTGTGCACTGGATTGTCTAACAAACACCTGACACCCCCTTTTCTCTTTCCACTTCCATATTCTGTTATATTAGATAGTTTGGGCCAGTGTGACACAAGGGCAATTCTTATGGGACTCTGAGAAGACTTTTGTTTTCCCTAATGAAAGTACACAATGTGTGGAACCATGACAACTATATTACAATCATTAGTAAAAGGCCTAGAGAATGGCAGACGTGTTTGCCTTTGCATCACTGAACCAAAACCTGAAGCAATCCCCCTCCACAATTTTTATAACACGAGTAAAATGAACCCCAAAGAGTATAAGTGTTTGAAAATAGGCTTTCTACTACTTGCAGACACAATTCTAAAAGGTTGAGGTAGCATTTATTGAATACTTTCTACATGCTGGTACTAAACACTTAATGCATATTACCTCATTTACTACTCAAAATAGGAACTATTATCTACCATTTTACAGTTGAGAAAACAGACAAAAGTACCTTATTCAAATTCATAGCTGAATTGAAATCCAGGTGTGGTTCCAAAGCCAGAACTCTAAACTAGTATGCTGTCTTTGCATTTTCCATCTCTGTACATACACCTTTCCAGGAGCCTGTCCTAACTTTCAGAGACCAAGTTACCATAACCATAGATATTATTATATTCTTCATTTTGAGGTACACAATTAGTATCCTTTTTAAGATAGAGAACCCTTACCATCTGCCATTCCATGTGGAAGTGACACACACAGACCCCATCCAGAAATAGAGGGCATACCCAGTCTCAGATTATAGTAGCCTGTTTCTTCATACACCAGACAGAGTACAGCAGAACAGGGCTGGGCCCAGTATGGTAGATGCTTCTCCACCAAAGACCTACATCCAGAGATTTAATTTACCTATTTAAGCCCACCTGACATCCCAAGAGGTGGGCTCAATGGCATATTAAAATTTTCACACCTGAGAAGCACAACTCATGGAAGTGATTTGGAAGAACATGTAAAAATATTAGAAACACCTGAATTTGTTTGTTTCCCATTAGTTAAGTTGAAGTGTGGCAAACCATGTGTTATACACTGGCTTTTATAAAACTAATTATCAAATGGGAGCTGAATCCCTGCATAAAAGGCTATATCTATATCCTACGATGTAATAAATATGCTGAACATCTTGATTTTGTATCACAGAGAAGAAATATTTAGTTTTGGAGCTCACGGAAGCTATAGAGGAAAAAAATTTTAGTTTGCATCTCTTTCTAATGACTGTGGGTTAAAAAGGAGAGCAGATATCAGATGCATGTGATACAAAAGAATTATAGCTTTCCCTGCGCCTTTTTCTTATCCATATCAAAAGCAGGTTCTAGCTTGAATATTCGGGTTGATGGCAAAAAAAGGAGTCTCCATATAATCAGACTATAGCCTGTCTTAGCTATAATCACATAGACAGATCAAGATTTGCCAAGATTGCAGAAAGAAGACCAAACACTTGCCAAAGGTCTCTCTTTACCCTCTTGTCAGATTCTAACATCCAAATGCACAGATTGCAAAACTGTAAAAACTACATGGCCCTGTAGGAAAAACAAGTTAAAACATTGCAACAAAAATCTTTAGAATTTCCGCTTTCTAGTGGTTGGCACTATCAGTAAAATTTGTTGCTTTTGTTTGTCCCTTTGTTTATTAAATTAGAAACAAAATAGTTTAAAATATTTATTGAACATTACTAGAGAAACATTATAACTATAGCAAAGCATGGGATCAGTGATCCAATTCTAGAGCAGAGACTGATGACCACAGGAGTGAGAGAGATATCTAATGTAGGGCACTGTTGTCTTAATCTTATAAAAGTTAATAGGACAACTAGGCAGTAAGAGTGTGCACATTTGAAGACAAGCAAAAAAGTACCTACCACATTGCTACCATCCCAAATTCATTCAACAAACATATCAAAAATCATTACTGAGCACTTCTATGTGCCAAGCACCCTTCAAGGTAGAGGTAGGTATTGGAGGCACAGTGATGAGCAAGGTAAAGAAGACCTCCACCCCTAAGGAGCTTGCTGTGCTTAAATTGAAATATAGGATGTGCTATACAGAATGGCAAGGAGCTGGACAACGTAAAGATCAAGATGCCCTGGAAAACTCAGACTGTATAATCAATGTCTCCATAGGTTTGTGCTGCCGTTTATAATGCTCTCTTTGTTATTAAGATCATCTAGATTGTGTATTTGGTACAGTAACTTTCATGAGTAAAAGAAGACTGACAGTGGTTAACTTAGTTAATCAAATACTAAAGAAGTGCTTACTGTGTGGCAGACACTATACACATGTTAACTCATTCATTTCTCACAACCAGTCCATGAAGTATGCATTTCTTTATCTCCATTTTTCAGAGGAAAAAATCAAGACATAGAGAGGTTAAGTGAATTGGCCTAAGGTTCTGCACCTGGTAAGTCATGCTGCTGGTATTTAATCCCAGTGCTCTCTAGCACTATACTGTGCTACCTTCAATAAAGTGCCTACTATGTGCCAGCCTTTATACATATCATCTCCTTCACTTTTTACAATCCAGTTTGTCAGATGGTAAAAATAACGTACAGAGAGATGAAGTAGCAGTGGTGGTGTTCAAACCCAAAACAATCTGGCGAGGCCAGTGTTCTCTGCCACCACTCCCATGCTGTCTCCCTAAGGAGCTTTCTCTAGTGAGTTTTTTAGGTGCTCAGACATAGACTCACAATTCCCTGCCTCCATCAATATGCTTGTTTTATATACTCGTCTTTCCTGGGAGATTCTGTTTACAGATTGGACTTGAAGAAAAGCTGATAAAACAAAAGTTTGAAAAATAAATTTTCTTAGCCAAATGGAAAGGCTGATCTTGCAGAAATTTCAGAAAAAGAATGGTTTGTAGAGGAGTCAGGAAGGCAGCTGGAAAATAGGCCAGCAGGTTAGATATATGAAAGGCCTGCTGTGTACAGACTGTGACATAGCCAGGATTTATTGAAGAAGAAGACACGAACTACAGTTTAATTGAATGTCTTGTACAATGTACGTAGAAAGAGATGAGAAGTGTAAAGCAAGTAGAAAAGAGTTGAAAGAGGTAAGGGTACAAGTTAATAATGTAAACGAATTGGACCTTGTGGATAAAATTCAACTCTCCTCTGAATTATTTTCAAACCTCAGCAGACAGTATCTTTACCATCATAATAAGTCATGCTTTGAAGATTTAGGGCTGACAGAAAAGTAGGACTTTATGCAGGCTAAGTGATGGTATAGGAGAATAGTTCAAGCAATGTTATTTAGATATGTAGCTTCCATTTGAAAGCTATGTATCTTCCATTTATTTATCTAGGTTTTAGAAATACTGTTAAATTTCAGAAGAGTTAGCAGGACTGATGTCTTGACCAGCTCTTTTGATGTGTACTTCTTAAATAGAGGTGATCCTTAGTCCCAATTATCAACAATCGGTGTTGCCTTTTTGGTACTTCAACATTTTTCCCAAGCCACTGATAACATGACCTTGTCTTTTGAAGTGCTTTGGGATCATTTATCACATACGGAAGTTCCTAACATGGGGGGAAATCATTGGCTTTTGGCTCTAGATTCTTTTCAGATTGAAATGGTCGAATAACTACTGCCTGTGATATTGAACTTGGAGTGAGATGAGACTACACACAAAAAAGAACTGGGAAACTGGTTGTTTTAATATGCAAAGTCATTTAGTTGTTTTGTCCTTTTCAGCTGCTTAGACATCTCCCAAAGATTTCATCTTGCCCATTAAGAACTAAAATATAAATCTTACATTCTTGTGCCTCTATTGGATGGGCATTTAAGCACTCTTCTGGCTTGAATAGGTTTAGGCTCGTGCAAGTGCAGTCCGATATGTAGAGTTCTTGGCATTCTGCTCTCAGTATAATCTTTGTTAGTAATATATTTTGACTCTGTTCTGGTGAGCTAGAATTTAACCCACAATGTAACTCTGTCCCCTCAGAACTCAAGGGCCCTTGCCTTGGCTTTGTGACCTAACTCTGCTCTGTCTCACCTCTCAACCCATATGCTGTAACTCTGCTTTATTAGAGATTTCGACTCCCTGTTTCTAGACTTGGCCTAAGTAACTTGACCCACATCCCATTAACCCCATAAATACCGTTTTATGAGAAGGTCCATGCCCTAAGGCACCCTGCCTCCCATGGTTTCATTTACTCAGATTTCTCCCATTTAAAAGACCCAGGAAACACATGCCTCTGCTTCAGCTGCAGGGGCCAGCGCCCCTCTAAGCCCCCACAACTTTTACCTTAAGGTTTCCCCAGAGGAGCCCCTTCTCTTCCACAGGTTGACTAGGCTGCTGGATCTGCTGGCTGCGGAGGATGACTTGCCATCCCCTACATGCATGCGCACCACAGTAGATGTGGTGAAGGCGCTGCGCACATTTCTCTCTGGTTTGGCCAGGATGATGTACACTTTCGGCACAAACATGCAGCCTAGGGCCACTGTGGCACTGAGGCTGACCGAGAAACACATGGTGATGATTTTGTAGTTGCTGCCAAAGTAGATTGGTACAAAAGCTAGCCATATAATGCAGGTCGTGTACATTGTGAAGGCGATATACTTGGCCTCGTTGAAGTTAGCTGGAACATTTCTGGTCTTGAATGCATAGAAGGTGCAGCTCAAAATCAACAATCCATTGTATCCAAGTGGAGTGACAACTCCTAAGTTGGTGGTGTTACAGATCAGGTAGACTTCTCGAATGCTTGGGTAGTCATGCATTATGTCAGGAGGCTCCATTATAAAGAGGGCAACAATGATGCCCAACTGGATGCATATGAGAATGAAAGCAATCACTAGCTGGGCACAGGCACTCATGAATCTGGGCTTTTTGGTACAGATCTTCTTCTTGCTGCCAGCCAGGATCCTTGCAATACGGTTGGTCTTTGTTACAAGGGCTGAGTAGCTCATGGCTGGGGACAGACCAATGCCAATTCTCTGAAGGTAGCAGTAAATCTGTTTGGGCTTTGCAATGAGGCAGAAGGTACATAAGTAGCCCAGGCAGATGCCAGCAAGGATAATGTAACAGAGTTCCCTGCTTGAGGACTTGACTACTGGTGTATCCCGGTAAATGATGAAGACTACAGTAACAAACAGGGTGGCTAGGAGGCCAAGGCAGGCAAACACCACAGCTGCAATGGGTTCAGGGTCACCCCATCGAAGATACTGTACTGGAATCAAATCACAACCTGCAGAGACACAAACACATATTGTAAAGGAGGAAGAGATGTTGACTTGAGTCACATATCCCTAAGTTACAAGCAGCTGTTTATGATCATTTCAGTTTGTTCCCCATCTACTTTTCTAATTTCAGAATCTCATGCTACTCATTATTTTATGTATTCATTCAGAAAATTTTAATGATGATAATACTGAACACATACATGGTCTGTGATAGGAACTATTCTAGGTTCTGAGAAGAAATAATGAAGAATGTTTCCTGCCCTCATAAAAATATCAATGGCCTTTTAAACAATTGTAACTGTGATAAGGTTTATGAAGAGTTATAATATGGGTTCTAAGCAGTCTCTGGAAGCAGCAAAGACCTCCTACAATAGGAATTAGCAAATAAATGTGTTGGTTTGATGGAGCTGGGAATTTCATGGGCTTGGCAAACTTACAGTTAAACTATGTTAACTGTAAGGAAGAGAGGCATGAAAGGAAGCCACTGTAGGATAGTGCAACAAGTGGCCTAAGATGATGAGGCTGGGAGGTAGGCAGGAAGGGGATCTTGGAGTTTAGAAAGTCCTAGATCAGTAGGAAGTTATTCTGAGGATCTATGTAGAGCAATGACAGGATCAGGTGTGTGTGTGTGTGTGTGTGCGTGTGCATGTGTGTGTGTGTGTCTGTTTTAAACATTTCTTTGGTTGCTACGTGGGTTTTGGATGAGATAAAGGTGTGGACACATTTAAGACTTATTTTAGAGCCATATAGAGTGTTTGAATGGATGTGGGAGTGTGTGAAAAGTGAAAAAGGTCTGAAATATGACCAACACTAGTAAAGAAATTTCAGAGAATTTTGTGGTTTAGAAGTTTTAGAGGATTCTGTTAAAAAAAAAGGAGGATATTCATTTTTATAAGAAAACTGACCCCAAAGGCAAACAATTGGCACGCAAGGGAAGTGCACCACTCTCAAAATCATTCCTTACTTATGACATGCAGTTTTTAAATTATTTCTTGATTATATAGCAGAAAAACAGTGATAGAATACAGCATCATTTGGATTATCTGTCCTTTACAATTTTTTAGGACAGTGGTTCTCAAAGTTGGCTACACACTAGAATCACCAAGAATACACACACGCACACACAGACACACACACACACACACACATATATAAAATCCTGAGACCTGGGTGTCCCATTGGTTGAGCTTCTGACTTAATTTGTCTGAGTGTTACCTGGGCATCAGAACTTTTTAACAATATTGTAAGTGCCTGTAATGTGCAACCAAAGTTGAGAACCATTGTTCTAGGAGGATCATTCTTGTCACTTAGACTTTTAAAGAAAATAGAATTGAGATAGCTTCACTGAGTAAGTAGGAAAGGAGGCAAGTAATCTGGAGCATTGGACATTTGAGGAATATAGCAGAAATGACTAATTTCATGTCAATATCTATTCTCCCCTTCATTCTCAGCAACAGACCTCTAATTTCATTTGCGATGGTAAAGGCATCAGTTACAATACTACATTTTGCGTCAATCATTGCTGCGAGATGTGGCATATGAGTAGTAGGTTTTAGCCAATAACGTGTAAACAGAGGATTCCTAAAAGGAAAGTGACTCATGGTAGAAAGTAACATTTTTCCCTTATTTACTTTCTTCTTCTGCTGTCTGGCATATAAACCTGATGGCTAGAGCTCTAGCAGTTGTTTTGGACTTTAAGGTAACTTGAAGGACAGAACATGTGTTCTGGATTTGGAAGAGATAAATAGATGGGGCTCCACTCCCTGAGAACCATGGACCCCCCACTACTTGTGGACTATGTATATCCACATCTTCTTTGTTTAAGCTTCCTTTATTTATTTATTTTCTTGATCTATGCAGGGAAACTAAATCCTTATTGATAAGGAGTAAAGTTTCCTATTAACTTTTCCTATCCCATGATAAAGGGTGTTGCAGTCAGTGGCTTTGAATATCAATGGTTACTGGGAGGCAGGGGAGGCAACAACAGGTAATGACAGCAAGGAAGCATGTAGTTCTTTCAAAATATTCCTAAGGGTAGCTTCGTTGTGAAAAGGGAAGGGAAGGGAAGAAGGAAGGGAAAGAGAAGTGGGAGGGGAAGGGGAAAGGGAATGAAGGGGAAGGGGGAAGGAAGGAGAAGGGAAGGGGGAAAGGGAGGGGAAGGGGAAGGGGAAATGGAAGGGAGGGGAATTCTTCCCCTTATTTCTGCCCTGCTGCTGCTTTGCTTTAAGATCTCACATTTCAGAAAGTACTGTTAGTACTACAATTAAAGTCATAATGGGTTTAATAGGAATTATGAGCTAGCCTGGGATTCTCAGCACACTTTGCAAAATGTTTCTATGGGAAAATGTATTCTTACTCTAAATAATTGTGCATTTAATATCGAAACAAAGGGCTTTAAATTTTAAAAAATTGTGGATAGCTCAGACTAAATACAACTAAATACAAAACAGTTGTGTTATATGACCTCATTAAATATAAAAATACATATCTCATTGCTAATTAATATGCCTATATCCATATTTTTAGTCATCTACATTCCCATGTGCTTCCTATACAGTTGGAATTCAACCTCTGATACTTTAGTATGCCATAGAGTTTAGGCTTATATTTACAAGTTTGCTCCTTGGAGAGGCTATTTTACAAAAGAAAGTATTAATCATATATATACATATATATGTATATATATTAAAAAATATATATTTTTTTAGACATAGCCTTGCTTTGTTGCCCAGGCTAGAGTGCAGTGGTGTGATCTCGGCTCACTGCAACCTCTGCCTCCTGAGTTCAGGTGATTCTTGTGCCTCAGCCGCCTGAGTAGCTGGGATCATAGGCACGCCCAGCTAATGTTTTTGTATTTTTAAGTAGAGACGGGGTTTCACCGTGTTGGCCAGGCTGGTTGAACTCCTTGCCTCGAGTGATCCACCTGCTTTGGCCTCTCAAAGTGCTGGGATTACAGGCATGAATCACTGTGCCTATCCCATTCCTATCTTTATTATTTCATAATAGTTCATTTATAGCAATGATTTAACAATAAAATTTATTAAACATATAGAGGTCTGTTTCTACTGCTAGGTCATAAGCTACTAATGTCTATAGCAATTTACTTATATAAGAAATGTTATGTTTGTATATAGGGCAGGAATCTTTTAGGTAAAAAAGAATGAGCTGGAAAAAGTAATTAAACACTTCAGTTTTACCCTATTTTTTCCTACTGTTCTGCTAAATCTTAATTGTTTTCATCTTAATGTAATTAGCAGTTTAATAAATACTTTGCATAGAATAACATTTACTACTGTTTTTATCAGATATATTTTTGAACTCTTCATGTTCAGCTTATTAACATCTGTGTGAAACTAAAGAAAACTCTAGATATATGTGTTAAAAATGTACATGAGGCTTGCCCCTAATGTGATGTAATTATTTTCACAAATTTATCAGAATTTATATATTTAAATGAATGTTTCTTTTATTTAATGTAAACCATTTAGAAAGTCTTACATTTAGTTTGATGCCGCCATTGCAAAAAAATACTGTTGTAACTATTCTCTAAGAATAGCAAATTGGACTCTGATTAAAGGGTTATAATCACTGAATCTTAGGACTGAATAAGATCTTAGGGTTTCCAAAAAATGGATATGTATCACAATCACTTGGGAAGCATACAAAACTATAACTCCCGAGTCTAAACTCAGAAGATTTTGAGTCAGTACATTGTGGTGGGGCAAAGGAAACTTATTTTGAATAAGCAACTTCAGTGATGCTCTATTAGTCTTTAGTGCTTGGTTTGCAATTCAACCTTAGAGATTATCAAGCCAAATTCTTACCCATTGTGCAAATGCTTTATATGATAACTCCAAGACGTAATCATCCTAACCTTACTTAAGGCTTTTTATAAAGTATATCGTCTCAAGGGTAGGACTGGTGGTAGCGGTGGGGAGATAGATTGAAAAGGCAAAAAGTTGTGATGGTAAGTGGAGACTAGAAATGAAGAAATCAGTCAGAAGACTATCACAAGGAGACAGGGATGATAAAGGCAAAAACTAAGTCACTATACTAGAGAAAACAATTAGTTGGTACAGACATTTCAGAACTGGAATTGAAAGAAATTATGAAGAAGATAGAAGAATCAAGAAGAAAGGCTTTGTAGCTGATAGCAGTACTGTTAACTAAGATGAGGTCTTAGGAAGCAAAGGGTCACATTTCATGGGAATGATATCTAGTTCCAGTTTGAGCATGCTGTTTGTGCTGAGTCTGACCTAGTGAGCTTTGAAAAGCTATCAGTGTGGAAGTTATAGCTTTAGGAATCATCTGTTTATAAAAGCTGAAAATAAGAGACATGGAAATAAACACAATCGATGAGGAAATTCTTAGATGTGGATGAGAGCGGAGCCTAGCAGTCTGGTGTAACACCAATACTAAGGAATGAGAGAGGGAGATAATATGTCAGGGAAGATGTAACATCAGACGGAAGGAAGGAAGTGTATCAGAAGCCAAAGGAAAGTGTTAAGTGGATGGCCCACCACAGTCCCCTCTAACAATATCAGTTCTGTTTTACTTTTTAAAATTCTTATCCAAATAGCTTGCACAAAGCTTCAAGTTTCAGGTTCACAGGTGTCTCTTCTGATATTAGATAATTATATGTTTTTTTTCCTTCACTAGTATTAGATTTATTTCTTTTGAATAAGGAATGTTGTACTTTCTAACATGAAACAAAGTCTACCAAATCTCAGAATCTTGGAATAATGCTAACCTTATTATGATATAAATTTAAATTCTCAGTGATAACTACCCCTACTATGTGCACTGTTGTACAAATATCTGTGTAGTTATTGTTCCTAACTTCCTTATTTTCTTCTAATCATTGGGCATTTTTTCTATCAATGGTTTTATTTTTTATCCTTGTTTCAACCTTACTGTAATGGCAAGTTACTGGAAGTGTATCTAGAAGATATCTAAGAGTCTAAAGTGCATATAATGTATAGTTTTATTACAAGTTTAATCAATTTAGCATATTTATTGTATTTTAGGTTAAATAATCTTGATCATGTGAGTGAAATTCCTTCCTAACAAGCATATTGCAGTTTCTCTGGTTCTCAGAAAATGCACAGTATTATATTATTTTCTAGAAATGCAGTTGAAACATGGATTAGAAAACTGCGGTCCATTTTCTGATAACATCTATTTAGGTAGCTATTCACTTTTCATTTTTCTTCCCTTTTATACTTGATTCATAAGTCTGTGGTTCTCTTGTATAATCCATCGTTTCATAGTTTGAACTGACATACATTGAAAATACAAGTTTTTCTTTTTTTAAAGAGGGAAAGTGAGCTGCCAAAACTATATTGTCCACATTCATTCTATTACTTCACTAATGTGTTTCCCATAAGTCTAATAGCAGAATGGATGATCTACTGATTTTCTGGACCCCTAAAAATGATGTGACTGCTCATTCACAGCTGGTACTCATGCTTAGTGTTTGGTTGTTAGTTTTGCAGTATTAATATTCCTGTAGTTACTAGTTTCTAGACTGCTACATTATTCAAACCCTGTTCCCAGTGTTTCTTCAGGGAGGGATGCCTGATGTTCTGTAAGTTGGGCTCAACAGGAGCTCCTTACCAAGCTCCTACATTCCTGTATATTTTGGATAAAAGAAATTGCTACTTAGAATCTCTGAGAATAAGATGTATGTGCCCTCAGCTGCTGGTTAGGTCATTTCAGGCATATAATGAGAGGGAAGATATAAGATAGATTATAAAAAACAGATCTATTAGAACTAATACGGGGATACAGAACTGACAAGGGGCTGTTGTGAGTTTCCCCTTTGATATGCGAGCATAGATCTGCCCAGAGTACAAGGTGTTAACTGGTAACTAACAATATCATGCTTGCTTTCCATCTATTTAACCAATACGTCATCTTTTTGCCTTTCCTTCTTTCTTTACCTCTCTGGATTTGGATCTCATGGATGTTGAATCGGGATCGCAGGGTGATACAGAATCAGAATTCTTTCTGTAGTGTTCATATCCCTGATCCTTTAATATTTTTTCTTTACTTAGCCTGAGCTAAGGTTTTTCATCACTTCCATAATTCAGAGAATTTGAAGTGATGGGTGTCTGTGTGTGACGTGAGACATTGAGGAAACTCATTTCTCTCTGTAGCACTTACTGTATTTATAATCCATTTTGTGGTAGGGGGAGTTTGATTGATTATATCATTAAAGTCTGTCTTCTCTACTTGACTAGAAGCACCCTGATGATAGGGAGTTTGTCTCTTTTGCACACAAATGGGTCCTCAGTACTGAGCATAGTGCCTCACTCATGTGGTTAATACAGCAATTTATAAATTAATATATTTTCTATACAATTAAATACAGAATTCTAATTCTAGGGCATGGATAAGTCATTCTCAGAAAATGTTTGTGTTGCCTTTAGAAGTCCCAAGTCACAGAACTATTATGTACTGTTTTAGACAGAAGTCTAAAATCAGTTCACTACACCTGAATTTGAGTCTAGTTTCTGGAACCCAAAGAGGGCAAAACTAGATAAGCAGCTCAAAATCTTACTTCCACCTAGGGATGTGACATGTTTCACGTTAGAAATATTCCTTGTGGGCAGGTGTGGTGGCTCACACCTGTAATCCCAGCACTTTGGGAGGCTGAGGCAGGCGGATCACAAGGTCAGAAGTTCAAGACAAGCCTGGCCAATATGGTGAAACTCCATCTCTACTAAAAATACAAAAATTAGCCGGGCATGGTGGCGGGTGCCTGTAGTCCCAGCTTCTTGGGAGACTGAGGCAGCAGAATCACTTGAACCCGGGAGATGGAGGTTGCAGTGAGTCGAGATCGCACCACTGCACTCCAGCCTGGGTGACAGAGTGAGACTCCATCTCAGAGAAAAAGAAATATTCCTCGTGCTGACCAGTCATTTGGGACATTTTTAATGACTGATTGATTTTGAGTAATTTTGAGTAATTCATTGGATCTGGGAAGTATGTATAGAGGAAAGAATGAGACAGTAACCAGTAAAGTCATTCTTTAAAAAGTGCCATCCAACTATTAAGGTTAGATAGATGTACTTTTCTTAAGAAGGTTGTTAATCATAACTTTTGTTTTTCTTTTTCTTTTTTTTTTTAGTTTAGGATAGGAAAAAAATAGAAAAGTTCCCAAGTTTTCTTCAAGGAAGGCATATTCTATAGTTGGTTGATTTTTACCATTACCTTAGCATGAAACAAAACATGGCATGATCGCTTTCTCCAATAAAAATATAGTCTTTATCCAAGGTGTTAGGCAAGTTTTATTGGTAACTGCCCCAATAGGAAGCTGCCATATTCCTCTTTATGTCAGTATCAAAAAACAAAAAACAAATAAAAACAAAAACAAAAACAAAAAACCGAAAGAGACTAACATTTATTGAATGCTTACTATGTGTCAGGTGCTATCCCAGAAATTTCATGTAATCTTCACTATAAAAAATGAGGTAAATATCATTATTTCTATTCTTCAGAGGGGGCAATATGAAGTTTAATTAGATATATTAACTTTCTGGGACTGAGATTAAAACTCTGTGGTTATCTACTAACTTATTTAGTTAATTTATTAATTTTATCTTTGCTACATCAGGGGAGGCAACTTGGTCAATTACTCCTCTGAAAGAAGTCCTGAGTCTATTTAGTAGGAAACAGAATCATGATTAATTAACAATGTCTAAATGGGCAAGGTGGGGCTAGTGGTGGCATAAATATTTGATAGCTTTATCTTAACATAAATCCATTCTTCCTCTTGAGAAATCTCATTGGTTCAAACCCTTCAGCAAGATTTTCATTCTGGGCTATGTGTTCTGAGAGTTGCTGGCCAGAGACACTGATTGATCAGTTGTTTTTCTTGGGTTCCTAAAGTTTTCTAAGCATAGAACATGTTGTGAATGATCATTCATGGGACATTCCCAACTTTGCTACAGAGTAGACTCATAGCCATCCATTTGTCACTGGACCTAGCCTATTCCCCATCCTTCAAGGTTTATTATACATCTCGTTTTAGATTCCCGTAATAGAATTCCTTCACAGAGCTGAAAATTCAGAGTTATAGTTTTTATTTCTGTTTTTTTTTATTGGTTATATTTTATAGGGGAATTTGAAATTGTGTGCAAAGATTTCTTTTATAATTAAGACATAAAGAATGACTTAATAGTACCACAGAGTACTAAAGGGAAATGTGACCACAGATGCACATTTGTAGGGAATAGCTTTGAAAAATATGACTTCCGGTCATACCGCACATGAATAAGAATGGAAAAACACAGCATGTGAATTTAAATAATAAACTGTGCTAACTGGAACAATTCCCTCTCTTTCTACTTTTCTCCTGCCCCTTTTCACTAGCTAACTTCTCCTCATTCTTCTATTTTCCAGATTCTCTTTGATGATTACGACTTTTCTGATTCCCTGAGCCTGACTGACAGGTTCCTTTCATGTGGTCAAACAGCTCCCTGGGCCTCTACCCGTCATAGCACTTGCATTCATGCTAATTGTGTATTAGTATTGTCTCTTTGACATGGTAGATTGAGCAATTTGAGAGCAGGAGACTGTTTCTTTGCTTATTGTTGTATTTCTAGTGCTAGTCCTAGTACCTGGCACACAATAGGCAGTTAAATAAGTTGAATGAATGAACGTGTGATTAACAAAGAAGAGGGCAAGTAAAGAATAAGGAGACATGCACTTCATTTTCAGTTTGCACACAAATATTAATACGAGCCTTTTACTCTGTGTCTCAAATTTTTCATACATGAAATGAAATTAACACAGACTTCTCTTATCTATAATTAGGGTTTTAATCTGGAGAAACCCTTGTAGAAGAATTCACAGATGAGAAATTAAAGACGAATGACCTGAAAAAGGTCAGTGAAACGATTTCTTAGAAATAAATTTATAAAATGCTTACAGTTGTTTTTGTATTTTATTGAAATAAAATACTAAACTCATCATTTTAAAACCTATAGAGTATCAGTGGAATTTTACACACGTAATAGGAGCTATAATTTGGGTTTTACGATTCATTTCTATTTACCTTTGCTAGCTTGCCAGACCCTTGTCAAGATCCCTTTCCTGCAGTTTTAGTCAGACTCATAAAATTGCTTATTTTGCAAATAAGCTGCATACTAAAAAGCACTTTCCTCCTGTAGCTGGTCTTCCATCCAAATGTTCAATAGCTTTCTGATTTTATGATTCAGAATTTTGCAACCACTCTCCAGGCCCCACTATATTCCTTCTGTGTTCCCATATACCCTTGATTTTCTTTTCCTTTGAGGCATACTAGGACTGTTCTAAGACCTCAAATTACATTACCTTTCCTAAGGAAGTCTGCAAAATTGTATGCATATTCTGCCACAGATTTTAACTCCCTTTTCTCTTCCCAAGCCTATTTGTTCCTAAATTTTCAGTATCATAATATTGTAAGTATTCTCCAATTGAGCTATGGGCATACATTTAACTAACTCAAATGCTCATGTTTATTACAGAAAGAAAATATGGGGACAAAGTGCACACATGTAAGAAAAGTGTACAAGGGGAAAGATTTATGCCTCATCCCACCCATTAAAGAGATTGAACATTGTTCACACAGCACAGCTACATTTCTCTCTTGAGCACCTACAGCATTCATAGCACTTGGTCCACACTATGGTGATAGAAAGGTAATTGTTTGTTCCTTTAAAATAACGTATTCACCAAATGCTCAGGCTCTGTGACTTTACTCTGCCAGGCATTGTGTTGAACACTTTATTCTTATTACCTTCTTTAATTCCTACAAGGTTCTCATGAGATAGGGACCATTATTTCATCTATTTTCAGTTAAGGAAACTATCTTCCACTGGAACTAAAGAGCATTTGAAAGGAACCATAGAAAGAGAAACACAGACATAGAGAAAAGCAGAGGGAATGCAAAGGAAACAGCCAAAATCAAAAATCAGATATGCAGAGGAAAAAACGCTACAGCATAGTAATGTATCACAAGAGAATTACAATGTCTTTAGGAATTGTTGCTGATAGTTCAGATGGGAAATCAGCAAAAGCTCTAGGAGGGAAGTGATAATACCTATCTGCCTACATCTCAAGGATTAGTGTGAGGACCATATAAAATAACTTGAACAGTGGCATAATAATTATGAAGTGAGAGAAAGAGGAAATGGGGAAGTGTACACACAAAACGGTGAGACTCAGCATCTGTTAAAGTGCCTATCTGTTTTATTAGATTATCCTATATTATTCTGGAGAAAAGCCAGGCTATTTTCTCTTTCTAGCTTGTTTAGGTATATATTGCCCCAAGTAAATGGTATTCTGTTGTCTTAAATTGTAAGTACAAGGCAGCCCATAATGCTTTGAATTTTTCATCACTTCAATTAATGTGATTTTTAAGAGGTGTCAAGATAGGAATTTATCTGCTTCATTTTACTCATATAATATATCAATGCTTTATGAAGCATTTTTCCAAGTAGGTTAGATAATGCAGTAGTTAGCACTGTATCATGTTTTATGTTCTAAGGGGAAAATGTGATAATTTATTTTGGGTAAGCTACATTGACCAAAAACTGAAATCAACGAAACCACATTATTGTCTTCAGTCTGGCCATATCAGAATGGTTTTTGACCACAATGCCATTGTTTTGGTCAGACCACAAATTTATCATTGTAAAGAAGAACATGGTGAACATTTTTCATTGAGTGGTTTCTGGCGAGATGAAAACTGGTTTATGTACTTTTCTGGGACCTGTTTTGATAAGTTCCATTAAGAGAGAGGCTTTCAGCACTTTTTTTCTTCTTTAGTCAGTGGCGTTTACAAGTTTAAATACACTGTCTTTTTGACTTATCTTGTAGGAAAAAAATTATTAATTATTAGAAGTTAATGAACATTGAGAAATTGGAAGAGTAAGAAGGCATTTTAGAATTTATCAATGTGTAAGCCCTGGCGTCTCATTTTAAAAGAACCAAAACACAACATTGTTGTTTTTAGTGTTAACTGAAACAACTTTATCAAGCTTATTGTTTGAAAACAAAAACAGTGCACACAATTTTTCACTGCAATTTAGAGATCCTGTTAGAAAGAATCCAGTGATTCACAGTCACTTCCATATTTCCTGCAGCAGCATCTCAAGGAAAAAGTACTAGTTTTACAGAAAGATGGAACAGGGTCTGAGCCTTACTCTGCTACTTAGTGAGTGATCATGAGCACGGACATTTTCTATTTTCAAACTCAGTTTTCTGTAAAATGGAAATCATGATTCCAACCTTTTTTAAAGTTTATTTTTATTATTTTAATTTTTATGGGTAGCTAGTAGGGATCCTAATCTTTTTGAGGTGTCAGGAGGATTAGGTGATATAACACAAACTTCCTATACTGATAGGTGACAGGTACTCAATACATGGGGGATTTCTTTCCTTTCTTCCATCCTGTATTCATTTCTTTAGTGAATATTCGTTGAATATCTACTATGTTCTAGGAGCTTTGTATTCTCAAATGAGGAAAATATACAAAAGTTACTGTATTTTGGCTTATATCCTAGCTGAAGGATCAACAGTATATGTTCAGCAAAAATACATTAGTACATAAACAATATAAAATAGTATGAGGTGATATAGAAGGTAGTGAAAAGAAGAGGTAGAACTGGATACAAGGGGTGTTAGTTGGTAGTATTAAACAGGTTGCTCAGGGTAGACATTTGAGCAAGGACTTGAAGAAGGAAAGAGTAATAGTCATGTGGTTATCTGCAGTGATGCCTTCCAGGCAGATAACTGCTAGGGAAATTACCCTGGGATAAGAGGCTTTCTGATCTTTAAATGGAAGAACAAAAGGACCAATGTGTTGGGAGGAAGGACCAGATGAAGTGAAGGGAAAAGTAGGTCAGACACATAACAAAGGACCAGGTCATACAAAACAGGAATTTGTAAGTACTTTGGCTTTTACTTTGAATGAAACGGGAAATCAGTGTAGATTCCTTTACAATGGAGTAACATGACCTGGCTTATTTTCTAAAAAGATATCTCTGCCTGGAATGTAGAGGAGAGACTGTAAGTAGGGGCAAAGGTAGAATCAAGGAGAAAAGTTAGGAGGTTATTTCAGCAGGAAGATGATTAATGATGATTGTTAGGCACAGTTACTGGAGGTAGTGATAAGTGGTGGAATTTGCGATATGAAGGAGGAGCCAATGGGATTTCTTTACTGACTAAAGGATGTGCAAGACATCAGCAGATTAACTCCAAAGTTATTGGTCTTACCTAATGAAAGAATGTGTTTATCATCAGATGAAATGTAATAGTAAGGATAAAGCAGCCTGGGAGATCAAGAAGGTAAAGACCTGGATTTCAGTGATGGAAGTGTAGAATTTAAGATATCTATTAGATATTCAAATCAATATGTCAAGTAGGCAATGGAATATTTAAGTCTGGAGATTAGGTGAGAGATCTGGACAAGATACTTAACGTCAAAATGTTTATTGTATAGATGATATTTAATGGCATGAATAAAACTGGATGTGATCACCAATGAAGCAAGTGTAGACAGAAAAGAGGATCAAGACTGAGCTCTGGAGTACTCCAACACAATAGCCTTCATTTTATTTAAAACACATAAATGTAAAAATATCAGTGGCAATGGATGCTAGATTCTTTTTGGGAAGGTTAATTTTTTTATTTTTAATTTTGCCAGTGGAGGAAAATATCAAAAGTGTATAATGAAGTGATCAGTGAAACTAGAAACCTTTTTTATCAGGGACAATGATAAGATAAAAAAACAAATGGCAGGTGCCCTTTAGTGTTGTCACAGCTTATGGCTTTCTGGGATTTCCAAGTCACCATTAAACTTCTATAATTTATTCATTTAGAATCAGAAGGGCTAATAAGCTAATCTAAGTGAAGTTAAAAGAGATGTTTATAACAGTAAGCTTAGTTCAACAAATAAAAATTGCCTACTCTCTGCCATTCATTGGGCTAGACAGTCATTGACTTAAGAGGATCTTACTTTCAAATGTAGAAGACATTTAATAAACACATGTTAGGCTGGGCGCAGTGGCTCACGCTTGTAATCCCAGCACTTTGGGAGGCCGAGGTGGCCTAATATGGTGAAACCCCGTCTCTACTAAAAATACAAAAAATTAAAGGCCGGGCGCGGTGGCTCAAGCCTGTAATCCCAGCACTTTGGGAGGCCGAGACGGGTGGATCACAAGGTCAGGAGATCGAGACCATCCCGGCTAACACGGTGAAACCCCGTCTCTACTAAAAAATACAAAAAGCTAGCCCGGCGATGTGACGGGCGCCTGTAGTCCCAGCTACTCGGGAGGCTGAGGCAGGAGAATGGCGTGAACCCGGGAGGCGGAGCTTGCAGTGAGCGGAGATCCGGCCACTGCACTCCAGCCTGGGAGACAGAGCGAGACTCTGTCTCAAAAAAAAAAAAAAAGAAAGAAAAGAAAAGAAAAAAAAATTACAAAAACTTAGCTGGCGTGGTGGCACTCGCCTGTAGTCACAGCCACTTGGGAGGCTGAGGCTGGAGAATTGTTTCAACCTGGGAGGTGGAGATTGCAGTGAGCTGAGACTGCGCCACTGCACTCCAGCCTGGGTGACAGAGCAAGACTCTGTCTCAATAAATAAATCAATAAATTTAAATAAATAAACACAGGTTAAAACTTTCCCCAATTTTTTTTGTTCATTCATTATTAAACCAATCCATCTATCTCTCTATTGATTTTTCATTACTATATTTTAACAACTTTATTAACAGTGGAGTGATAATAGTATTCTTGAACAGTTAATGGGCACTAAACTATTTGTATGCTGTAAGATTGCTCTAATAATCTTATGAACTAGTTACTACTGTTATCTCGATTTTATGGAAGAGAAAGCTGACACTCACAGATAAAAATTTCCGTGCTTTAAGTCGCACAATGAGTCACTGGTGGAGTGTGAATTTGAACATGGGCATGTTTGACTCCAATACTTTTTGATTTAAACCACTACACTCTTAGAAGAAAATAAAGATGAATTGTTGCAGATTGGTATTGTATGCAGGCCAAATTCTCAGCTGTACTTTGTTACACTACATTTGCCATAAATTTGACTTCCTTAGATTGTACTGTTGAGTGTGCAATGTAGTGAACTTATCTAGGGAAACCTAAAAAGTGCTTAGAGACCTGGGAATTCTATTGTTAAACAAAACAGTCACTTTCTTTTACAGCTGATCACCATTATGTTTAGTATTTAGGAAAGGTTAGTTCCCATAATAGAGGCTTTGATGAAAAAGCGACCGTGAAATGGTGGTGTACTTGCTCTGAATATTATATTGGAAAAAATATTTTGAGACACACACACATTCCTTAGATATGACATGTATCATTCCTTATGGCCTTTTTTTCTGCCTGAAAATTCATTTCGGTTTTACCTGGTTAGCATCTTGTTTTCACATACATAAATTCCCTTTCCACCCAGAAGCTACCTCTGAACTTCCAAGACCCGGTTAATTTCCTCTCATCAACATTTACTCCATCCTAGCACTTTCTTTCCTTCCTTCATTCATTTCCGCATTTCCTCCCCTGTCTTTTATTCCTTCATTATACAAACATTAAATTGATTCCTATGCTATGGCAGGGATACTTAATATACTGAAATTGCCTCTTTATTTTGCATGTGTCTCTGGTCTAGGCTCTGGGATACTTGAGAGTAGGAACTGGGGCTCGATCACTACCGTGTGCCCAGTACCGGATCTAGTGCTATGTTTGGCACCTAGTTGGAACTCAAATATTTGCTAATGAATAATTTCATCCTTTTTGCCACCACTGCATTTGGTATGTGGTTTAATTATTGTATGTATTATATGTATAATTTAATGCAATTATTTAAGGTTAGGTATCTTCCATTTATATTTGTATCATCAGAACTTAGCACAGTGTTAAAAAAAAAGAGTAGGAACTTGATAAAATATCTTTTGCTGAATGAATTATGAATGATAGATAGCCAGCTGTATAGTATATGCTCCTGTTCAGATTACTGTCTAACCTGGAAACCAAGAAGCTAGATAGCAGAATTCTGAAAGCTTATTCCAGTTTCAATTAACAAGAACTATTTATTACAATTGTAATAATAAACTAAACTTGTTTCTCATCTAAACTCATAAGAAATTTCCCCTAAAGAATCAGAAACAAATAATATTTAATTCCCTCCTTTCTTCATCTAAGTTTAATTATAATAGTCAAATAGCCAGCACATTTTAAGCACATTTGGAATAAAAAATATTAGAGCAGCCTGGAGATAATTAACATGTGACCAGCTTGAAGCTGATTTTTTTTCCCTTCTATAATTTTCTGAAAATACGGGGCTCTAAAATGTGATTGTGGAGGGAGACAGGTAGTATAGCATAAAAATCCCAGAATCATAGCACCTGGGATTTCTTTTCCACCAATTTTGTGATCTTGTCCATGTATAGAATGTTCCTGAGTTTTGTTTCATTCAACTGTAGAATAATAATATCTACCTTAAAGGATTCAAAAAGATAACGCTTAAGATAGTTATAATAATTGGAAATGAAAAGTAATCCTCCCCATGTTTTTATTTAATGTGCTTATTTATTAAAAGGTTAAAAAAAAAGTCCCAAGAAAAGTAGGACAAGTTGAGGAATACAAATGAAATGCACATTTGTAAAAAGAGAGCAATTCAAATGCAGGAGTTATAAAACCTGCCAGTGGTTTCACCTCTTGGAGTTCATCCTCTGCTCCCTTCTTTATTCTCACCAACATCTCTTTGTGTAACTCTGTGGCTTTTTTCCTCTTAAGTGAAGAGACAAATGTTCCAACCTCCAAAGCAATTAGGTAACTCGGGGAACCAAAGGAACTTCCTAGAGAATGTCCCTATTGACATTAAGCTGTTGACACGTATTGCCTTGGAAGGAATAAAATGGAAGCGTTTTACAGCTTTGAACTTACGTAAGATATATTTCTTTTATGATTGAAAAGCAGGAGATAATGCTAACTTCCTGTCATAAGGCTTCCCACCTGGTTACTTCTTGAAAGACACAATATTTTTGCTCTTTCCTTTTACTTAGTTTATTGGAAGGTTGGCAGCATCTGGTAAGTCCCACCTGGAAGTGTTTCTGTGGCTTTGGACTGGGGACCTAAGATCTTTAGAGCTCTTACTACTTATATCTCCTCCTAAATTCTTTGATAAAAAACAAATTAAAGATTCTTTCTAGGACAATTTTTGCAGATATGTGGCAGGGAATGGTGTCCCAGAAAAAGCGTCTTGGCAAAGGCTTTTTAGATAATTCTCTGAATGTCTAGCTCAAATTGTTGCCTTTCACTACTTTTTCTCCTTTCTTTCTCAAACCAGACCACACTTTTCTCAGAGAACTAATTACCTTGTTCTATTGATTTTAATTCCTAATCAAATCTTTGTTGCTTTTGATTCACACTACATTGTCCTTATCCAAACCACTGGTAGATTCACATTGATTTTTGCAAAATTTCCTTACTCTTATCCTCTTTTTACAATTCCCAACTTAGTCTTATGTTTTAAAATCTTATATTTTAGTGTTAAATATTTGAATAGCTCAAATAGTATGGAATCATTTAAATTATAAAATTTTTAAATATGCTGAGAAAAGTATAAATGGTATGGAACAAATAAAGTCTATATTTAAAAAGTTAATATTTTGTCATATATGTTTCAAATTATACACACACACACACACACACACACAAGCTATAATTAAAACCTGTTTTGTAACTCCCATCTAACTCCCTTTCTTCTCTTACCAGATGATACTGCTATTCTGAAATCTGTATCCTTCCTTTTCATGTTTTTATACAATATCTACTCTTCACATTGTGACTATGTAAATAATATTATAAAGCACTCCATCATGATTGCATTTTCTTTTCTTTTCTTTTCTTTTTTCTGAGATGGAGTCTCGCTCTGTCGCCCAGTCTGGAGTGCAGACTCACTGCAACCTCTGCCTCCCAGGTTTCCCAGCTTCAAGCGATTCTCCTGCCGCAGCCACCTGAGTAGCTGGGATTACAGGCGTGCACCACCGTGGCTGGCTAATTTTTTGTATTTTAAGTAGAGACAAGGTTTTGCCATGTTGGCCAGGATGGTCTCGAACTCCTGACCTCAGGTAATCCACCCAATGCAGCCTCCCAAAGTGTTGGGATTATAGGCATGAACCACGGCACCCAGCACAGTTTCCTTCATATTTAATTTTTGAATATTCCTGGAGATAATCACCTTGCTTAAAACTATTCTCTCCACTGGAATGTAAACATTATAAGACCAGATAGTTTTATCAGTTTTGTTCATAGAAATATTTTCAGCATTTAGAACATTGCCTGAGATGGGGTTCACAACACTCAGCTCCAAAATATGGCACTTTGGCATATTGAATATTTTAAGCTGAAGGAGTTTGAGAAACAGCAGGTGTGGAAAGACTTTATGTCCTTCTCACATCCTACACCCCTGAGGCAGGTCATAAGACCCTCACATGAGAGGTGCCCTCCTTAGACCTGAAGCAAAGGAGCATCCTTATCTCAGAGGAATCTGAAGGAACAGGCCTTGCTAAGTTTACCTGAGTTTACTCATGCCCTTTGTCCTATCTCCTTTCTCTACAACTCTTCATTTTACATCAAACCTAGCATAGAAACAGCCAGGTTTAACTGCTTCTTCAGGTCCTTATGAAGGCTCCAGTGTTACATAAAACTTGTATTAAATAAATACGTATGCTTTTCTTTTGTTAATCTGTCTTTAGTTACAGGGGCCCCAGCCAATGAACCTAAGACGGGTAGAGGGAAATATATATATTTCCTCCCCTGCACTTGGAACAGTGAAAATGCTGGATATACATTTATTGAATGAATGACTAGATGACTGAATGGATGAATAAATGTTTTACAATTTCCCTTAAGATAAACTTTAAAATATTTACTATAGTTTACAAGGCTCTCCAAAAGGTGGCCTTTGCTTTCTTGTCTCATTTCTCCCTTATAGTGTCAGTTCCATTTTAGTTCCTATGTTCTGTGTCCACAACACTCTTCTCTTTCATTTTAGTTTGGCCAGCTCCTATCATTACTCCAATTTTTGCACTCCCACAATTCATTGAAGAGGCAATTTTAAATATCACCTAAGTTAGCTTTTACTCTTATGGGCTCTCACACCATTCTGGTCTTCTCTGTTGTCAATACTCAGTATCTTATTATTATTACTTGTCAATATTTGGGAAAATAATCTCCATGAGGGGAGGGATCCTCTTTATCCTATTCACTGCTAGCATTGGTACCTGTTAATTATAAGACAAAGAATAACTGCTTGCTGTCCTCAAGGAAAATAAGTTGAATTGGGGACATGGCCTATGTTCTGACCTCATCCTCCATTTATTTCTCATTTCTTTCATGTCTTCTTGGTTTTCATACCAGATTGTCTTTATTTCTCTACCTAATTCCTGGTTACTGGTTCCTAAGAATTTATGACTGCTATTGAGAATATGGCTGACTTACAACATTTTAATGACTTTATTGATGATGATACATTCTCATAATATTCAACGCTCTGCATACATGTTTACACACACACACACACTCACATGTATTTATGTGTTAAAAAAGGAACTTGTAATCCTACCACCTGTAAACATCTTAACATTAGGTAGCCTTCATTTAGGATTTTTTTTATGAAAAAAATATATACACATACAAATAGTATATGGCTAAAAATATAGGTAGACATTAATGTCAGTTGATTGCTACTTTGTTTTCTGAACAATTGTTTAATTCCAGGTGGGCTCAGATTTCTTAGCCATGCTAATAATCTTACGGGAGATCTCTTAGCCATGCTAATAATCTTATAGGATTATGTTGGCATAAAATGAAATAACATTTCCAAGATGCTGCAAACAGTTCCTGTCACATAGAAAGCATTATATATGTACTGATTGTTATTATCACAATGAAGGCACTGACCCAAAGGTAACTTGAGCTGTCACATTCTAGGTTGAAGTAAGGTAACTATAAGCCAAGTGCATAGAAGAAAGGCTTGCAGTGTTTCCTAAAGCTAGCCCCGAGCTTTTCTGTGTCAGGCTTTGGAATAGCTGAAGCCATCAGGACATTCTAGCTAGCAATTCCGAGTGATGTGTTACTTTGAATCAGAGTCACTGAGGTGGGCTTGCACACAGCTATAGGCTCTTTGGAAAAGTGCTGCAGATTCCAGTTAAAGGTTAAACTTCACATAATATCAACGCAAAGACTTTTCTAGGTTTGGCATTTGTCCCCCACCCAGACCCCCACCAACACATACACACACTCACATGTATGCATCTAGCCAGAGACAAATCATTTTATTCTTCTGTTTGAAAACCTCCACTAGCCCCACACTGTCTATAGGATAAATTCCAAACTTGTTAAAGGCTTTACTCACAGGCTGGCCTTAATACCTACTTTAATCTTCATTTGTAACACTCTCCATCATTTTACTGGAGGTTGACACATATTTACTGAAAGCTTACTCTAGGTCAGGCATTGTATTAGGTGCTGAGATTACAAATATGTTTAAGAGACAGCTATGTCCATGAGAGACTAACATTTCAGTAGGAGTGGCAGATATATATACGGATCATTAAAATCTAGGTTGCAAAGTGATTTAAAGGGGGAAGCAGAATTTGTTAGGAAACTTAGCAGTCTACGTGTATCAAAGAAGGCTTCACAGAGAAAATAACACCTGAGCAGAGTAAGGGAGGGTAAGTGGGAGTTACTCGAGTAAAGAAAGAGGGGTAAGCATATTCCAGGTAGAGAAGACAATATATATATTCAGATAGGGAGGAATAAAATAACATTCTCTGTAGATGAGAATTATGAACAGTCTTTGACAACAGAATATAAAATGAAAGATGGAAAGCAGTGGTGATTGAAACTAGAAAGATCATAGGAGGCTGGGAAAGAGAGGACATTTTGTATGTCATGTTGAAAGCTTGGAATATACCATACAGAGTTATAAAACCAGTGGTAAGTTTTGAGTGATGGGATTCAGGACACACTACCCCAAAGCATGGCACCTTGGCATTTGAGAAAACAGCAGAAACAGGAAGGTAACTCTCACCTTCCCCCCAAAGTTCTCTCCTGAAGCAGGCCATAAAACTCTCATTTGACAGGTGCTCTCTCTGTACCCAGAGGAAGTGAACATCTGTATATCTCTAAAAATGCAAGGTCACTGACAGCAATCTGAACAAACAGGAATAGTTGAGTTCTCCCCAGCTAACTATCATTAGATCATGCTTTTATAATCCAATCATACTCCCCAACGACTTACCACTTCTCTCTCAAACCTAGCATAAAAATACACAAGTTTTCCTGTTTCTTTGTTTTCCTTTCCCTATGTAAAACTTATATTAAATAAATGTATGTGCTTTTCTCTTGTTAGTTTGTCTTGTTCCAAGGACTTCATCCATAAACCTAGGCTGGGAAGAAAAGATAATTACTTTCTCCTATACCAGCAAGGAAAAAAAAAAAAAGACAGATCTGTATTTTGGATACAGTATTCAATAGCAAGATCATCTTCTCCCTTCAGCACCTTCTTCAAGTAGTGTGATGACACCATTTCCTGTGTGCTTGAAAAAAATTTCAGCTTGCTGTCTCCTTTGTTGTTTTAAAGAAGTGTTAGACAAAGCATTGTTTGCAAAATCTAGGGAGATAATGGAGTCCACTTTAATTGGGAATTCTGTGTCAGCTGTGATCCAAGTTATTGGCTCTTTCCAACTTTAAAAATTTTCGTTGTTAAAAGCACCTTGCTTAGAAAATTTTAAATATGTCTGCAACAATTGTCTCAAAATAATAAACTGTGCAATTTCTGCCATTAAAAAAAGATCGGAATTCTCCCTGAAAAAAAATAGCAAGATCAAAAGTGGATTAAGAGGCATGTGGCATAAATCTAGGGACAAGGAAATAAATTGGAAAGTTACTGCAATATTTATGAGATGATGAGAACCTAGTTGAGTGAAGAGTTGTACTAGGAGAGGAGGAAAGGTGGTTAGGAATATTTAGCAATTCAAACCATTAGGGTAGATAAGTGACTGGATATGGGTGGCCATATCCACCCAGGGAATAGAAAAGCAAGTTTACAGTTAATTAGTAAAGGGGCACAATGGTGAAATGATAAGGTTTGGATACACTGAACTGAAATAAGTGAGGACTAACCACGTTAGTGAGGACTAATCCAGTGAGCACTTAGATTCATGATCCTGACACTCAGGAAAAGAATACAGTGTGAGCTGTACTACTGGGAATTGACAGCATGCAGGTAATAATTAAAACCATCAAAGTAGATGACATTATTTGGAGAGACTGTGTAGGGGGAAAACACAATAAGCTAGTGACGAAACCCTGGGAAACTTCAATATTTTATTATCTAGATTAAGTGGAAGAGGCAACAGCAACAAAAACAAAAACACCCAGAAGTGGTGTTTAGGTAGGTAAGAGAAACTTGTGTTATTATATGGCTGGCAGAGGAGAAAACTTCAGAAGACTGTGCAGCATCAAGCCCATTAAATTGAACAGAAATGTTTGTAAAATAAGGACTGACAAGGGACTATTAGTTTGGCCATGTGGTGACTACAGACATCTTCAGCTGAAATATTTATGATAGCATGGTAAGGGTAGGAGGCAAATTGCTTTGATAAGTCAAGAGTGAGGAAGATAAAAGAAAGATTTATTACTCAAGAAAGTTGATTGGAAAGAGGGATGAGATGGAATTAACAATGCAAGGATTTGGATTTGTCTTTACACTGTAGAAGGACATTTTTGAGATAACACACAGTGTATCTTCTTCACTTTTTTTTTTTTTTTTTTTTTTTGTAAAGTGAGCTTCAACTCATGTTTCAAGATTAAACTTTCCCAGATTCCCCAGGGTTAGTTTGGCAACCCCGCCCTTCCAAAATACTTTGTTTACTCCTCACCTATAGCACCAAGAACACTGTTATTACCTGGTTACATGCTTTTCTTTTGCAAGATTATAAATTTCTTAGGAACTTAGACTAAATCTTTGTATTCCCAATCCAAATTACATTTTCTGGCACAAGCTAAGGCCTAAATTTGTTAAATTAATCATTAGCACTTGAAAATCTCAAAGACATGTCTGATATTTTCTGTAACTAAAGTTTTGATCTTTATGAAATAATCTATTTTTTTAGCCTTCAAAAAAGAAAATGTGGCAACTTCCTTAACACCTTCAGCATCCAATTAATCTGTATGTCTTGTTGATTTTACCCAAAAGCATATCTCAAATCTTCCAATGCACTATTTAGACATTAAGAATTCTTGTCTGCAACTACCCAACTTGTCTTCCTGTTTCCACTTTCTAACCCTTCCCAAATTATTCTTGGTAACAGTAACCAGAATAATATTTTAAAAATATATTTATAATAATGTATTTTTTCTTATACTAAAATTCCTGCAGTGATGTCTCATTGTCTTAATAATAAAACACTCAAACCCTGAACATGTTCTCCTAGGCTGCATAGGTTCTTGCCCCTGCTACTTTTTTGACCTCTTCTGACACTGTTCTCCTACCTGTTTACTCATATACAGACATTCACATGTGCTGTTACCCCAGACTTAATCTCTTCTTAGTTATTATTTGCTAAATATTTATATTTATCATTTAGGTCTCAGTTAATTTTTACTTCTTCAGAGAGAAATTATATGACCACAAATTTAAATGATGACCTCTCTGATATTTCCATGTTTTTATTCCTGTTCTTTGACTTCATATACAATTAGTCAATGAAGCACACAAATAGCCCACTAGCAAACAAAGAGCTGACTAGCCATGTGCATGTGTTGTTTTATGTCTCTTTCCCCGCAAGATGGTAAGATGTTTAAGGACTAGAATATAGGGAACAAGTGACACAGGAAGCATTGCTGTTTTTTTTACCTCAATTTCTAAAGTATCTATTATTATAATGAAAATAGTAATAATAAAATATTTATCTGCTGAAATAATGAAAGAACAGACTGTGTTCATTCTCAATATCATAGTCTTACAGAACATGAGACAAAAAGTTACATCTACATATTCATTTACAAGGTGCTTAGCCATGCAAATTAGTTGACGTTGCAAGACAGTTTTTCATTTTCACCATAATCTAGTTTAAAAGTAGAAAAACATGTAAATAGATAGTATAAAGAAAAGATAGGAATATTGCTCCTCACCCTTCTTCAAGAAAACCAATCACAGAATTTTTTTTTTTTTCTTTTTGGCACTTTTACTGTGTGTTTGCACACAGGCACACGATAGATCATCTATTCAACAAAATTTATTGAAGACTTTGTGTTTAGCACTGAGTCAGCTCTGGGGAAAACAGGATGAATAAGAACATCAGAAAGCTCATAGTGTAATGGCAAAAAGAAGATTCAAATGCGATCAAAAGGCACTTGGATGTTTTATTAAATCGGATTTTTTTTTTTTTTTTTTGAGAAAAGAAAAAGTCTTCTGTATACATACCAATCACCAAAAAATGGTAAGCTGTCTTGACAGACCCAGGATGATGGAATTTTTAATAACCAGACTTTTGAAATAAGTGAATACAACTACTATGAATAAAATCATTTGTCCTGGGAGGGATGGAGTCTAACACTGATGACCTTATGATCTTCTAGCCTCTAGAAGTTTTGTGCTAAATCCATCTGAATTCTAAAACCACTAGACAACCTGACATACCACATGGGGGGCTCTCTGCCTGCAAGGCTTTTCTTGCATACTCAGTTTATGGGTGCCCTCCTCATGCTCCCATGTCTATAAATCTATGTCCTCTTATTATATTGTAATCATATTTTTAATTTTTTGCCTCCTTTATTAATCTGTGAACTTCATTAAGACAGAGGTAGTATTTTTATTTCTATATTTTTATTTTAGTGGTAGGCAAATAAGCATGAGTGCATTTAATAAATGTTTATTGAAGAAAAATTGGAAGACAGTATGAAAGGAATCATATTCTGTTTATATATTATAAAAATTAGAAAAGACTATGAAATATAGACTGGAGTACACGATGACATAGTCTTTAACATCTGTTGGCAGAAGGAACCAAAAGCCAAAACAAAACAAAAAAGTAAAACAATAAACAAGTAAAATCAAGTCTTGCCCTGTACCAACAATACTTGAAAACTTATTAGTTGGAGACTCCTGATTTCAATTAATAAAAACAATTAAGAGAAGAAAAGAACTTTAGATGACATTCTGCCCAATTCAGTGCTACCTTTTTGTTCTTGGATATGTCATGACATATTTTCATCACTTCCTGGCTAAAACTTCTTTCTCTTCACCTAAAATACACATATAATTGGGACCCTATTTAGGAACTTCTGGGAATGTCCTGGGGATGAGGGAAGAATGCCCAGTAGACAAGCTAGGAATTCTGATCTAATTTTGGAGTGAAGATGGACGTATAGGCACATCTCTCCCAGAGATTTGAGGATTTTAAAAAGTAGCTCAAACTTTGGGAAGCTTATGTTCCCAAGGAAATTATTTGTTCCATAAATAAGACTACCCAAGATGAGTAATACTTGGGGATGTGACCCCCCTCTCCCACATCTGCATCTTTTTTCAGTTTATGTATATGTGGTGAGATTGTGACAGATTACCTGTGAGATCATCAGTGGGCCAAGACCCCAGCTGGCATGCCTTGCATGTATACTCATCAAAGACATACTCATTCTCCTTACAAGGTGTACAGGTCCAACAACAGCTGACTTCTCCCTTTCGGATCACCTAAGGCAAATATTTGAAATTTAGATATTTTTTTGCATAGATAAAAATCCAACAATTCTATATTCCAATGTGCTGCTTTGCAAAGCAGAAAGGCCTTTTGCATACATTATTTTAAATGTTATCAGATAAGCAGTATAATTTTTAATATTCTTAATTTATAATTAAAGAAAGTAAGGCTGAGTTTAAACAAGTCCAACATCATAAAGTTAGCTGGTAGCAGGATAAGGCATTAAATTAAATGCAAGTCTTTGGATAATTAGCCTTGGAAACCTGTATTTAATTAAGTACCTGTGCTTGTGCTCATATGTACATACACATAACTGAATTCACCCCAGGATCTGTTCTACTTCTCCTTTCCTCAAGTTAAGAACTGCTGCTCTCTGGATTTACCTTAGCTTCCTTCCCCCCATTAGTTGACTAATTGTGAGCAAAAAACATTGTATATTTCCTAATCTTCTAAAATCTATCCATATTGATAAATATAATTAGGAATTTGTATTGGGTAGAAGAAAGCAAAAGATTAAGATTTTCCTGGAGATGATCTCTTGATCTCTTTCTACTAAAAGTCTGATTCAACAATTCAGCCCATTCTTTCCTATTTTGGTAGCTTTGTTTTGTTTGAAGGTAGATGAGGTCATTCAGACTATTATATACCTCTTAATCTATTTGACTTTTTTAAGGTAATGGAAAATAATTGAAATAATTTAACAGTTGAAAGAGTCACAGATGTTATTCTTTTGAAATAGATGTACCTTTTCTTCCCCACCATTGGTGCATGAAAAACCTCTCTGGAATAGACAGCATTCATTAAATGTTCTTTTAAATCATTAAAACCGTGGTTAATATTCAGCAATGACCAGACACAGTAATAGTTACACTTTATATTTCTAGTCTGAGATGCTGACTTTAGTAATGACCTTTGATAATAACATCAGCTAGATACCAAATATAATTGTAAGCTGACAACTGTTTTTTACATTTTTGTAGTATTTCTTCTACTGACTCTTAAAACTACAACAATACAAGCAGGGAATAATGGCAAAAGGGCCTAAAATAGATTTTCCCTAAAGTAAGTAAATAAGTGAGGCAAAATTGCTCCTTAGACCTGATTAAAGTATTCTTCATAATAATATCGACTATTTCCAGGTTCTTTAGTACTTGTCCCATACTGTTATCCCATTAAAGCATTAGAACAGCTCTGTATGAAGTGGCTGGTTTATTTTTTTCATTTTCTTAGGGGAGAAAACTGAAGTTGAGTTAGCTCACATAGCATGTTAGGGTAAATGAGGGATCAAACAATGTATGTTGAACTTCAAATGCTCATGCTTATAAATACTGAGTCTTATTGGAAGATTAGACTGTGTGATATTTTGAAAGATGCAGGGGAAAGAGTACTGGCTTGGGAATCAAGTAGCACCAGAGTTCTCCAGCCAATGCTCAGTTTCTTTTAACTGGACCTATTGCTTTTACAATAATAGTATCTACCTTATAGGATTTCCTTAGGATTAAATAAAACAACACAGTGATTTGTAAAGTGTAGAACACTCTAATAATGTTACCCATTTCATTAATAATTTGCACATAAATGTCCATATATAGAAATGAAGAATTTCATTTTCAAGGTATACCACACTTGGCAAAACTATCCTTGAACAATTATTAGATTTTGTAATGCAAACAGGCATATTGCAAAGCTGAAGGAGTGTCTTTCAGACCTTAGCAGACCTTAGCAGGGATTAGCAAATAAAAGCAGCTGCATTTCCCCCCACTGAAATACTTTGATTTCTTATGGTTCAGTTTTCATCGGTTTGTGAATTTCAGGTAAACACCTGAAATTAAAATAAGTTCATGCCTTTTTCCAAGAAGAATTCCAATATGATAATCTCTTTTTGAATCAATAGTGATAACTTAATATGTTTTCCTCTGATCATTTAGAACTTGTTTTATGTTTTCACATTTTATGTTCTGTTTCACATTTATTTTGAACACGAGGTAGTGACAATTCTCTTTCAAGATCCTGGAAGCAGTGGTGCTTTCTTTTTTATTTATTTTATTTTTTGAGGCAGTCTTGCATTGTTACCTAGGCTGGGAGTGCAGTGGCGCCATCTTGGCTCACTGCAGCCTTGACCTCCCCTGCCCAAGAGAGCCTCCCACCTCAGCTTCCTGAGTAGCTGGGACTACAGATGTGTGCCACCAGGCTCAATTATTTTTGTTTCCTATTTTTTTGAAGAGATAGGGTCTCACTAAGTTGCCTAGGCTGATCTTGAACTCCTGAGCTCAAGGGATTCTTCCATCTCAGCCTCCCAAATTGTTGAGATTATACTCATGAGCCACTGCACCCAGTCAGCAGTGCTTTCTTTATGAATAACAATATATAACATATCTGAACCTTTACTAGACTAAACCCTTTCATGGAAACTAAGTTTACAAACTCTGAACAATGCCATGAGATGTTGATATCATGAATTAAATTGCTCAGTTACAGCCTTAAACCATATTAAGAAAATCTTATGCATTGTATATTTAATAGAGTAAAAATGACATCTGGTTAGGAAAATGAAGTTTGGGATTTTTAAAAAAGGTCGAAGCAAATATTGTTACAAAATAACCAGTATTAAAAATATGATAATAGACTGGGCGCGGTGGCTCATGCCTGTAATCCCAGTACTTTGGAAAGCCGAGGTGGACGAATCATGAGGTCAGGAGATCGAGACCATCCTGACCAACATGGTGAAACCCCGCCTCTAATAAAAATACAAAAACATTAGCCGGGTGTGGTGGCAGACACCTGTAATCCCAGCTATTCTGGAGGCTGAGGCAGGAGAATCACTTGAACCTGGGAGGCGGAGGTTGCAGTGAGCCAAGATTGTGCCACTGCACTCCAGCCTGGAGACAGAGTGAGACTCCGTCTAAAATATATATATATATACACACATATATATATGTGTGTGTGTATGTATGTGTGTGTGTGTATGTATACACACACGATAATAGGGAATAAAATTCTTCTAGTTATGTAAATTATTCCCTGTAGAATAGGGTAGAAAAGTATATATGAAGAAATCTCTCAAATTAGTCATTCAGCATTTAGAAGTTCTTTTTGTTTGTTTGTTTGTTTGTTTTGGAGATGGAGTCTTACTCTGTCACCCAGGTTGGAGTGCAGTGGTGTGATCTCGCGCCTCCAGGGTTCACGCCATTCTCCTGCCTCAGCCTCCTGAATAGCTGGGACTACAGGTGCCTGCCACCACACCTGTCTAATTTTTTTGTATTTTTAGTAGAAACGGGGTTTCACTGTGTTAGCCAGGATGGTCTCGATCTCCTGGCCTCGTGATCTGCCCACCTCGGTCTCCCAAAGTGCTGGGATTAGAGGTGTGAACCACCATGCCTGGCCTTGGAAGTTATATTTTCAAAATGTATTGCTGTGAAGGGTCAAAAATAAAGAAAAAATATATGGTAATTTACACTGTGTAATTTTTCTACAGGAAGCACTGGAAATTATGAATATTGATATTCTTGGTGGATACACAAATAATTGTACATGAATTTAAACCCCTCATAATGAAGAGTTTAACTGCAAGATAATTGGCCAAGATGAAAATCTCTTTTGTCTTGATGTAACAAGCGTTAGCAAACATTTTTTTACAAAGGATCAAATAGTAAATATTTAGGCTTTGGGCCATACAGTCTCTATTGCAAGTCAGCAACTCAGCTATCCAACTCTGCCACTATAGCAGAAAGTAGCCATGGACAATATATAAACAAATAAGCTTGGCTGTATTTTAATAAAACTTTATTTACAAAAACAGATAGTACGTCAGATTTAGTCTGTGGGCTATAGTTTACCAGCTCTTGCTGTATAACATAACAAGACATACAGAAAATGTCAGATATCTAATATTTTGAGCCATTTAGCAGATATTAATGCATTTATTTTTATCTTCTTTTACCTTATCTTTCTTCTTTCTGGTCTTATGCTTTCCAAATCTTCAGACCTACCCTTTGAGGGCCTTACTATCAATATTAAAATATTTCAGTTTCAGTCTTAATCACAGATGAAAAAACATATGAACTGTCTTCTAAACAGAGTGAAGATAAGGTTGATTGAAAAGACCAAGTCCAGTGGCTCTAGGAATACACTACCTGAAATGTGGTATGGTAGTACTTTAAGAACTGTTTGATGAGCAAATAAATTATTTTGATATCATTTTTCCCGACAGCATTGTGCACCAATAGCTGCTCTCACCCCCTTTTTATTATATCTTTGTCTTCTCTTCATGAATTTTTAATTCCTGTAAGTGTGGCCACATCTTTTTTAGCCTAAGAGTAATTTTTTAATGTCCTCAAATTACCAAATTATCTCTTACATGCTTTTTGTCACATATTTCTTTTTCTTATACTTTTTATTTTTTCAGTTGACACACAATAATTGTACATATTTATGGGTTACATAGTGATGTTTTGATACACATAATGTATAGTGACCAGATCAGGGTAATTAGCATAGTCATCATCTCAGATATTTATTACTTCTTCATGTTAGGAATGTTCAGTATCCTCCTTCTAGCTATTTGAAACTATAGAATACTTTTAACTATATTCATCCTACAGTGCTAAAGAACACTAGAATTTATTCCTCCTATCTAGCTGTGATTTTGCTTCTTTTAACAAAGCTCTCCCTATCCCTCTCTTCCTCCTTCCCTTCCTACCCTCTAGTACGTTCTGTTCTAATTTTTACTTCTGTGAGATCAACTTTTTTTTATCTTGCACATATAAGTGAGAACACGTGATGTTTAATTTTCTGTCCCTGGCTTATTTCACTTAACATTCTGTTCTCCAGTTCCTTCTACATTGCTGTGAATGACAGGATTTCATTCTTTATGATTGAATAGTATTCTATTATGTAGATATATTATATTTTCTTTATCCATTTATCTTGATACTCAATTATCATTACATTCTATTCAATCTAGCAGGCCCAGATGAAGGGTGAACCCTCAATTTTCATGTCTTTTCCTCATTGTTCCTCTTCTTTGACCTTTTTCTTCTGCTGACTACCATCTTATGTGACAGTGTGCTCTCTGGTCGTCTCTCTCTTTGTACCTGTTGCTTCTCAGCCTCTACCTCTTCTTCCTTTTTTACACTTTGAAAGCAGAAATTCTCTAAGGTATATTCTTGGTCCATATTTATTTTTTATTTACACTTTTAGGTTCTGCAATTTTGTCTATTGTAATAGCTTCAACTTTAACTCTATTCAATCAATTCCTAAATCTGTATGCTTAGCCTTATTTTTCATTGCTCTAGACCAAACTTTTAATCACTGGATGGCTATATCAAAACCAACATGCCCCCAAACTAACCAATCACCTTTTCTATAAAGCTACCCCTATTTTTCTATTCCTGGCAATGCCACCTTTTATTTACTGACACTTAGAATTGCAGTTGATTGTGTTGACTTCCTTAGCTTCCACAACTCAACATCAAATTGGTAGTCAGCCTGATTGAATCTACATCTGTAATGTTTTCTCCAAATATGTCTTCCGGCCCCTTTTCATTTTCACTGTTTCTTCCCCAATTCAAGGCCTTGTTACCACTATCACAGCATGCTTCTAACTTGTCTCTTCTTTCTTGTTTTATAAATCTATTTATTCATTTTCCTTACCACAGCTCAACTTATGCCAGCATCTTGATCAAAATTATTCTGACTCCTGTTTAATAAAAATTAAGTTCAATGTATTTAGTATGATGTTCAAAACTCTCCACAAATCTGGGTTCAACTTATTTCAACTTTCTCTTTTATAATAACCATTTAGAGCAATGCACTCTAGATTATTTACTTGTGCTAGACAGTCTTCAGTTACCACTTTTGTCCCTTTTCTTTTACTGTTCTTTCTTTGTAAATGTTCTCTCCCTGAAATCATACTCATTTTTATGGTCCAAAGTTTGACATTTTATTCAGAAGAAATATCTCTATCCCTTTTGTACAAACTGATATAGCCCTCTTCTTTTCTTTCTTAATGAAGTCATCACATTTTACATAATGTTGCTTATCTGTGTCCATATTTTTCTCACACAGACTGTAAATCTTCTGACAATTAAGGGTGTCTCATTTATTTTTGCCTCATCAATATTAACTATTATATTAATAAACATTTGATGAATATTTATTAAATAAATTCGAATTAGTGTCTTTTCTAACTGTAAACTTTATTTCCAGGAAGTCATGTCTTGAAAGGCTTGTATGAGCAGAAAGGGTGTGGGCAAACGTGATTCATCAACTGGTTTAATCAAACCAACTACTAAGACTATTGTGAGTTGCACATGGGATTTCATAAGGAATGAGTGAGAATTTCTGACATTAGAAGCTTACAATATAAAAAGTAAAATAAGTGTCTAAAATTTTAAAAAATAGCTAATGATAATTAACACTGTTGAATTTACAACAAAAATGAAAGAAACATAGATTCCATTTTACCTTGATCTGGCCTTTCTCACATGGTTCACTGCACACAGATCTGATGATGTTGCTTTTCTTGGACCATACTTCATCATCATCCATTTTTAATTCTCCATTGTCCCAACTTCCAACGTTGATATAATCAAAATAATCTTTTCCCATTTCCTTGAAATTCATTATTTCATACCTTAGGAATAAGAATATGATAATTATGCAGCTTAAGACGTAAATATTCAGCTTTGAAAAGGCAATATATTTTATTCCCAAAAATGTGTCTACTGTCATATAAGTAACACTGGAATTTTCCATGACAGTACACTTAGAATAACAAAAATAATCTGTCCATTTCACTTTCTTTGCAGAGAACATTTCCGTACTTTCAAGCTTACACCTGAAATAGAAAGTAATCCCATGTGAGAAGGTGACTTGACCTCAGCAGGATGAAAGACAGTTTCAAAATAACTTCAAGAAGTTTAAACAAGTACTACTGTTAGACTTCTACAAAAGATAGACAGGTTTTTGTCTGTATTCAAGTAAAATGATAAAATTTCCATTTACTAACCGAGTGAGAAATTTGGTAAATCTTTCATCTTATTTTCAGCTTTAGGGGATATAGAGGTAATTTACAGAGGGCCTCATTTTACCTTTCTTACTTTGTCCATTATCAATGGCTAAATTCATTGTACAAAGATAATTTCAAGAGTGAAGTTTAAAAAAGTTTGAAAATAGCTTCTAAAGCACCTCATGCAATGTAAAAATGCTGGAAAAGAGTATTTCCTTGTGAGTTCTCAGCCTTTGCTAACTATTGTTTTTTTGAGTATGTGGATATAAATGTAAAAAAAGAAAATCAATGTGCTTACTTACAAGCCTTTTCTTATAAGTAAGCTCATTTCTAGAGAAGAATCTCTGAAACAATTTTCCAATTTGAGGATATTGGATAAGCAATATCACCACTATCTTAGTTTCTACAGGTATGTCTCAGGCACACACTGTGCTCACATAGTATTTTATACTGTTTACCCCCTCAGGACTTATAGTCCTGACAGATAGACATATAAATGCCTCCTCCAGCCTCCTATGCTCAGCATGTGTAGCTATCTGGAAACTGATATGAATGGAAAATGTTCTAGCTTTTGGATTCAAGTGATGAGATTACTATACTCCAACCAATGTTCTGTACAGAAATATTCAGAACAAAACTGGCATCTATTGAAACTTATGTTATAAAATGATGCCATTCTGTTTTCACTCCAAATCACAATTTTTACTGTAGGTTTTTTTTCTTCAGAATATTACCTCATTCTTGTTTTGTTGGTTGTTCAGTAACTTGAGGATTTTCCTTTAGTGTTGTCAGTCAGCAAAAATTTGGTCTAAATTCTACTTCTAAATCAAAACTATCAATTTATAGGATACTTTCCTTCCCCCTTGGTCACAATTATCCCATGGCCTCGGTTCATGCAATGAGTTGAGATATTAGAACACAGAGCACTGAGGTAAAAAGAACTCTTGTATTATGTTATTGGCTACTTCAAATATATGAGCTTTGAGTATTCAAAGGGTGACTTTCTATGAGCAAATAACCTTTGAAGATTCTAGGATGGGAGAAAGAGAAATGTCAGTGTCAGACTTATTTCTTTGCTGCTGATAATTTGAAGAAATATGTGGGTGTTATTCCTCACTCAAAACTAAGCTGTCAAATCCATTTCTAGCAATTCTTAAGTCTGAAAAGTTTAGTTCACACTGTTAATTTTACAGATAAAGGACTGAAACTCAGTGAGGTTAATTAGTACAGATTACAGAGTACGTAAGCGTCAGAGCCAGGACCTAAACTAAGCCTTTAGATTTCAAATCTGCAGTTCCTTCTTCCTTATTAGACTGCTCCAAATACTGGGTAGAGCTAAGAGACCATATTTTCCTTGCTTAAATATTGTAAAAATTTGAACCAATTTATATTGTAAGGCTTTTATCTCTATATCCACGCCTCTTTGTTTTATGTACAACAAATGGTAAAAAGTAAAGGGATCCAGTTTTTGAAAAATAAACATGAAAACTCTATAGAGTGGAAAATGTCACATTTGACAGGGAACTTGTTTTCAGGAAAGTTAAACCTTAATTTCAGTTCAACTCGATAAACTTGTTATAGTTACATTTGAGACAATGAACCCTCCCTTTGGAATTAGCCTTTAGATTTCTGGTCATTGTTTCTTAATACAAGGCAAACACAAAGAGATATTATCACTCACGGCTAAAGCTGTGAAAATAGAACATTGCTTTAAAAATCTTTTTTTAGTACATTAAAAAAAGAAATAGATGAGAATATGTCTCCACAAAAGAATATTCTCCCCTTCACTTGTGAATTTGTATGAGCCCTTTTAATTTTCAGAGATAGAATATAGCTTTTATTCTCCATCAAAGGAAAATAAAGTGAATGTTTAAAACATATTCTTATATAACTTTTAGGTAAGAATCAAAAGACATAATGACTTCCTGTAATCTTTAGCCATGATTCAATCCAGAAGACTGTATTTTGTTTCCCAAAAAGATAACAGTAGGCAGGGTGCGGTGGCTCACAGCTGTAATCCCAGCACTTTCAGAGGCCAAGGTGGGCCAATTACGAGGTCAGGAGATCGAGACCATCCTGCCTAACACTTGAAACCCCATCTCTACTAAAAATACAAAAAATTAGCCAGGCGTGGTGGCAGGCACCTGTAGTCCCAGCTGCTTGGAAGGCTGAGGCAGGAGAATGGCGTAAACCCGGGAGGGGGAGCTTGCAGTGAGCCGAGATCTCACCACTGCACTCTAGCCCTGGCAACAGAGAGAGGCTCCCTCTCAAAAAAAAAAAAAAAAACAAAACCCAAAAACACGGAAATTCTGTGTGCTCTTTGTTTTTGATGCCTTTAGTAAAGATCCAACTTGAACATATTCAGTGTCAGAAGCAAAGATTAGTGTGTCATTCCAATCACAAGACACTTTAATATGAATCTCCAGCTCAGTTTCTTTTTTCTCCTTCCCATCCCCTTCCTCCCATTTATCTTCTCCTCCTTCTCTTCTTCCTCAATCCTCCTCATCCTCCCTCCTCTTCCTCCTTCTTCCTCCTCCTCTTCCTCCTTCTTCCTCCTCCTCCTCCCTTCCCTTCTCCCTCTCCCCCTCCCATTTCCCCTTCCCTCCCCTTCCCCCGCCTTTCTTTCTCATTGCACCTCTTGGTCTTTATATTTCTCTGCTTCTGAAATGTTTTTCTCAGCATAGTGTGTTTGTATATGTAATTTATCTGATTTAATATCTGTCCCTTCCTTCCCCTTACTCTCTACCTCCTCATGTCTGCTCTTTCTTAACTGGCCACAATTTAAACCTAGAATATTCTAAATAATTTTAAAAATAAATTTTATATATTGCTCAAAATCAAAATAAACAAAAGATATTACAGTAACAACAACAAAAAGTTCTATTAAAGCATTTAAGGTAAACTAGAGAAAGTCAGGGTTCAATTGAACAGAAATAAGGAACTTTCTAAATGGCTCTAACTCTGAAAATTAGAGAAGATTGTCTTCAGATGATAATGAGGGGTTTATTCAAGGGGCTTAAACAGGGTTGTTGTTAGAGAAAAGTGAAAAATCATTTGGAGAAGACTGCAGAGTATTACATTTATGTGGATCCTAAGGCTCTTTCTATCTGTAATTCCAATGCTAAGGTTCTTTTCCTAAAAAAAAAAAAAATGTAATTCTTAAATGTGTGCTAAATTATCTGTGGGTCGGCATAATAGATACTCCCAAGCCCTGGCCTATACAACAAAGCAATTACAATGATCTGTGCCTTTGGGGTTGGATAATCACAGAGTAAAGAGAGATCACAGAGTTAGTTAGACCAAAAACATGAATGGCACCTAATAATGGAACACTTTTATATTACATATTAATGCACTGAACCATTTCAAATGTAATATAAGAAAAAAAAATTAAGGTAAATTTTTACTTGATGATTGTGCATGAGATTTGCACATGTCCTTGCCCTGTTATTTAATTGACTATACAACCTTGGGCATGTCTCTTTCTTTCTATGACACAGGGTTTTTTAACCAGGAAAATCTAACAATCTGCAAGTGTGTGCCAGAGTGAGTTGCTATCTCTTTCAGCTTCCTCTGTTTAGGATCCTCCTCTTTTAACTCTTTAACTCTAGAGGATTCCTTAATCATCCCAGGATCCTTTGGTTTCTCACTCAGCCAGGAATACCTTTGATCTGGCAGGATGCTTTTACTCCACAAAAATAACAAACTAATGTCTACAAATAAATTTTCTCAGAATATAGTGTTTTTAAAATTTTGATCCTGGTTGATTAATTGGCAGGCTGTTGTATCAGGTTAGAAGTTGAAGCCCAGAAGACTGAGTTAAAATTTTGACTCTATCATTTACTAGACTGTACTTTTGGGCAAGTCATTGAACTTTTGTAAGATTTGTTTTTTGTTTTTTGTTTTTTTTTTTTTTTTTAGCTGGAAAAAAGAATGGTAACATTACTGACCTCATAGGATTAAAAAGTAGAGCACTTGGCTTAGTGTTTGGCTCAGAACACACACTCAATATATGCTAGTTATGTAAATGGATTATTTCGAGAAACAAAAGGTGGTAAATCACCTTTTCCTGAGTCTGCTTCATGCCCTTAGAGGCCAACTCTGATAATTTATTAATGGGTTAATGTCATACTCAAACCTAGTAGTGCAAGGATAGACTCAAAGCAATCCTGAATTCCCAGAAATTGTTTGCAAAATTTTAAGTATGTTGTTCTTGGAAGAATATGTATAAATTTTGTCTGAGTCTTGAAGGGATGATTGTTCCAATAAAGATTAAGAACCCCTTACAACATATTTGAAGGATTATGAATAAGGCAGCCATGTTCTGCCTGATCCATCAAGGTTTCCCTTTGGAATAGAGCTGGACCTTCTGAGGCATCTCCTCCCTTCCTGGTTTGTGGAATGGGTTTGGGTACCTGACATAAAAACTCTTGAATTGGTGGAGATACAGTCATCAAATTCTATCAACAAGTCCCAAGCTGATGTCAGTACTCTAGAGATGCACATGGGAATAATAAATTCATGTGCAGATATCTGGGCCCATGCCTTGACCTGAGCCTAAAGACTGAACTCATTGGTCAACCTGCCCGTAAAAGATTTACAACTGTGAAGTTTTGTTTGGCCCTGAGAAAATGCTTGTATTTTTTCCTTCATGGATATATGGAAGAGCCAAAAAGTAGAAAACAACACGTGAAAAGTCAGTTTGTTTTGGCAAACAGCCTAGTTATAACAATATTCTTCGAGTCTGTAGAACAGAAAAAAAAAACCTAGGTTTTTCACTTGGCTGTATGACCTGAAACTAGCTATTACTTATAAGTCTGGTATGTGAAATAGTAACAGCTGCATTTGGGATAAGCTCCAGCTCATCTTAGAATATAGAATATAGAAGTGTGGTAAACCAAGGTTGCTGACAGAATGTGTGGGCACATGTGGTGCGAGTTGTTGAGGATTTATGAAACCTCTTGGCAGGGTCAACTGCAAACAGAGTGTATAGACAGCTTTCCAAGCACAGTTGTTAAGTATGAACTATTGCTAGAAAAGCACTGAGAGACCAAAGGACCCTATTGTTTTGATACAAGGCTGAGTGAAGACTCAACCCTGCTACAACTCAAAATATCATTTCAATGGCATGATTCCTTATAGATTAAAAGTGTCTACAAGTCTTAAATGATTGTGTCGAGTCATTTAAGAATTTGCAGTAGAAGATAAATGTGAATTCTGGTAAGTTCTGGTACTTAGTGATTTCTCTGGGGACTGACCTATAATTATGAGTTTATGTTCTTCAAGTTCCTCTATAAATAATGAAAGGTAAAATTTCAGAGAAAAAAACAATTTGGTCCTTAACAAGGAAGAAAGTGATCCAGCTGGAGAATAATAAAATAAAATATGACTTGTAACTCACTTGCTGTAGGTACAGCAAACAACAGAACAGAACCTCAGCCCCATTTCTGGATTACCAGAAATCAAATTGTTCCTATTTCAGAATAGTTCCATTGCACAAGAAAATAGCCGAATACAGGGAATAACATGACAAGCATGTACAGAGAAACCACAGAGATGATTTTTATTTATCTATGATCATGTGAGGTTCCTGTCTCTTAGTTTAGGTGTCTGAAATGTGATAATTCCCAAAGCACATTTTGAACATCAGCACCAATGCTTTTTTCCTGGCCACAGGAAATGGGGCTTCTTCTCTCTGTATCTTTGCTCATTTGGGATGTTAGGGAAGGGGAAACATGACCAGGAATCCTAGATTAACCACAAAGGAGAGAAAGAGACATTTCAGGATCAAGTGTTGGCTGTTGTTCAGTCTCTACTGTCTAGAGGAGAATCGTAACAATACCTTCCTGGAGAGTCTCCATTCTCGTCGAATAGGATCATATCTCCAGAAACCCCAGTAAAATTGGTTTTCATCAGGGACTCCAAAAGTTTCCGTCCATCAATTGGCTTCATTGCATCACAGAGTCCTGCATAGCCTGGGCAGAGGGACATCTGCATGTTGTGGAGCCCATAGGCCATCGAATAGATGGCGTTGATCACAAATCCCATTTTGGAATCCTGAACATGATGTGTTTTCAGAGTCAGAGAACCTGTTGGGAAACAAATTAAGCATAGCTTTGAGATACAAATCTACTCTCGCGATATTCCTGGGTACTGAATAATGGGTTGCCTGTAATTAGAGAATGCACTGGAGCAAATTTATCAGAGTTAGAACCGTGGGTAATACTGAGAAACAGTACCAACATAACGGGACTAATATTTTCTGAATCACCAACAGTAGCAAGATCCGCTTTCTTCCATAACCAAACTCTAAGTATGAATGCAGGATAGAATTGTATTTCTGTACCACAAAATGTATCTTAAGGACAGATTCATTTCATTAGTATCAGCTGTGATAATATACTTTTTTGGTTCAGAAATCCTCAACAAACCTCCAGTTTCTAAACTATTAGGTTCTCTTACCTGGCGATATTCCACCATCGATATAAATTTACCTATTTAGATTTATCACCCAGTACTTCTAATCTCAAAGCATATGCTCTCTATAAACTGGCCTATTTGAAAGTTATAAAATATAACATTTAAACTCCTTTAATTCATTAATTCAGTAAACATTTATTAGAGTCAGAATATGCACAAAGCTGTGTAATTTATCATCTAGGGAAAAAAAGAAGATTTGAACATGGAGCTTGTACATAAGAAACTTGTCCAATAACAGAGATAAATTATGCAAATACAGTGAAAGGTAGAAGATAATAAATCTGCAAAACATGTGGAGGTAAAATCTATAGAGGCCCAAAGGAGTGAGATATATCCGTTCCAATAGAAGGTTCTTGGGAATTAAGGAACTACAGGAACTAAAGTTTGTTATTGATGATTGATTTGACAAATATGGACTTAGTGCCTGTTATTTCTAACTGCTTAGAACTTGCTCCGAGTGAGGGACATCATGCTGAACAAGACAGACGTGATTCTTGCTCTCATTTACTTAAAGTCTAGGGGGCAGATGAGCATCTATCTAAGCAGGCAATTACAATGTGTTTTGATAAGGGCTGAGACAGGACTGAATAGTCAATCAGACCTGGAAGCTCTCTGAAGCTGGGCTTTAGGCTAAGTATCAATCAGATGAAGGTGGAGAAAGAGTGGTCCAAGCATTTTTAAAGAATAACAGATAAGATACAGCATGCTATGTTTGGGAGACCTTAAGGAAATCAAGGACCAGCACAGAGAGTAGGAGGTAGGAGAAAAGAGAGAGCTGAAATGGTAGAGGAAGGCAGAGATGATTAAACCATGTTAAGATTGCTGGATTTTGGCTAGGCGCAGTGGCTCACGCCTGTAATCCCAATACTTTGGGAGGCCGAGGCGAGTGGATCACTTTAGGTCAGGAGTTCAAGAACAGCCTGGCCAACATGGTGAAACCCCGTCTCTACTAAAAACACAAAATTAGCTTTGTGTGGTGCCGGGTGCCTTTAATCCCAGGTACTCAGGAGGCTGAGGCAGGAGAATTGCTTGAACCTAGGAGGTGCAGGTTTCAGTGAGCCGAGATGGCACTATTGCACTCCAGCCTGGGCAATAAGAGGGAAAGTCAGTCAGTCTCAAAAAAAAAAAAAAAAAAAAAAAGATTGCTGCACTTTATCATAAGAGCATTGGGATTCACTGAAGTGTTGAAGCTAGGGAGGGACATGATCAGATTTCTGTTTTAGGAAGACCATTCTGACTACATTGTGGAGAAAGGTTTAAAGGGCTGTAGGAGTAGGGCTGTCAGAGAAACTCATTAAGAGGGAATGCAGTGATCCCAATGACAGAAGAAAATGTTCTTGGCTGTGGTAGAGGCCACGATTATGGCAAAAGTGTCTAGGAAGTGAAATCTATATCCAGGTCTGATGATTGTAGAATAAATAGGGTTAAGACATATAGGAAAAGTGTGGTTAAAAAAAAAAAAAAAAAAAAAAAAGGTGAAAGAAAATGCTGAGGTAAAGCCAGAGCTTCTCATTTTGGAAGAAATGTTTCCTTTAAGAAAGGTTTTTTTTTTTTTTTTTCCCCCAACAACAACAAACAACAACAACAACTCTCCAAAGATAGTATGGTGCTTTATGGCTTCCCAAATTGTAAAGGCCTATTATCTCCGTCTTGATTGCTGGCCCAAATACTGACACCTTAAATTTCCCCAGTAGAGAGTCTCCCTAGAGAAACTGGCATAGTTCATTCTGACATAATATAAGATGGGAAGTCCTGCTTCTATCTCAGGACTAGACAATGGTCCCAGGCTACACTCTAGGCAAATCTTACAATTTCATTCCCCACACAGACTGGATTCATATTTCCACATTTTACTTCACACTGCTGGAAATTCCATGATTCTAGTTGCCAAGTCAAACACTTTTGAATCACTTTTGACTCCTCTTTTTCCTTCATACCTTCACAACTCTTATTTATCTTCAAAATTTATCTGGAATTAGACTACTTAGCACTAATCTACTTCTACCAGACTCAGTATGTATCCTCTCCTGTCGAGATTATAGCAATAGTCTTCTAACTGATTTCCTACTTTCTCCTTTTGCCCATCTTCCTTGCACTCCAGCTTGTTTTTAGCGCAATAGCCATAATAATTCCCTTAAATAGAATTCAGATCATAACAATCCTCTGATCAAACTTCCCAGTGACTTTTTTCTTATTACTAAAAGTAAAAGCCAAAGTCCTTGCAATGGCCTTCAAAGACATACAGAAGCCTGCCTCGTGGTATTTCACCCCCTTTTCCTTTGACTCAATCTCTTAATATTCTTCCCATAAATTATTCCACCCTAGACACACTGACCTTCTCCCACATCTTCAAATATGCTAGGCATGCCCCTGCCTCTGAGCCCTTGTAATTGCTGAGTCTTCTACCTGTAATACTCTACCCACAAGATTTGTGCAGGACAGTTCTCCCAATGGCCTTGGACTGACCAGGGTTTCCTCCCTTTCTTGCTTGTAGTTCTCAACAGTAACTGTATGATGGTCTGATAATGTAATTTACTGAGATAGAGAGAGACTGGCTAGAAGAGCCTAGGCTCTGTTTCAGTCTCACCAGAACAGAATGTCCTTCAAAGATTTAGCACAGGAAGTCATGTGACCCCAGGATATAACACCCAGTGCAGGCTGCTTTCCAGGGTCCCTTGTCTGCTATGCAAGTGGGTTACATGCAGTTGAGACTCGATCCACCCTAGGAAGCTTTCTGATCCTTGGGGGAGCAGCTCACAATGAGTCCTAGGCTTCCGATGTTTTTTGCTGCCTATCTGTGAGTAATAAACCCATTTCACATAACTTGCATATGAGTATGTTCTGTCACACAAGTTGGTAACCAGTGCATAGTGAGCTTGCTTCACAAGTCGCAGAGCATATTTCCTTCCCAATTTATGACTTTACTCAGGCATCATCCTCTCTGTGAGACCTTCTCTGGATATCCTGTCTAAATTGCATCTCTACCTCCTCCCACCAATACTCCCTATCTTCGTTTGTGACATTATTTTCACCTTACCAACACCTAACGTATTTTATAGATTTACCTTATTATCTTGCTTATTGGCTATCTCAAACACTACTCACTAAAATATAAGCTCTATAAAAACAGGGAGTTTTTTTGGTTTGTTTGTTTTTGTTTTTGTTTTGACATGGAGTCTCGCTCCATCACCCAGGCTGGAGTGCAGTGGCGCGATCTTGGTTCACTGCAAGCTCTGCCTCCCGGGTTCATGTGCTGGGACTAGGGACTCCCGCCACCATGCCCCGCTAAATTTTTTTTTTATTTTTAGTAGAGACGAGGTTTCACCATTTTAGCCAGGATGGTCTTGATCTCCTGACCTCATGATTGGCCCTCCTTAGCCTCCCAAAGTGCTGGGATTACAGGCATGAGCCACCACGCCCAGCCCTGATACTTTTTTGTTCTCTACTCCGTGCCTAGAACAATGTCTGGCACACATTTGGCCACCAAAAAATATTTGGTGAATGAATTAAATTAACAAACTGTCTTCTCTAGACTATCCTTCTATTTTATTTTTTCTCCCTAATCCTATACTAATACTAGTTCCAACCATTTTCTTCCTCCTACTTTTATTTAGGTTCAGGGGTAAATGTGCAGTTTTGTTACATGAGAAAATTGTGTTGCTGAGGATTGGTGTATAAACGATCTTGTCACCAAGGTAGTGACCATAGTACCTGATAGGTAGCCTTCCAAACCATAGCTCCCTACCACCCTTCCTCTTCAAACAGTCTCCAGTGTCTGTTATTTCCATATTTATGTCCACGTGTATTCAATGTTTAGCTCTCACTTATAAATGAGAACATGTAGTTTTTGGTTTTCTATTCCTGCATTAATTCACTCAGTTTTTGAATTTTGAGCTTGATCCATGTTGCAGCAAAGGACATGGTTTTATTCTTTTTTATGGCTGTGTAGTATTTCACGGTGTATATGTACCACATATTCTTTATCCAGTCCACCACTGATGGACATCTTGGTTGATTCCATGTATTTGCTATTGTGAACAGCACTGTGATGAACATATAAGGGGATGTGTCTTTTTCATAGAATGAATGTTTTTCCCTTGCATATACACTCAGTAGTGGGATTCATGTCTGTTCATATTATTTGCCCATTTTTATTTTTTTTATTTTTAAAAATTTTATTTATTTATTTATTATTATTATACTTTAAGTTCTAGGGCACATGTGCATAACGTGCAGGTTTGTTACATATGTATACTAGTGCCATGTTGGTGTGCTGCACCCATCAACTCGTCAGCACCCATCAACTCGTCATTTACATCAGGTATAACTCCCAATGCAATCCCTCCCTCCTCCCCCCTCCCCATGGTAGGCCCCAGTGTGTGATGTTCCCCTTCCCGAGTCCAAGTGATCTCATGTTCAGTTCCCACCTATGAGTGAGAACATGCGGTGTTTGGTTTTCTGTTCTTGTGATAGTTTGCTAAGAATGATGGTTTCCAGCTGCATCCATGTCCCTACAAAGGACACAAACAACCCCATCAAAAAGTGGGCAAAGGATATGAACAGACATTTCTCAAAAGAAGACATTCATACAGCCAACAGACACATGAAAAAATGCTCATCATCACTGGCCATTAGAGAAATGCAAATCAAAACCACAATGAGATACCATCTCACACCAGTTAGAATGGTGATCATTAAAAAGTCAGGAAACAACAGGTGCTGGAGAGGATGTGGAGAAATAGGAATACTTTTACACTGTTGGTGGGATTGTAAACTAGTTCAACCATTATGGAAAACAGTATGGCGATTCCTCAAAGATCTAGAACTAGATGTACCATATGACCCAGCCATCCCATTACTGGGTATATACCATACCCAAAGGATTATAAATCATGCTGCTATAAAGACACATGCACACATATGTTTATTGCAGCACTATTCACAATAGCAAAGACTTGGAATCAACCCAAATGTCCATCAGTGACAGACTGGATTAAGAAAATGTGGCACATATACACCATGGAATACTATGCAGCCATAAAAAAGGATGAGTTTGTGTCCTTTGTATTTGCCCGTTTTTAAATGGGATTGTGTTTTTTCTGCTGATTTAAGTTCTTCACACATTCTGGATATTGGACCATTGTTGGATACATAGTTTACAAATATTTTCCCCAATTCTGTAGGTTGTCTATTTACTCTGCTGATAGTTTCCTTTGCTGTGCAGAAGCCCTTTGCTTAATTAGGTCCTATACATCAATTTTTGTTTTTGTTGCAATTGCTTTGGGGAATTTAGTCATAAATTCTTTGCTAAGGCTAATGTTCAGGATGGTATTTCTTAGGATTTTTTCTAGGGTTTTTATAGTTTTAGGTCTTACATTTAAGTCTTTAATCCATCTTGAGTTAATTTTTGCATATGGTGACTGGTAGGAGTCCAATTTCAATCTTCTGCACACAGATAGCCAGTGATCCCAGCACCATTTATTGGATAGGAAGTCCTTTCCCCATTGTTTGTTGTTATTGACTTTGTTGAATATCAGTTGAGTATAAGTATGTGGCTTTGTTTCTGGGTTCTATATTCTGTTTCTCTGGCCTATGTGTTTGTTTTTCTACCAGTACCATACTGTTTTGGTTGCTGTAGTCTTGTAGTATAGTTTCAAGTTGGGTAGTGTGATGCCTCTGGCTTTGTTCATTTTGCTTGATTTGAGGTCTTTTTGGTTCTATATAAATTTTAGGATAAATTTTTCTAATTCTGTGAAAAATGAAAGTTTGGTAGGAATAGCAGTGTATCTATAAATTCCTTTGAGTGGTATTGCCATTTTAACAATATTGATTCTTCCTAACCATGGGCATAGAATATTTTTCCATTTGTTTGTGTCATCTCTGATTTCTTTCAGCAGTGTTCTGTAATGCTTATAGAGATTTTTCACTTCCTTGGTAAGTAGTATTCCTAGTTATTCCTTATTATTTTTTTCTTTTTTGGCTATTTTAAATGAGATTGTGTTCTTGATTTTGCTCTGAGCTTGGACGTTATTGGTTTATAAAAATGCTACTGATTTTTGTACATTGATTTTGTATCCTGAAACTTTGCTGAAGTTGTTTATCAGTTCTAGAAGCCTTCTGGTGCAATCTGTGGGGTTTTCTTGGTATAGATTCATATCGTCTGCAAAGAGAAGTAGCTTGACTTCTTCTCTTCCTATTTGGATGCCCTTTATTTCTGTCTCTTGCCTGATTGTTCTGCCTAGGACTTCCAGTACTACATTGAATACAAATGAAGAGAGTGGATATTCTTGTCTTGTTCCAATTCTCGAGGGAATACTTCCAGCTTTTGCCTGTTCAGTATGTTGGCTGTGGATTTGTCATAGATGGCTCTTATTATTTTGATGTATGTTCCTTTGTTGCCTAACTTGTTCAGAGTTTTTAACATGAAGTGATGTTGAATTTTATGGAAGGCTTTTTCTGCATCTATTGAGATGATCATGTGGTTTTTGTTACTTCTGTTGTGGTGGTAAATCATATTTATTGATTTGCATATGTTAAACTAACCATGACTCCCAGGAATAAGGCCTACTTGATGGTGGCTAATTAACATTTTCATGTGCTTCTGAATTCTGTTTGCTAGTATTTTTTGAGGATTTTTGCATATATGTTTATCAGGAATATGAGCCTGTTGTTTTCTTTTATTGTTGTATCTCTGCTAGGCTTTGATATCAGGATGGTGCTGGATTTGTAGAATGAGTTAGGGAGACGTATCTCCTCCTTGTATTTTTGGAATAATTTTAGTAGGACTGATATTAGCTCTTCTTTGAACATCTGGTAGAATTTGGCTTTGATTCTATTGGGCCCAGGACTTTTTTCGGCTGGTAGGCTTTTTATTTCTGATTCAATTTCACAATTTGTTATTGATCTGTTCAGAATTTTCATTTCTTCCTGGTTCAATCTTGAGAGTCTGGGTGTTTTCAGAAATTTACCTATTTCTTCTAGGTTTTCTTGTTTGTGTGCATAGTGATGTTCATAATAGTCTCTGAGGATATTTTGTATGTCCGTGGAGTCAGTTGTAATGTCACCTTTGTCATTTCTAATTGTGTTTATTTGGATCTTCTCTTTTTTTCTTTATTAACTCAGATAGCAGCCTATCAGTCTTGTTTAATCTTTCAAACAACAAACTTTTGTGTTCATCGATGTTTTGTATGGATTTTCACATCTCAATTTCAATCATTTCAGTTCTGATTTTGATTATTTCTTATCATCTCCTAGCTTTGATGTTGTTTTGCTTTTGTTTTTCTAGTTCCTCTTCCTTTCCTAGGTGTGATGTTAGATTGTTAATTAGAGATGATTCTAACTTTCTGATGTAGGCATTTAGCGCTATAAACTTTCCTCCTAACAATGCTTTAGCTATGTCCCAAAGATTTTGGTATGTTATGCCTCTGTTTTCATTAGTTTCAAAGAATTTTTTGATTTCTGCTTTAATTTCATTTTTTATCCCAGAGTCATTCAGGAAAATATGGTTTAATTTCCATGTAACTGTATGGTTTTGATAGATTTTCTTAGTAATGATTTTTAATTTTTATTTTGCTGTGGTCTGAGGGTGTGTTGGGTATGATGTCAATTTCTTTGAATTTGCTTGGACTTGTTTTATTCCTGAGCACATGCTCATCTTAGAATTATGTGCCATGTGCAGATGAGAGGAACATATATTCTGTTGGTTTTGGATGGAGTGTTCTGTAGATGTGTAATTAGCTCCAACTGGTCAAGTGTTGAGTTTAAGTCCAGCATATCTTCATTACTTTTATGCCCTGATGATACATCTGACATTGTCAGTCGGGTGTTGAAGTTCCCCAAGATTATTGTGTAGCTTCCTAAATCTCTTCACAGATATCTAAAAACCTGTTTTATGAATCTGGGTACTCCAATGTTGGGTACATATACATTTAGGATAGTTGAGTCTTCTTGTTTGTATTGTAACTCTTACCATTATACAATATGTATGTTGTCTTTTTAAAAATTATCGTTGGTTTAATGCCTGTTTTATACAAGAAAAGCTACCCCTGCAGTTTTTTGTTTTCCATTTGCCTGATAGTTCTTTCTCCATGTCTTTAGTTTTAGCCTGTGGGTTTTTTTACTTGAGACAGGTCTCTTGAAGTTAGCAGACAGTTGGGTCTTGCTTCTCTATCCAACTTGCCATTTTATGCCTTTGAAGTGGAGACATTAGCCCATTTACACTCAGGATATAAATTGATATGTGAGAATTTGATCCTGTTATTGTGCTATTAGCTGCTAACCATTTTTAAAGGATCCAAGAACACTTCCTTCATGAAGACCACCATGATTGCAGATATTAAAATTAAGTTGCACTTTGAACTCTGGATCATTTTCTCTAGACCTCTCTCTGACACTCTGTATTCCTTATTATAGAATTGTGGGAATACTTTAGGGGAGCAGAGTTGGAATCATTCATTTCCTAGGTCAGTCTTATACCTACCTTTCCCTATTTAACATGCTAAGTAAAGAAGAGTTTACTCACTTAATTGATTCTATTTCCAGAAGACTGGGTATTCAGTGGCAATCTCTGAGGCCACACTTAGGTGCTTTACCTTGACCCTAAGCCGTGTTCTGCAACTCAGCCTCCCAACCACTATCAGAGTAGAGCAGTACATGTTTTTCTGTTATAAAAGGTGCTGGTTTGAGTCTCATTCTTTTGTTTTTCTCTCTTATGAACAGGGTATGGAGATCTATGTTTGAATCCTGTTCTGTGTCTTCTTGGCTCTGTGACTTGGACAGGTTACTTCAGTTACTTAACATTCAGTTTAATCATCTGCTAAATGATGACCCTCATTTTACAAGGATGATATGAGAATTAAATGTTATAGAAAACTAATAAGTATCTCACACAGAGCCTGGCACAAGATGCTTCATAAGTAGTAACTATATCAAAATGTAAATCATAATAACCTTTAGTAACTATATATTTCTGCTCAAGACTTTAGAGTATAAAAGGAAGTAAAAGGTCTCACCTGATGTGATACCCATTAGACTCTCAGGCAATCACCGTTTAGCTTTTTTTTTCCTGATTTTTATTTATGCCTTGTCCACAATAGACAGCAACTGGCACAAAGGCAAATCTGAGCCTTTTTAATTTGTAAATTAAATCACAGTGTTTAGGGCATGGTTACTATACTGTTTATTGAATTGAATGGGGAAAATATTGACAATTTGCATTTGTTTGGCACTTTTCAGCATAATTTTGCATTTATCTGTTATGTGCCTCAACACTGCAAGATAGACATGGACAGCAGAAATTATCAACACTGTATATATAAAGAAACCGAGCTGTAGACAAATGAAGTCGATTTCCTATGGTCACTCAGAGAGTAAAACTCAAAAGTAGACAGAAACTTCTAATGTCATGACTAGTTTTCTTGTTATACTATATTGTTATTCTTTGGAAAGAAGAAATCCCTGTATCACCTTTTAAAAAATTATTCTAAATAAGAGTTAAACTTAGGGAAAACAAATGGTAACAATATTGAATTTTTCCTATATAGTTCCATGCGTCTGTTCTCTCAGATAATGCCTGCTAGCACTGCCCAAGACTTGGGCCCAGATACGTACAGAAAGGGCTGATCAAAGCAAGAGCTTAAAAACTGACGGATGCACATGTTTGTTCACAGTTTGTTAAATCATTTGTTATTATTGAGCATCTGGAAAAAACTGGCGTATTTGAGTGGCATTAGGATCTTGTAGAAGTCCCTGGTGACTTTTTTTCCCTAATCACCCAAAGGCCTAAGTGATTGCAAATTCCTCCCATCAAAACAAACAAACAAACAAACAAACAAACAATAATTGGAAAACCAACAAAATACCAGAAGAGAACAAATAGAAGTTTAACTTTTGTAATCAATTTCTTATTAAGTCATTTTGATGCTTATATATTTTGCAGAAATAAATCATAATTAGTTTTAGCATTCATGAGGCATCAGGAGTTCAGTTCATAGAAATCCAAGTTTAAATTCTGCCTGTGCCATTTCACCTACTTTCCAGCCTTCTTCCTCCACCAGAGAAAGAAGCACATGGCTGACCTTTCACCTTCTTCAGGTAGCTGAGAGAGCTCCATTGAAATGTGTGCTAACAAAATCAGGACTTCACAAAATGCTTTAATCTCATAAAACTCAATGAGCTAGGGGCTATTTCCACTATAGATTAAGAAACTAAAAAAAAAAAAAAAAAAATCAAAGTTACTGTGAATAGCTGGCAAGCTTAGATTTTTTTTTAAAATTGGGGACAGGGGTGGTTGGTATCCATATTTACAAGAGACATTTGTTAATACATCAGTCTCAAGATTATAGATGTGGTGAATATATTGGTAAATTGGGGAATTCTATTGCCTCTTATCTCTGTAGGTTTAGGTCCCCATCTATCTCCACTCCCCCCATAATTCCACACATGGCTGAAGGGGGTGAATGTGCAAGACGACATCGCACTTTGTGTAGAGAATGCCTCTCAACTATTAAGAACAGCAGAGCATAGCATATAAGAGCACAGATTCTGGAAGCAGACAGAAGGTTATAACCATAGTTCTGCCATTTTCTTCTGTTCACTGTTACTAGCAAGTTAGTTAACCTCTCTGTGCCTGAAAAAGATGGTTTTAAAAACGGTATCTAGCAAATTTAGATGATACTTAAACAAGTTTATACTAACAAAGCATTTGATAAAATAAATTGATTTATGTTACCTCATCCCTAACCCAAGTTTTGCTAATATGATTTATTTCTTCACATTAAAAATATAAAGATCTGGGAGAAGTATGTTGCCAGAGGCATTAGCAAGTGCAAATATGCCTAATATGTTCTTTGAGGAATAAAAGAAATGCTGAAGCATAATAAGGGGAAGATAAGTAGGATATGAAGTAAGAGAGAAGGGGGTTGGATGAGGTAGTGCTTCGGAGTGTTTTTTTGTTTTTTGTTTTTTTTTTCCCAGAGAAACATTGCTATCTGATTTTCATTAATTTTTTTTTTTTTTACTTTGCTGCATGGAAAATAGAACAAGAGTGGGAAAATGGGGAAACGCAGGAAATACTGTGACAGAATGCTAAGAGATTATGGTAGCTTAGTCTAGGGAAGGATTCTGAATATATTTCGAAAGCATAGAGAATAGAATGTACTAAAAGATAGGATGTGGAGTGTTAGGAAAAATAATGAAGGATGAGTCCAAGTATTCAGTTAAGTAAGTAGACAGATTAGAGTGTCATTAATTGAGAAGTGAGAAATCACTAATACATAATTATGATTCTGTTCTGTTTCCCTATAATACTGGTACTGACTTTTATCATATATTAAACATTCAATACAAAAATTGCCTGTTTACATAACTATCTCTAACCTGGATCTAAGGCTCAGTTTTGCTGTCTTGTAACATTGGTGGTGATCTGTCACTGATTTCCAGGATACTGTGGACTCCCTAGAGACAAAGATTCTGTGTTTTTCACAGATGTAGCCCTTGTGCCTAGCATAGCACCTGACACACAATTGGCTCTATTAATATATGTTAAGTACATGAATGAGGCCAAAGGGATGACAGGATGCCTCAAGGAGTGTGATCAAATAACAAGTCTCATTCTCAGATCATCAAGTCAGTTTACCAGACAGAAAGCATTCCTTTGTAGAACAGCACTTGTTTAAACAAAACTAAACATAGCAATGCCAATTTACAGCAGGATCGTTAGGTGGACCAGACAATCCCATCAAGCAATCTCATGTATTTTTACCATCTAATAAAACTACATGGGAAAAATTTTGGTCCAATCAAGATGGAGTAAGCGCAGTCTGATTCTCCCACTGAATACAGCTAAAAATCCTGGACAGAGCTGGAGAAGCTAGTTGAAAACTCTCAAAAATAAGTAGTAATAAGTGGATTGGGGAAAAATAACAGAACTCAAAACATCACTGAATCATGCATGAGTTTCTTGAATTTTTTTCCCTAATATCTTCAGATTTAGACTCAAAAGCAGCCAAATCATGGTAGTGTGCACCAGATGCAAGCAGAAAAAGCTCCAAGAAAAGTTCTTTATTTCCAATCTGAGGAATAGAAAATGGCACCCTACAAATCAGAGAGAGTGGAGAAAGTTATATTTTTGTTTTTTTGTTTTCTTCTATTCAAGCCCCCAGGTAACCCTGGCAAGGTGATAGCACGTGGTGGTGGCAAAGGCAAAAGTGTCTGGGTGGATGCTTTTAAATCTAAGGATGGAAACCCTTCTCTGTGACCAAAGGAACTATATCCCAAGAGTGTGTGTGTGTGTGGGGAGAAATTCTCTGTTGGTTTGTTCCTTTCTCTAGCCTTTCCCCACTTGGTTCCCATGGCAGGGTGATCTTAGGAACAGAAAGTGAGAGGCAGAGGTGAAAATTAAAGTCTCAGATCTCTAGCCGGGGGACCAGGAGGTGGGTGGGAGAGGCTGGAACCTGGAGTGGGACAGGGAGACAGTAAGGGCAGGGAGGTGGGGAGTGCTAAGGAAGTGGTTCTATAGCATTGAGTATGATTCTTAGTTTCCCCCTAAGTTGTACAGGCATTGATTTGACTCTGGTCAGCATACCAACCTTTTGAGAACTAAACTATGGGATGGAACAATGGCCAGGGCTAAAGACTGACCACTCGATGAGGCGTATGTTTGATAAACTTTGATAGCACTGCAAAGGCTTTGAAAACTGAGAGTTGAAGGTGCAGCATAAGAAGGTAAGTGGGAACTTACAGACTAATGAGGTTGTTTGCCTATACTTAAAAAACAAACAAACAAACAAACAAAAAACAGTATTCTCCATTAGATTTAAATAGCACCCAAAATTTCATAACATTATATTTCAAATGTCCAGAATATGGCAACTGTATACAATTATTTGGGAGTGATGTAAAGAGCCCAGAAACTTTTACTAATATTCTGGCTTCATTTCTAAATTCAGACTGTTGATACCATCTTTCTTTAATGATTTAGTAGAACTCATTGAGTTATATTCAATTCTTTGTTCTTGCTGCTTTGGCCCTAGAGAGAAATTCTGGCTCATTAAATAATTTATTAGTTGACTCATTCAGAGATTAAGTCATTGATTAAAAAGACATTTATTGAGTACTTACTGCATGTCAGACACTGTGCTGGACGCTGCTGACAGAAACATAAGTAAGATGAATCTGTGTCCTCAAAAAAAAAAAAAAAAAAAATTCACCATATAAGGTATGAGCTCAGTGGTAGAAGCTTGTGGGGACCAAAGGAGTTTCATCTTATTAGGCAAACTTTAAAGTCTTAAATGCACATAATAAAATGCTTTGTTTTATTCAAAGTTCTTTTCTTATCCAGTAAATGGTAGGTATGTTAATTAGTTGGCATGATAGTCCACCAAAGAACAGGACTTCATTCAGTAGTATTTACTTCGTTCAATGATTATTTTTTAGGGTCTGCTGTGAGCCAGGATTAACCTAGCCATGAGGTTCTGTACCAAGCAGACTTACCAGGTACTCTCTGGCTAGATCGGCCTCACAGCAGCATGTAGAGAGGAAATGGAAGCAGGAAAGGCCTGCTCTTCCTTCTTTTTTTCTTTATTCTAAACTAGATCCTTGAGTTAGACCTCTTAACATTCATTCCTAATTTTCATATTGTTTAAACAAATCAGAAGCCTCCAAGAGGATTAGCAGAAACTACAACTCTCCAATCTGTGATTATAATTTAACTTTACAGTGCCTCAAAACATGTTCTTTAATTCATCTGGGAAACCAGAACTTTGAAGCCTAGTAGCTGTTAAACAAAGGAAAATCAGACTGTCTTAACAGTGCAGAATCAAAGAATGTCTGAGATACAAGAGATTTCAGAGAACATCTACTCTACAAGCTGAAGAAAGGAAGCCCTTGGGCTGAATTTGGCCTTTAGATATGTTTTATTTGGCCTAAATGCCGTTTTATGGAAATTTCACATTAATATCTAGCTTTGTAGATTCTCTTGATAATCAGAAGATGTGACAACACTGGCTCCATTTTCTCACATGGCAAATGCTCTGGACCCTGTCTCATCCAAGATTGTGACCTTCTAATTTGGTCCAATAAACTAATATTACAGATAAGGAAAATAAGACCAAGAGGACTTACCTAAAGTCATACCTTTAGTTAGTAGAAGCTAGCCTCAGAATACTTGCCTCCTAATTTCTTGAATAGTGTTATTTTCATTATGTGAGGCTAAGGAACCATTGTTTAAGAATGATTTTGGCAAATTAACTCATGACCATAGAGTAATAAAACAAGCAGCAGTTTATTTTTTTAAAAAAATCTTGAGTTAATTCTTTGTGTTAGTTCTTATTCTAGGCACTAAAATACTTTCAGATTGTCCTCATGGTTTCTTCTGTACCGATTAGTAAGGGAAGGATAGTAAAAGGAAGGAAGATATAAGGGAAGGGATCCAAGTATTTTCTTGGAAGATGATTATAAAATCTGGAAAATACCATTGGATAACATACTATAACATTGCAATGAAAAAGAAAACTGCAGTAAATCAAATTCTCCCTACTCTCATTTATTTTGTGAATCTACTCATTCTTTATGCATATGGCAAATGGATTTCAGTTATGCACAGTGGATGATACCATATTTTTTTCTGCTGTGACAGAAGGGCAGGACATCCCTCCAAGCCAGAATTAATCTTTTGTCATTATATGCTCCCACAGAAATGTGTTTATATCTCTATTACAACACACAATACTCTCTGCCATGCATTAGAATTTTCTATGTGCTTGTCTGTGCCCACCACAGAGTGGGAACTCCCTGAAGGCTAACATTTGTCATGTTATCTTGGATCTTCCATAGTTTTTAACACCATGGCTTAGACTAGGCAATCCATTTCTTCATTTTGCATTTGCTAAATGCCTATTCTGTACAAAAGCCTTTAAACGTATCATGGGATTCAGAGATTACTTCAGAGTAGAAAATCAGCCCTATATGGATCAGACACACATTGATCTTGTTTATCATTGTATTTCCAGCACCCAGAACACTGTTCAACATTGTCAGTAATATAACAGTGGATCATACTTATGATGGTTGAAGGTGGAATAGACTTACTATATGGAATCTAACAGAAAGTGGGCCCAACAGAGAAATGAAGGTGCATAGAAACTGATGTTTATTTTCCATCAACCATTTTTCCATGTTGCTTAAGAGCCCGTGCAAGAACAGCTTAAGACCATTCAGTTGTTGCTCCTACCCATTCAGTGGCCTGAGCAATGGGAACTGCAGACCAATCTTCTGTGGCAGGCTGAGCACTCCAGTCTTCAGTAGGGAACTGCTGAATAGACACAGAGGGCACCTGCACACTTTCAGACCAGTCTGAAACCTCAGGCTGAGTAGTAGTGATCTCAGGAGCTGGAGCAGTCCATTCACCCTGAAATTCCTCCTTGGTCACTGCCTTTTCAGCAGCAGCCTGCTCTTCTTTTTCAATCTCTTCAGGATCTCTGTAGAAGTAGAGATCAGGCATGACCTCCCACGGGTGTTCATGGGAAATGGTGCCATGCATGCACAGAACTTCCCGAGCCAGCATCCACTACATCAAACCCACTGAGTGAGCTCCCTTGTTGTTGCATGGGATGGCAATGTCCACATAGCACAGAATCTGTGTTACACAGAGCAGTGGTAGGTAGGTTAACATAAGATGCCTCCGTGAGAGGCTGGTGGTCAGCCCTGGGGTCAGTAACCACAAGAAGCTGTGGCTCCTGGAAGGCTGCCTGGATCTGGTTAGTGAAAGTTCCAGGAGTGAAGCGGCCAGCAATTGGAGTGGCTCCAGTGGCAGCAGCAAACTTCAGCACGGCCCTCTGGCCAGTTTTCCTGGAGGATATAACACTGACATCAGCAGGGTTTTCAATGGCAACAATGGCACGAGCCGCCAGCAGAAGCTTCTCCCAAGTCCTCTTCAGATTTATGATGTAGATGCCATCACTTTTATAGATGTACTGTTCCATCTGGAAGTCAAGATTAGTGCCACCTAAGTGGGTTCCTGCCGCAAGGAACTTAAGAACATCCTCCTCCTTCATTTGCAGGACATCAAGGGCTCTGGACATTGTGAAAGTTTCCCTTTAAGTTACGACGGGAATCCAGAACAATGCCGTATGGACCCCTCGGTAGGTAGCGCGGAAAGCAGATCAAGTTTAATAAAACAAATGACTAGCTATTGATTTAGGGCTTAGGCGGTGACTAGTGTTCTAGGGAAGAAAAAATATTCTATGAAAGGGCTGGAGTAACTGATGACATCACATAAATCATTCATCCTGTGCCTAACACTATACTGCCTATTCTTTGTCAGGCAGCATGGCAATACTGGAAACCCAGAGCTGTATCCACATGCCTGTAGAGACACCAGTTCCGAATATTTGCAGCATCTCCCGTTTATAATTGTGCCCGAAATACAGGCAGTTGACCTCTGAATGCTCATATTGAAATGCAAATGAACACAGCAGCTGCAGAAAGAAGAGGCTTCTTCAGGGAGCTTCAAAAATTCAACAGGGATTGCACACTTCTACGTGCAGAACACCAAATTTTAAATTTAAATGATTCACCATGAACAGCCGGTTGGCAGCCCTCTGATGACTATGTTTTTTTAGATACCATATCTCTCATTCACATTACAGTATTTTGCAGAACTTCCATATGGTATGTAAATGAAAGGAGAATTCCACAGGGGCATGAGGGCTAATGGTTATGATATTATTTAAAAGATTGTGTGGCAAAAACCATAGCATTAAAGTCTTCTTACTATACTAAGACCAAACTCCTAGACCAGACTTTTCCCACTTGGCCCTATCTATCTTCATCGCCACCATTCTTTTCCATGAGTTATATTTTAACTGTGTTTTGTAATGTTTCTGAAGATGTGGCTTTCCCATTTTTTTCCAATTAGCTTTTTGTCATCCGTTAAAATACAATCTAGTGGTCACTGTACGATGAATCCTTGATAGCGTTTCCCAGGTAGAATTGAAAATGATTCTTTTTTCAGGGCTCCCTCACTTTGAAAAGAAGGAAAATAATACTTTCTTTTAGAGTTGTGAGAATTAGAGGTAATACATATGGAAGTTATGACCCCATAACAGGTACCAAATAATTAGAAACTTGCTGTTGTTATTATACATCTAGTACAATTTACATACACAAGATCACTATTAGTATATTTCTATAATTAACATACTCCATCTTTGAAAATTTGAGAATTACTGTGCTTATTTATTCACACAGTGTTCTAGAGTTTATGCTTCCGACAATGAGATGCAAAAAATGTAAGTTCCTTTAAGATTTTATTTCTAATTAAAAATAATGAGCATGCTAAATGAGAATTCCATCTCTTATAATAAGCACTGTAATTGAAATGAAGTAGAAAATTGCAAAAACGAATTACATTGCAGTATGTAAACCTTCTACAAAGAATTGAACCAGAAAATGCATAGTTCACAAATTGCACACGTGGGAGATTAATCATCATCTCTAATACAAGAGATCTGATTAGGGTAGAAAGTAGATCTGTATAAAATGTCTAATATTGAATCATTTTTATCAAAAAGTATTTTATGAAGCTCCCTCTTCTGAGTGTAGTGGCTATTGTGCCAATGGTACAAATTTTGTAAAGTATAGATATTCCTTTAAAATCACAATGTTATTTTCAACCATGACAATAATTATTTTCTACAAACCATTTTACTCTGAAATATTTCAAAGGTAGCCACTAAAGAAGAGATAGGAGAGGAAAGTATCCCACAGGTGCTACATTCTAGGTACTTTACACTTATGACCTCATGTAGCCCTCACAGCAAACACATAAGCTAAGCATCATTTTCTACCCTTGCTTAGATGAGAACATTTGAGCTCCAAGAGTTAGAATAAAATGTTAAATGACATAAAACTAAAACATAGTTGGGGAGAATTTCAAACACAGTTCAGTCTGACTCTTTCGACTATGTCATCTGCAGTATACCTAAACTTCTGCAGTATACCTAAAAGGAACATTTTCTAAATTATTATCATGTTTAAAAAGAAGTAACAAAGATAAGAAATTGCTTAAATACACTATCCACCTTACCATTATGAATACACATTTATTTCACTATAACCCAGACTTGAATTCCTTTGATTTATGGGATCACACAGCTCAGTACATAGCTCAAGAGCTGCATGCTGGAGGGAGCTACGAGGAAGGGGTGGGGGTGGCAGACACCTGCCTTCTGACATCTGATCTTTTAATCAAAACCTGATATATATGCATTTATTTATTCAATTAGTATGTATTGAACACCAACTGTGTGCCAGGGTTTTCCAGTTAACAGAGATTGCAGTAAATATTTCTTAAGAATCTAGTGTGTCCTAATATCCATAAAACTGCAGTAGAGGAATTAGTCTCATGCATATGCATATGGTTTAGCTTATTTGGAGTCATATAACCTAGGTTTGAAACTATTTTTCCACTTACTAGTTGTATAACCCTGGGCAAGCTTTATTTATTTATTTATTTGTATTCAAGAAAATCTATTACATTTCTTTTTTTTTATTTCTTTTAATGATTTATTATTATTATTATACTTTAAGTTCTAGGGTACATGTGCACAACGTGCAGGTTTGTTACATATGTATACATGTGCCATGTTGCTGTGCTGTACTGGTTAACTCGTCATTTACATTAGGCATATCTCCTAATGCTATCCCTCCCCCCTCCCCCCACCCCACGACAGACCCCAGTGTGTGATGTTCCCCACCCTGTGTCCAAGTGTTCTCATTGTTCAATTCCCACCTATGAGTGAGAACATGCAGTGTTTGGTTTTCTGTCCTTGCAATAGTTTGCTCAGAATGATGGTTTTTAGCTTCATCCATGTCCCTACAAAGGACGTGAACTCATCCTTTTTTATGGCTGCATAGTATTCCATGGTATACATATGTGCCACATTTTCTTAATCCAGTCTATTATTGATGGACATTTGGGCTGGTTCCAAGTCTTTGCTATTGTGAATAGTGATGTTATAAACATACATGTGCATGTGTCTTTATAGCAGCATGATTTATAATCATTTGGGTATATGCCCAGTAATGGGATGGCTGGGTCAAATAGTATTTCTAGTTCTAGATCCTTGAGGAATCGCCACACTGTCTTTCACAATGGTTGAACTAGTTTACATTCTCACCAACAGTGTAAAAGCATTCCTATTTCTCCACATCCTCTCCAGCACCTGTTTTTTCCTGACTTTTTAATGATTACCATTCTAACTGGTGTGAGATGGTATCTCATTGTGGTTTTGATTTGCATTTCTCTGATGGCCAGTGATGATGAGCATTTTTTCATGTGACTGTTGGCTGCATAAATGTTTCTTTTGAGAAGTGTCTGTTCATATCCTTTGCCCACTTTTTGATGGGGTTGTTTGATTTTTTCTTGTAAATTTGTTTAAGTTCTTTGTAGATTCTGGATATTACCCCTTTGTTAGATGGGTGGATTGTAAAAATTTCTCCCATTCTGTAGGTTGCCTGTTTACTCTGATGGTAGTTTCTTCTGCTGTGCAGAAACTCTTTAGTTTAATTAGATAATCCTGGGCAAGTTATTTACTCTCTCTAAACATTACTGGATTTTTGTTAAAAGGACACTAATAGTAATTGTGTCATAAAATTTGATGGGAGCATAAAATGAGATAGTATATGGAAAGTGTGGATAAGAATAGAACCTAGCAAGCAACTGCTTGTTAAGTGTTAATTATGATAATGATGATAATAAGACCACTTATTTTTTATTTTTTCAAGACAGAGTTTCGCTCTTGTCACCCAGCATGGAGTGCAATGGCGCAATCTCAGCTTACTGCAACCTCCGCCTCCCAGGTTCAAGCGATTCTCCTGCCTCAGCCTCCTGAGTAGGTGGGATTATGGTGCCCACCACCATGCCTGGCTAATTTTTCATATTTTTAGTAGAGACAGGGTTTCACTATGTTGGCCAGTCTGGTCTCGAACTCCTGACCTCAGGTGACCCGCCCGCCTCAGCCTCCCAAAATGCTGGCATGACAGGCATGAGCCACCGTGCCCGGCCTGAGACCACTTATATTGTCCTCAATGATCAAATTAAGCTATAGAAATCTTCATGATTGGGCTGCATAAAATACAAATCGCTTTTCTAATTTTGATGGACCTCTTATTTTACCTAGATTATGGAAAACTGTATTATTTTTTCATTTGGGAAATTGAAGTAGCTTTTATTCCCCTGTGTTCCTTTTACTTGACTGCCGAGCAATGGGAATGTCACCCAGGCTCAGTAAATTGGCAGCTGTATTCCAGGAATCTGGAGAGAGCTAAGTAAAGCAAAAGAATGATCAGTATTTATTTGCAATCATGTTCGTGATAGGGTGCAAATGTAGTCATACTCTGGCCAAATTGCTAAAAGCTGTTTCCTGCTTCCTGGAAGCCTATGGACCTGGGCCAACTTTCCAAACTTGGTCTTCCAGCTACCAGTACATCCGGGTGGTGGGGGTGGGCAATATTCTTTAAACCAATACTGTTTATGTCATTTATTTGTCTTAAAAAAGTCAAACTAAAATTGGTTTTTAGTGATCGCAACGAAACCACTGGCATGAGTCAAAATGTTGTTTGGAAAAGCAACTTGCAATCAACTGGATACATATTTACTAATTATTTAAGTTCCAATTCAACTATTGATTTTCATAATAATGAGTGGCTTGGCTGTCTTTAGTGTTTGATGGGCTTGTATGAAGGCCTACAGTCCAAGAGAATTAAATTATTTAATTTTATATTAAAGTCAAACCATGGACCAAAAGTTTTCCTGAGCCAAATTATTTAAGAAAGAAAATGCAAACGTCAAATTCAGTTCACTACTGGCTTCTCCTGATCTGGAATAACATATGCCTCGCACCCTGGAACCTGATTTCACAGGGGAGAATACCTTCCAATTATCTGTGACTATTTGAATCTAGTAATTCTGTATAGAGAAAGAATCACCAGATGAATTTTCTTCCCTCTCTTGTCTGCTGAATAAGCTTAATTAAATATTGCCTGAGAGGATAAGAGAAAACCCTGGGCCATGCCTTATGGACGTACTTATGTACGTACTCCAAAGAGAATGAGAAACATGGGAGGAAGGAACAATGACAAGAGGGAAACTGAAATAAGAAACTAAAAATTTCAGGCTGGGTATGGTTTCTAATGCCTCTAATCCCAGTGCTTTGGGGGACTAAGATGGGAGGATCTCTTGAGCCCAGCAGTTTGAGGTGGCAGTGAGCTATGATGGCACCACTGCATTTCAGCCTGGGCAACAGAGCAAGACCCTAACTGTAAAGAATAAAAATTAAAAATTAAAAATTCAGGCATCAAGGGAACCCTTATTGCAGAAAATTTGCTATGTGCTTCTTAGACAATCAATTAAAACATCAGTTTTGCTTTCTAAATTTTTCCATGTCATATTCAATAATACCTGGTTATTCAGGATTTAAAAAAAAAAACTCTTTGAAGTTATTTACTATGTTTCAGACTTAATTTTCCCCTGTGTTAGAAACAGAGGTAAGATATTGATACAACTAAGATGGTGTTATTGCTAGGGGATCTAGGAATACAGAATTGTATAAAACTATAGCTACTGTTTTGCATGAGGTTTACTTATGTGATACAGTCTTGCCAAACAATGACCGTACCTCATATGTGAAATTAAAATGCTTTATTATTCAAACCATGGTCATTTGGAATGAAGTAAACCTAAATTTTATATCAAAGGGATCTATTCCTCAGCCTCAGATGCAAATCTTACATTAGTAAGATTTGGCAGCTCTACGGGGAACAGGCTAAAGAACTCAAGGGTGCCAAAGATCCAGAGAGCCAGGATTTCTACCTCACTCAGAGAACAGGGAACAAAATGGCCAGGCTTGCCTCCAGATAAGAATATGCCCTACTTCAACTTACTTCCATAGCAAGAGTGTATGAGGAAAGAGAGAAAAGGCTATACCAGTGTCCCTGACTTTGAATCCATAGTACCTCTGCACTCTATCACAGGTGGCCCAGTAAGTATCCTGGAATCTAGCCAAATTGTTACACAAAGAGTAACTTTTCTAAGGAAAAATCCTTAGAAAAGAAGTATTGGGTGGATTTTCTTCTTCATGGGTCACAATTTGACATTCATATTAAAAATTGTTAAGCACTAGCATCGTACCAACATTATCGTATAGAATTGTGGGCCTGAAAAGGCCATGCAATTTACTCTTAAGATGCTGTAACCTAGAGGGAATGTTTAATTGGAGAGAGAGGGAGGGGGGCAAGGGCTGAAGAACTACCTGTTGGGTACTGTGCTCACTTCCTGGGTGATGGGTCTAACCATACCCCAAACCTCAACATCATGTAATATACCTTTGTAACAAATGTGTGCACGTACCCCTAATTCTAAAATAAGAGTTGAAAAAGAAATGAAAATAAAAACAACAAAAAATCAAGCAAACAAAGAGCAATAACACAAATCCAAACTCTAGAAAAGAAGAGAGAATTTGTAGCTTGGGTCAAAGGAGAAAGCTATGATGATTTCTCCTGTGCCACCGTCTAGGCAAAACACAAAAATTCCAGGTAGAATTCAGAGGTAACAGGCAGTGAGCTCTAAGAAATGTCACATATACAGAGCACGTTTTAAGTGACTAGCTTATTTTATTTTATTTTATTTTTACCAGAGTACCTCACACTAAACTTTCACAGACATACTTCTTGGACAATTCTTCCAACAATTTTGTAAATTGAGAGCAGCCTTTACAGGTTACACCAAATATAGAGAGATTTAACAACTTGCCTAAGGTCACAGAGACAGAAAATGGCAGAGAAGCACTACTGCTAAACACAGCTTTGTATAATGCCATGGATTACATAGCTATAGTATAGATAAGAGGTTTTAGATCATAAAACATTCTTAAATGTTGCTTTTATATTTTGCTAGAATTTCACAGATGTAAAACATGCCAATTAAAGCAGAATATATAAAGCAGTCTAATCGGAAACCTTCTGGCAATAAGAGTTTGCACTTAGTTTATAAATGCACAAACCTCTCCACTGTGACTCATAGAGATTTCTGACTTCCATTTATTTGAGTTTCATTTCTCCATACAATGTAATTTTTGGTTGAATTCTTTCTTAGATTTACATTCTTTTATGTGTTCGGAAGTGTTGTGATTCTTGGCTCTGTGAAATTGCTAGAAAAAAGTGCAGAAGAAATATGCCTAATAATGTTGTAATTTATTGAGTTTTACTAAATGACAGACACTATGTATTATGGACTAAATTATGTCCCCTCAAATACCCCCAATATGTTGAAGAAACTCTAATTCCAAGTGTGATGGTATTTGGAGATGAGGTTTTGGGAAGTAATTAGGTTTAGATGAGATAATGAGGGTAGCCTGTTCATGACAGGGTTAATGTCCTTAAAAGAAGAGATACCAGTGACTTGATAAAGAAGACATGAAAAAAATTTGATTCATGCCTTGAATTTCTCTCCCTTTCTGCCAAGTGTGCACATAGCAAGAAGTAGGCTATCTGTAAGTCGGCAAATAAGACCTCACCAGAATCCAACTATATTCACATCCTGATCTCAGGCTTCCAGCCTCCAGCCCTGTGAAAAATAAAATGTTGTTTAAACCACTGTGTCTATGTTATTTTCTTATGGCAGCCCAAGCTGACTTAACACTATGTTAAATGCTTCATAGGTACTATTCCATGTTCTTTTCATAAGATTTCTATCTGCTAGGCATTTAATATTATCCTAAATTTACAACTGAAGAAAGTGAAGAAAGAGAGTTTAAGCAATTTGTCCAGTGTCATAGAGCTATTAAGTGGCAGAGCCAGGATATAAATCTAGCCTGTCAAATGCCAAAGCTTATGCAAAACCACTTTACTGTGATGTCTTCAATGTGCATAACTTTTCATTTCCATAAATCCACCATTCACAAATCAATCAATTTAATCACATTATCACATTTATGAATACGAGATACATGAGTTTACCTTACATTTCTTTGTGGAACATTTTTTGGGTCTGATGGACCCAGCTCTTCCTGTAATTACTATCTGAAAGATGCACATTAGGGACAGTTTCTAGCCTTCTATTCACTCTTAGTAATTTTGCACCAGGGATTCTTCATTACCACTGCATGTCATTAAGATGTCAGTCATACTCCTCCTAATTGCCTGTACAACAGCAACATGTGTACACTTCAAATTTGAAATATTTTAAGCAGAACTCACCTTCTCTACCGCAATCTTGCCCCTTTCCCTATTTCTCTATTTACAAAATTTTCTCAATCACCTAAAATTGAATCCTTTATGTCACCCTTGCCTTCTCCCTTTCCTTCAACCCTGCAGAGGATCACTAAGTTTACCTCATTCTTCTGTCACCTAACAATAACTTCTATGACACCCTCAAATTCCCATTAGCTTAATAAAATAAAGGTAATCTCTCCCTCACCCAACAAATTCTGAATTATACTGTCAGATTAATCTTTTTAAATGTGGCTTTTGATTACATCATTTTCTTCAAAAATCTTCAACAATTAAGATATAGAAGAAAATTCCTCAAATCATGGTTCGACATGCATGATTTAAAAAAATCTTTTCAAACTTAAATTCTCAGTCTTATTTGTTATAATCTGTGACACTGAGTAGGACATGTATTTTCTCAACTCCATTATTCAGTTTGCCAAGCTGTTTAAGCTTGAAATACTCTGCCTCCAACTCCCTGTCTCACAGCCCAACCAAACTTCAGGATTCATTTCAAAGACTAGCTATGTCATTAATCCTTGATTTCCCCAGATGCATGAATTCTCTACTTCTCTAACGCCTAGAACCACATTAAGTCACATTTCAACTATTTTCTACTTATTATGTATAATCTTGTATTGAAGGTATTCCCAGATAAATTATAAGATGGAAGAGATTAACTACTAACTATTCTTGGCCTCTTCTCTTGTAACTCTTAAAACTAGTTCAGGATCATGCTTAATGGATGTTAAAAAGTGATGATTTGATAAAGAATATATGAAAGAAATTTAATTCATGCCTTGAATTTGTATCAATACTTCATTGAAAAGAAATCATGTGCCATTTAGGTTATATTTAATGTCTGCTCTGATAGTCATGAACCCTTGAGCTGATCAGTAAAATGTTTTGCAAGAAACAGCTCAAATATCCTGGATCTATTCCAAAATAAATTGAATTTGCAGGGTCAGTGGGAATCACTATGGTAACAGATGGATCCTTTAATTCTTGTAGTCACTTTGGTGTAGACTGGCATTTACATATCATGACAAAGGCCTGCTGCTGTCCATCAGGAGCAGGAGAAAGGTATATCAAGTCATGATAATTAACAATAGTTGCTATGACAATAGACTCAAGTAACCAGTAGCTTAATACAATAAAAGTTTATTTTTTGCTTATATCACAATCTAATATAGATTGTGAAGTGCTCCTGACTCTTTTAAGTGACTCAGGGAGCCAAGCTCTTTCTAACGCATGATTTTGCCAACTTTGGATCCCTTTTTTTCTGGTCACATGAATGTAGGAGGGAGATTGAGACCAGGATCTTTTGTGTATTTTTAGAACACAGGCCTTTAAGTAGCACACATCACTTTAGCTCATATTCTGTCGACCAATTATAGTCAGATACTGCAAAGTAGGTTTGCAAATGGTGCTTTCCTATGTGCTCAGGAAAAGGAAATGGATTTGCTGAACATCTAGCCTATCTTTGCCATACCAAAGCTCCAGCACCTGAAGGAATTTGATATCTGGATCTGATGGTTATTATTCTGGAAGAAGGACCCTGAAAACGCATTTGTACTGGGTCTATTGGTAGTGTCAAAATTCTTTTAACATAAAATTCCTTCAAGTGACCAGACCTTCTTTAGTAGAATTCCATGGCAGGGCTATGCTCAGTAATACCCAACAACTTTGCATTGCTATTCATTCTCAAACTCAAATATGTCAGCTATGCATCAAACATATCTATAGTCTGACTGCACCTTACCTCTCCCACCTTATCTCTGCTTATGTATAGTGTCTTTTCTGCTTTAATCTTCCTAATCCATTTCTGTCTGTGAACATGGCAGGCAAATTCTGAGACCCCCTCCAGAGGTAGAGGGTTTTGTGAATTAGAATGCCTTCTTTATTGAGGATGGACAAATAGAGAACCTCTTCATGATGGACTCTTCTACTCCAGCTACACTTTCCTATTTCCTCAGGCTATTCTGTCTACTTGGCCACTTACCCATACCACCCCACTTACCCACAGTATCCCCATGCTGTCTCCTCCAATTGCCCTTGGATACTCTGACCTGAATTGATTTCTCCTATCCACAGACTTGCATGACTTACTCTTTGAGTTACACATTCCCGTGATGCTTGATAACCAGACAATCTGTTTACAGCTCTGTGGCAGTCAACGTTATCTGTTACAAAAAAGGCCAGTTCAAGTCCTGTCTTTGTCTAAGTCCTCTAGTGGCTTCATGTCTCAGTTGAATAAAAGCCAAAGTCAGCACAGTGGCCCACACAGCTTTCCAAGATCTCACCTTCTGTGACCTCTTTGACATCATCTTCTACTTGTTTCCCCAACTTACTTTGCTCCAGCCACATTGGTCTCCCATCTGTTTCCTTACCTATGACAGTTCCCACACCTCTCCAGGCTTTATTCCTGTAATTTCCTTCTCCTGAAATCATCATCTCCCTTAACAACTTGGGTCACTCCTTCCTCACTTTCTGGGTTTTATACAAAATTCAGTAAGGTGCACCCTCCCCAACACTCTAAATCCTATTTCCCTGCTTTATTTTTCTTCTAGCAATTATCACCATGTAATACAATATATATTTCACTTATCTATTTTGTTTAACTCTATCTCCCCTAACAGGAATGTATCTTCCACAAAGGCAAGACTTTTTGTCTGATTTGTTTACTTCTGTAACTCTAGTATCTAAAATGCCTAATGATATATAGTAGTTATTCAATAAGTATTTGCTGAAGGGAAAATGACTCTTCTAGTTTTAATCTTTTAGTATATCTTTTATTCCTTAGCAGAATGTAGAGACCCTGAAGTTAAGTACTAGATCATATATTTTCCTTGTATTCCACTCCAGGGTTGCCCAGTATTGCAAAGGGCTTAATAATAATTTACTAATGTAATACACACACACACACACACACACACACACACACACACACACACACACATTGTGATGGAGTTTCACTCTTGTTGCCCAGGCTGGAGTGCAATGGCTTGATCTTGGCTCTCTGCAACCTCTGCCTCCCAGGTTCAAGCCATTCTCCTGCCTCAGTGTCCCAAGTATTTGGGATTACAGGCATGCACCACCACAACTGGCTAATTTTGTATTTTTAGTAGAGACGAGGTTTCTCCATGTTTGTCAGGTTGGTCTTGAACTCCCGATCTCAGGTGATTTGCCCACCTCGGCCTCCCAAAGTGCTGGGATTATAGGCATGAGCCATTGCACCCATCCAGTTATTATATTTTATAAGTCAAGATCTTTCACATCATTTCTCAGTGACCGTATCTTTGATAGAAGGCTCTCCTGTCTTCAGTACCACGTCACAGCTGTGGGGACAGCAGCTTCTTTATTTAGCAGCCATCTGGACTAGGTGTCAGTTCTCTGTAATTTTTAAAGGTTGTGACACTGGCAATTACTGAAATGTCAAAACACGAGGCCAACCATGAGGACTGTGGCAAAAACCTTCCCACATACTTGTCATGGTGATGTGGGTAAACTCATATATAGCATTTGACACTCAGCCATAAAATTGAAATTAAAGTTAATTTTTTATAATATCTCAGAGAATGGCACCTTGTATAAGACAGGTATACCACACTAAAACACATACATGAATATGAAGAATAAGGTTATGAATAGGCAGAGGAAACATCTGTTTTTTGTTTTTATATTAAATGTTATATTCTAGTAATATGCTGTAAATCATCATTCCTAGCCTGGATATTATTGGGAAATATATTTACTAATACCACACTTTGTATTTCTTTTCCACAATAACCTAAATGCAAATATTTTCTAAAGCACAATTGATTGTAAGTGTAAAGTTTTAATGTAACATTTCTTGAGATCCTTTTATAGGATCTTTACCTATATCATACCATTTTATCCCCATGATGACTCTAAAATATAATTATTGTCTGAATTGTAGAAATGAAGAAGGCAAGGCTAAGTAACTGGTCCCTGGTTACAGAGTGAGTGAATGGTGAGCTGAATTTAACATAGGTGATCACTCCAAACCTCTCACTCCTGTGCATTTCACAGCATGGCTTACCTGAGCCATCTGAGAGACTGGGAGAGAATAATTCACTGAGCATCTCAAAAGGGACAAGCTTAGACATTAAAAGCAGGAGGAGAAAAACATCCTTTTGTAAAGTAAATTTCCATTTGGTTACAGACATCAAAATCACAAAATATATGAGAGATAAGGGACTTGGTTATTTGCTAGAATTCTTTGAAGCCTGAGAAATAAGTCTGACAGATGATTATTTTATGTTTTATAGATATATATGTATAAAAGGACAAATAGATATTTGTCCTTAAACATTTCTGAACAGTTTTATTAAAGTACAATTGACATAAACTGCTCATATTGAAATTGAACACTTTGATAAGTTTTCACATATGTATACTCTCATGAAACCACACAAAAATCAAGATACTTAACATATCCATCACCTCCATGAGGTTCCTCCTGCACCTTTGTAATCCATCACTCCCTGTTCCCATCCCTAGGCAACCATTGATTTGCTTTCTGTCACTCTAGATTACTTTGCATTTTCTAAAGTTTCATAGAGATTGAATCCCACAGTATGTACTTTTTTTTTTTTTTTTTTTTTTTGATGGGATCTAACTCCTTCATCTTGGCTGGAGTGCAGTGGTGCAATCCTAGCTCACTGTAGGCTTAAGTGATCCTGCTGCCTCAGATCCCCAAGCAGCTAGGACTACAGGTATGTGCCATCACATCTGGCCAATGTTTCTATTTTTTTGTGGAGACGGGGTCTCCCTATGTTACCCAGTTTGATCTCGAGCTCCTGGCCTCAAGTGATCCTCCTGCTTTGGCTTTTCTGGCTACTTCGACTCATAATTACTTTGATTTTTACTGTGTTGTTGGGTGTATTAATTAGTCATTCCTTTATGTTGAGAATTAATATTCCATTATATGAATATATCACAGTTTGTATATTCTTTAACCTGTTGGTGAATATTTAGGTTTTTTGGAGTTTGAGCTATTACAAATAACATCATTTTGAACACTATTCCTTAAATATATAGGAGTAGAATGGCTGCACCAAGTGGTGACTATATGTTTAACTTTTTAAGAAACTGTCAAACTATTTTCTGAAATGGTTATAGCATTTTATATTCTCACCAGCAGTACACGAGAATATGTGTTCCTCCACATTCTTCCCAACAGTTGATATGACCAGGCTTTATAATTTTATACATACTATTAAGTACATAATGATATCTTATTGTGGTATAAATTTTTGTTTTCCTAATGATTAATCATATTGAGCATCTTCTCCTGTACTTATCTGCAATCCTTATATCTTCTTTGATGAAATAACTGTTCATCAATATTTTGAACAAGCATATTTTGAATAGTCAGTTCATCAAAGAAGATGTATGGGTGGCAGATAGATATAGGAGATGCTCAATATCACTAATCATTAGGAAAGTGAACATATTTACCACAATAAGATACCACTATACACTTACTGGGTCATGTATCCTATAAACACATAAACCACAAAAATTAAAAATAAAAGAAATGGCTTTTCATTTTGCTCATTTTAAAAACTGCATTGTTATTATTTTTAAAGAATTTCTCATTTATCCCAAATATAGGTAAATTATATACAAATTCTTCCAATCTTTAAAGTCTTTTAAAGAGCAAGTGTTTTTAATTTTTAATTTTGATGAAGTCCAACACAGTCATTTTTTCTTCTACTTGTTGTGTTTTGCTGTAACATATAAGAAACTTTTTCTAATATAAGGTCATGGATGGTTTTTCATGCTTTCTTATAGATATTTTATAGTTTTAGGTTTCACATTTATATCTATAATTTTCATTTTTTGAGATGGGTTCTTGCTCTGTTACTCAGGGTGGAGTACAGTGGTGCAATCATAGCTTACTACAGTGCTGAACTCCTGGGCTCAAGCAATCCTGCCTTAGCCTCCCGAGTAGCTGGGACTACAGGCAGGCACTACTGTAACCGATTACCTGACTAAATTTTTTAAATTATTTTTTGTAAAGAGGCAGGGGGGAGTTTCGCTTTGTTGCTTAGTCTGGTCTTGAACTCCTGGCCTATAATGATTCTCCTGGTTTGGCCTTCCAAAGTGCTGAGATTACAAGCACGAACCACCATAACTAGCTAAAATTGATTTTTAGTTAATTTTTATATACATTCATACATCACTTAATGACAAGAATATATTCTGAGAAAGGTGCAGTTAAGCAATTTCATCACTGTTTGAACATCTTAGAGGGTGGTTATGCACAACCTACTACACACATAGAATATATGATATAGTTGGTTTCTCCTAAGCTACAAACCTGTACAGCATTTTACTGTACCAAATACTGTGGGCAATTATACAAAAGTTTAAGTATTTGTATATCTAAATATAGACCAAGTTCAGTAGAAGTATGACATAAAAAGTTTTAAAATGGTATACTTCTACAGGATACTTACCATGAATAGAGCTTGCAGGACTGGGAGTTGTTCTGGGCAAGTCAGTGAGTGAGTGGTGAGGGCATGTGATGGACTAGGACATTACTGTATGCCACTATGACTTTATAAACAATATATCCTTAGGCTACACTAAATTTATAAAAAATACTATTTTTCTTCAGATTAACCGTAGTTTACTGTAACATTTACTTTATAAACTTTTACTTCATTTTTAACTATTCAACTCTTTTGTAATAACACATAGCTTAAAACACAAGCACATTGTATAAATGCACAAAAATATTTTCTTCTTTATATTCTTATTACATAATATTTTCCTATTATTTTTTAAATGTTTTTTTAGAAAACTAAGATACATACACACATTAGCCTAGGCGTGCACAGGGTCAGTACCATCAATATCACTGTCTACCACCTCTGCATCTCATCCTACTGGACGGTCTTCAGGGGCAATAACACATGGAGCTGTTATCTCCTATGATAGCAATACTTTCTGGAACACCTCCTGAAGGACTTGCCTGAGGATGTTTTACAGTTAACTTTTTATTTCCTGTAAGTAGAAAGAGTACACTCCCAAGTAATGATAAAAATATAGCATAGTAAATACATAAACGTTATTATTTTAAAAATTATGTTGTATTCATAATTGTATGTGCCATACTTTCATGCAACTGGCAGTGCACTGGGTTTATTTACATCAGCATCACCACACATGATTAATGTGCTGCACCATGACATCACTAGGCAACAATAATTTTTCAGTGCCATTATAATATTATGAGAACATTGTTGTATATGTGGACCATCATTTACTGAATCGTTATGTAGCACAGGACTCTACGTTGCAAGGAATAGACTGAATTTTGGTGGGGAAGAAGGACATGTGGATATACAAATTTTTTAGTAGCATTTGTTAAAAAGCTTATCTTTTGGCATTTAGATTATTTCCACCTCTTGGCTATTGCAACTAATGCTGTGATGAGTGTTGGGTACAGATACCTCTTTGATATACCAGTTTCATTTCCTTTGGATATATATCCAGAAATAGGATTGCTGTATCATAAGGTAGTTTTATTTTTAATATTTTTAGGAACTTCCATCCTGCTTTCCATAATGGTTGTGCCAATTTACATTTCTACCAACAGTATACAGGGTCCCCTTTTCTCTACATCCTTGCCAACATGTCGTTTCTTTCATCTTTTTGATAGTAGCCATTCTAACAGATGTGAGATGATATCTCATTGTGGTTTTGATTTACATTTCTCTAATGATTAGCAGTGTTAAGCACCTTTCATATATCCGTTGGACATTTGTATGTCTTCTTTTGAGAAACGTGTATTCAAATCCTTAGTCCGGATTTTAGATTTATGTGTGTATGTTTTAATTTTGCTATTGAGTTGTTTGCATTTATTTTATGTTTTGAATTTTATCAGATATATGGTTGCAAAGATTTTCTTCCATTCTTTAGGTTGTCTTTTCACACTGTTGATTGTTTCCTTTGCTTTGCAGAAGCTTTGTAGTTTGATTAAATTCCTTGTCTGTTTTTGTTTTTGTTGCTATGCATTTGGGGTCATAATGCCCCCAAAAAATCATTGTCCAGGCCACTATCAAGAAGATTTTCCCGTATGTTTTCTTCCAGTAGTTTTATGTTTCTAGGTCTTATTTTTAAGCCTTTAATTCATGTTGAGTTGATTTTCGTATATGGTGTGAAGTAAGGGTCCAATTTTATTTTTCCACATGTGGATGTCCAGTAAATGATACTAATGTATTAAAATTTTAATTTCTAATTGTTTACTACTATTATATAGAAATACAATTCATTTTTGTATAATTCATATCTTCTATTACAAAAATGTAATAAACTCACTAGAACTTAGTTTGTAAACACCATTGCTTTTCTAGAAAGACAATTATGTCATCTATTAATAGAGTTTTACTTCATTCTTTAAAATCTGGATATCATTTATTTTTTTCTTGACTTATTTCACTGACTAGAACCTATAGAGTTGAAAGCCAACTTCCTTGCCTGATCATAGGGAAAAATATTTTTAGTAGATTGAAAACGTTTCTGCCAGGCACACTGGCTCATGCTTGTAATCCCAGCCCTTTGGGAGGCCAAGGTGGGTGGATCACTTGAGGTCAGGAGTTCGAGACCAGCCTGGCCAACATGGTAAAACACTGTCTCTACTAAAAATATAAAAATTATCTGGGTGTGGTGGTATGCCCCTGTAATCCCAGATACTCGGAGGCTGAGGCAGGATAATTGATTGAACTTGGGAGGCGAGGTTGCAGAGAGCTGAGATTGTGCCACTGCACTACAGCCTGGGCAACAGAGCGAGATACTGTCTCAAAAAAAAAAAAAAAAAAAAGAGTTTCTGTCTATTTTTAGTTTGTGAATCATTTCATCAAAAATTATTATAATAGGTTTTTCTCATTAAAATGTTATATGTTAATATAATAAATTGCATGGATCAATTTTTGAATATTAAGCCAACCTTACATTTCAAGATAAACACTACTTGGTCATAATATGTTATACTTTTTAAACATATTATTAGATTTGATTTAAAAAATTTTGTTTAATATATTTACATCAATGTTCATGAGGTCTATATGAGGTATATTGGTGTATAGTTTTTTGTTTGTTTCTTTGGTTTTCCATGGGATATTTTGGTCTGGTCTTGGTATCAGTAATTCTATCTTCATTGATTGAATTAGGAAGTATTTCTATTTCTTTACTTTACTTTTTTTTTTAAATTAATTAATTAATTTATTTATTTTTTAAAAATTTATTTATTATTATTATACTTTAAGTTGTAGGGTACATGTGCATAACGTGCAGGTTTGTTACATATACTTGTGCTATGTTGGTGTGTTGTACCCATCAACTTGTCATTTACATCAGGTATAACTCAATGCAATCCTCCCTCCTCCCCATGATAGGCCCTGGTGTGTGATGTCTCCCTTCCCAGTCCAAGTGATCTCATTGTTCAGTTCCCACCTAAGGGGAAAGTGAGAACAACATGTGTTTGGTTTTCTGTTCTTGTGGATAGTTTGCTAAGAATGATGAGGTTTCCAGCTGCATCCATGTCCCTACAAAGGACACAAACTCATCCTTTTATGCTGCATAGTATTCCATGGTGTATATGTGCCACATTTTCTTAATCCAATCTGTCACTGATGGACATTTGCTGATTCCAAGTCTTTGCTATTAGAATAGTGCTGCAAATAAACATACGGTGCATGTGTGTCTTTATAGCAGCATAATTTATAATCCTTGGGTATATACCAGCATGGGATGGTTGGTCATATGGCAACATCTAAATTTAGATCCTTGAGGAATCACCATACTGTTTTCCATAATGGTTGAACTAGTTTACAATCCCACCAACAGTGTGTAAAAGTATTCCCATTTCTCCACATCCTCTCCAGCACCTGTTGTTTCCTTGACTTTTTAATGATCAGCTTCATTCTAACTGGTGTGAGATGCATATCTCATTGTATTTTGATTTGTACTCTCTGATGGCCAGTGATGATGAGCAGTTTTTCATGTGTCTGTTGGCTGTATGAATGTCTTCAAAGGATATGAACAGACATTTCTATTTCTTTACTTTTCTAGTAGAGTTTACATAGAATTGATATCTGTTCTTCCTTAAATGTTTGACAGCAGTTCACCAGTGAAACCAATCTGGGCCTAGAGTTTTCTTTGTGGGAAAATTTTAAACTATAAATTCAATTTAACAAATATAGGATCATTCATGTTTTCTCTTTATCCTCCAGTGAACATTGGTAGAATGTTAATTTCAAGGAATTTTTTTCATTTTAGCTAAATTAAGTCATAAAGTTGTTCATAGTATTTCTTTATTTTCTTTTTCATATCTATAAAACCTGTAGTGATGTTGCCTCACCCATTCCTGATATTAGTAATTTGTATTCTCTTTTCTTTTTTTCTGACCAATTTGGTTTTTTGATTTGATTGATCATTTAAAAGAAACAGGCTTTACTTTTATTGAATTTTCTCTGTTGTGTTTCTGTCTCCAGTTTCACTGATTTTCACTCTGATCTATTATTTCCTTTTATCTATTTACTTTGTGGTTAATTTGCTTTTCTTTTACAAATGTCTTGAGGTGGAAGCTGTGGCCATTGGTTCGTTCATTTTTTCCTAATATTTAATGCTAGAATATGTCCTTAAAATATTGTTTGAGGTATCTGAACTACATGTTTTTTCCGGTCTGACTCCTTTACCATATGATTGCTGGGAACAGTGTTCTGTTTTAAGTGGTTCTTTCCCGGGTCATGCATGTTTGATCAATACTAAGCTGAATGCTCAGGAGGGAGCCTCTACACATCTCCAGCATTCTCTCTTCACACAGTTCTCTCCTCCCTGTTTCTGTGCTCTACAAACTCTAGCTTCGTTGATCTCTCTGAACTCAATTCCATTTTCTCACATCAGAAGGGTCACATCTTCTATTTCTTGTCTCTTGAGAATAATTGTCTTCATTGTTTGAGGTCCAGTGTCTTGCAAACTTGTTTTTTGAATTTTGTCTGGTTTTGCTGCTGTTGTTATTTCAAGCAGGAGAGTAAATTCCATTTTTATTATTTCATCTTCAAAAGCAGCAGCCATTTTCCCATACATAATCATATTTAAGCCTCATGATAATCTTGAAAGTTCTTTTTTTTTTTTTTTTTGAGATGGAATCTCGCACTGTTGCCCAGGCTGGAGTGCAGTGGTGCGATCTCTGCTCACTGCGAGCTCCACCTGCCGGGTTAACGCCATTCTCCTGCCTCAGCCTCCTGAGTAGCTGGGACTACGGGTGCGTGCCACCATGCCCAGCTAATTTTTTTGTATTTTTCAACAAGCTTATCAGGTCTCAATTTGGTATGTCTTACATATCTTTAACATACCTTGGGTTCAAGTTCTAGTGCCTTAGGAGTTTGTAGAAAATTGGTCTTTCTAAATTAAGGACTTGCTTCTGGGATCTCATTGAGTATTTTTTGACAGTGGATATTCATCATTGAAAACTGCCTGCACTAAACACTTACTTGAGTGGATAATTACAATCATTTCTTAAACTCTGGAATTTAAATAAGAAATATGTAAAATTATTTCTCTCAGAACTTTCGTATCTGGGGCTTTGATATGGCTTTATATTCTATTTCCTTAATGCTGACTCCAGCATGGACAAACTTTTATTTTTTTGGCAATGAAACATATCAAAATATAAATAATTCAAGAATGGATATTAAGCCAATAATGTCACATGAAATTCTAATTAATTTTGTCTGATATGAAGACACAAATGGGCTTCTGATCGGGATATTTTACTACATGCACTAGTATCATGTGATCAACATTTTTCTTCAATGTCTGTTATTATTGTTCTAGTACAGTCTTTCCTAAAGTATGGTGCTAATCAGTGTTAAATAATAATGTGAGTTCAGAGTTCTGAGAGGAAAAACTCAAACTGTACTTTTTCTGTTCTCTCACTTAACAACAATCATCACAGAAGACTTCTGTGACCACGTGTGGAGTTTTCTCCATGCGTAAGCAAGCAATTAGTTCTGCAGCAAACACCAGATGAGTGTCCTCCAATGAAATTCTGATACTATCTACCTGGGGATGGCATCAGATCCCATAGGTTAATGGAGTAGCCTCCATTAACCTCACAAGACCACCCTCCCTCTTCCCACCAGTAATAAGTCTGGGCCTCCAGAAATTGTGACCAACTGGCTTGAAGGTAAAGTTCACATGACCTCTCGTTGGGTTCAGTTGATTTGCTAGAGTGGCTCACAAAACTCATAGAAACTTACATTTACCAGTTTATTATAAAAGATATTACAAAGATACATGTGAAGAGATGTATACAGTGAGGTATAGGGGAAGGGGTGTGGAGCTTCCATGCTCTCCCTGGGTGCATCATCCTCAGGAACCCCCATTAGTTCAGTTATTGGGAGTCTATCTGAACCCTCTCTCTTTGTAATTTACAGAGATGCCATTAATTGGGCATGACTGACAATACTGTAAAAATATGATTAGACAAAAAGTGTAGATTCTTCTTGGCTTCTCTGTTGGGGGTTCTTGCATTGCTATAAAGGAATACTTGAGACTGGGAACTTAGTAAGAAAGAAAAGAAGTTTAATTGACTTACAGTTCTGCATGCTGTACAGGAAGTATAGTACAAACATGTGCTTCTGGGGAGGCCTCAGGAAACTTTTACTCATGGTGGAAGGTGAGGCAGGATCAGGCACATCACACGCCAGAGCAAGAGCAAGGGAGAGAGTGGAGGGTGGGACAAGTGCCACACTTTACAACAACTAGATGCTGTGAGAACTCACTCACTGTCATGAGAACAGCACGGAGGGAATGGTGCTAAATCATTCATTAGAAAATCTGATCACCTACCACCAAGCCCCACCTCCAACACTAGGGATTATAATTTGACATGAGATTTAGAGAGGACATACTACCAAAATATATTATTCTGCCCCTGGCCCCTCAAATCTCTTATTCTCACATTGCAAAACACAATCACTTCTTCTCAACAGTCCCCCAAAGTATTAACTAATTCCTGCATCAACTCAATCAACAGTCCCAAGTCCAGTATCTCATCTCAGAGAAGGCAAGTCACTTACACCTATAAACCTGTAAAATCAAGTTATTTACTCCCAAGATACAATGGGGGTTTAGGCATTGGGTAAACATTCCCATTCCAAAAGGGAGAAATTAGCCAAAAGAAAGGGGCTACAGGACCCATTCAAGTTTGAAACCCAGTAGGGGAGTTATTAAATCTTAAAGCTCTAAAATAATCTTCCTTGCCTCCATGTCCCACTTCCAGGGCATGTGGGTGCAAGGGGTGGGCTTCCCCAGCCTTGGGCAACTCTGCGCCTGTGACTTTGCAAGGTGCAATCCATGTGGCTACTCTCACGGGTTGGAGCTGAGTGCCTGTGACTTTTCCAAATGAAAGGTGCAAGTTGCCAGTGGATCTACCATTCTGGGATCTGGATGATGGTGGCCCCCTTCTCACAGTTGCACTAGGCAGTTCCCTGGTGGGGACTCTTTGTGGGGTCTCCAATCCCACATTTCCTCTCCACTCTGCCCCGGTAGTGGTTCTCTGTTGGGGCTCCAACCCTGCACCAGCCTTCTGCTTTGGCACCCGGTTTGTCTCATATAGCTTCTGAAATCTAGGTAGAGGCCGTCAGGCATTCTTCACTCTTGTAGTCTGCGTGCCAGCGGGCTTAACACCATGTGGAAACCACCAAGGCTTATGACTTCCATTTCCAAAGTGGCAGCCCGAGATGTATGTGTTCTCCTTTGAGCCACAGCTAGAGTTTGAGTGGCCTGAATGTGGGTAATAATGTTTTGAGGCTGCACAGGGCAGCAGGGTCCTGGACTAGGCACACAAATGCATTCTTCCATCCTAGGCCTCTGGGCCTGCAATGGAAGCGGCTGCCACAAGAGCCTCTGAAATGCCTAAAAGGCCTTTCCTCCATTATCTTGGGTAGCACTTGGTTCCCTTTTAGTTAGGTAAATATCTCTAGCAAGTGGTTGTTTCACAGCCTGCTTCAATTTACCACCTGAAAAAGATCTCTTTCTCTGCAACATAGTCAGACTGCAATTTTTTCCAAAGTTTATGCTCTTCTTTTTTAAATATAAGTTCCAATTTTAGGTCATTTATTTGCTCTCACATCTGAGCAGAGACCGATAGAAGCAGTAAAGCTACATCTTGAACACTTGGCTGCTTAGAAATTTCCTCAGCAAGATACTGTAAATCATTACTCTTTAGTTCAAACTTCCACAGATCTCTAGGGCATGAATAAAATAAGCCAAGCTCTTTGCTAAGGCATGACAAGGATGACTTTTTCACGAGTTCCCAGTAAGTTCCTAATTTCCATCTAAGACTTTATCAGCCTGAATTTCACTGTCCATATCACTATCATCATTTTGGTCACTGACATTTAACTAGTCTCTAAGAAGTTCTAAACTTTCCCTTATCTTCCTGTCTTTTTCTGAGACCCCCAAACTCTTTTGACCTCTGCTCATTACCAAGTTCCAAATGTACTTCCGCATTTTAAGTTATCTTTATAGCAATGTCCCACTCCTTGATAACCAATTTCCTGTGTTAGGTCATTTTTACATTGCTATAAAGAAATACCTAAGACTGGGTACTTTATAAGAAAAAAATGTTTAATTGGCTCATGGTTCTGCAATCTGTGCAGGAAGCATAGCACTGGCACCTGCTGCTGGGGAGGTCTCAGGAAGCTTTTACTCATGGCAGAAGGCAGAGCGAGAGCAGGCATATCTTATGGCCAGAGCAGGAGAAAAATATAGAGTAGGGTAGAGGTAAGGTGCCACGCTTTACAACAACTAGATCTGGTGAGAACTCACTCACTATTGCAAGAACAGCATCAAGGGGATGATGCTAAACTGTTCATGAGAACACATCCCCCACAATTTAATCACTTCTCATCAGACCACATCCAACACTGGGGATTACAATTAAAGATGATGTTTGAGCAGGAACAAATATCTAAACTATATCAGCCTTTCTGTGTGGCATTCCTTCCTCTAGGATATGGAATAGGATCCCTTTTGAAAAGAAGATCTTATGATCTACAATAAGATGAAGTAGGTCAGATAATTTCTTTATGACTTGCTCCAAGCTAGAAAGACAACGGAAGATTAGAGTATATTTTTAGTTTTGAGGTCTAACTCTGAGGCCTGCTTCTGAGGCCTAGAAGGCCCTAATATAATAACAAAAGTCTATAACAAGGGCTCTGGGGATTGTGAGCCAGAAACTGTGGACAAATAAACACACACACACACACGTATTATATATATATTATTATATATGTACATTATATATTGTATATTATATATAATATATATTGTTTGTAACATAATATATATAACTATATATATAACTATATAGATCTAATGTGTGTGTGTGCCTGCAGCCCACAAATTGGGGACTGCGGTCCTAGGTTCCCTAGCTTTTTAACACTATGAGAGATAAGGTAGCCTTTATCTAACAACATTTTTATATTTAGGTGTGTGTGTTTGTGTGTGTATGTATATGTATGTATATCACTGTTGTGATATTATATATATTTAATATAATTTCCTTTGTGACAAACTCTGCTGTGAAGAATTTATAATTTATAATAAATGTTATCATTTTCCAACATGTTGATATACATTGTATCTCTAAAATATGAATAGGGGATAATCCCCAAAAATGTAACCACGGAATCCTTTTCTCACACTAGATTACTGCTCTCTCCAAATACAATCTTGAAAACGTTAATGTGGTGCAAGGATGAGGAATCTCAAATCTGGTGTTAGCTGTAGCAGTTGTTTAATTTAATTTTATTTGGCTCTTAAAGTACTATTCCTGTATTCTAGCTACTCTCTCCCAAGCACTTATTTTCTTTCAGTAGACTTTTTTATTTTCCCCAGTCATATTTTCAGTTTGAGAGATGCTCAAGTGTTCTGAGCTTTGGCTAAGCCATTAATGAACATTTCAAAGGGCATAAAAGATGGCAGAAGATAACATTCTGATGCATAAGGAAATATCCTCTAACTAACCCACTTCAAAAACTAGTGAGACATATTCATCAGAGAGATTGTAGACAACTCTAGATTGAGACTTACTTTAAGAGAAGAAGAAACACTTCTAAGATAGTGAGACCAACCTTTTTGAATATAAAAAACCCTTTGAATGTGAAAAAACTTGTGCACATTCTACAACTATTATTTGTACTTTTAGTACCTTTAATTTAGAGAACATATAATGGCCATAAAAAACTATGATTTCAGTAATTCTTAATTTATAATTTTGTAACTGCAACAGCTTGTACATACACACAAGAATATGCAAGGCATACTTCAGTCCATGAACAATGCTCAGTTATATGAGGATTTTGGACCCAGGCAAAGTATCTACAGTGACCCACACTTTGCACACAGTCCCTGCAGCCCACAAATTAGGGACTGTGGTCCTAGGTCCTCTAGCTTTTTAACACTATGAGAAATAAAGTAGCATTTATCTAACAACGTTTATAAAATGCTTGCCTCATATTCAAGGCATTGTGATAAGGGTTTGGAAAACAGAGATGATAAAGATAGCTCCTCTCCTTGAGACATTTATAATTTAACAGAGAAAGATGAATATAAAATGTTTGCATGCTGGTCTAACAATATGATAAATTCTACTTATTTGTTGATGTAATACAGCAAGAAAAACTTCTATTGACTATAGTTACTTCAGCCTCTGTGGATGGTATCATTTTTCTTTCTGCAGTAAATTACTTTCTGTGTGGCAAAGTAACTTTATCCCAAAGCAGTTTTGGGTTCAAAAGGTGAGCATCTCTGTCCAAGGGTAGAATTTTTGAAGAATACAAGGAAACAAAGAAACAGCTAAATAGCTCTACACATGAAGTGGAGAGAAACTTGTGTTGATGTGTAGAAATGCTGAGAAGAGATAAGGGAAAGATTACAGAGAAAAATAAGGGAGAGAATTAAGCACCATGGTGGCAAAAAGCTTGTAGGGGAGTGGGAGTGTGTATAGGAGAGCACTATGGGGAAACGTTACACGGAAAGAAATTTATTTTGGTCACTTTTATGGGGCAGTGGTTGTTAAGCTAAACACTACAGTAAACCATTAATGTAGAGAAGTTCAAAAACCACAATGGTACATCAATTATTAAGATAAACACACCCTGATAACCACCACTGAATCAATAAATGACATTGCTACAACCCAGAGAAACCTCATTGCCAATGTACTTTTACATTGCTCTAGAACCCATTCATTTAATCTTCATTTTATTAATAGTAGTTTGGTACACATATAGATGGTTGTGTGAGTAATTACTTGGGGGAACAAAAAACAGGGAAGTATATCTGTGCTCAGTGTCTGGGTTCCCTTGTAGCAAAAAGAAGACAAAAGGTAAATGAGGTGAAAATGAAAAAATTAAAGTTAAAGTAAGAACAGAAAACTGGAGTGATTAGAAACCATGAGAATGTAAATTCATTGGAACTGATAAATGTCTTGAAGTGGACTTTTCATTGAGCAAGATTTAGCATGTACAGAAGCACAGGAGCTTAACTGGGCATGCAGTTCTAAAATGAAAGATCACAATTGTGAAATGGCTGGAACACAGATTTCATGGGCTTAAGAAATAGAAGATGAGGCATAAAGAATATAAATGACCAATTTGAAGAGTTTTGACTGAGGCAGAGTTTGACTTCCTTTTGTTGACATTGGAGAACCAAGGACAATCTTGAAGAATGGGAGTAACATTGATGAGATTTGCTTTTTAGGTGAAGATCTTTGAAACTAATTTTTAGCATCAAATGGATAAGGGAAAAGGTGTTATCAAAAACATTAGATAGGGGGATTCTAATATTTAAGGTGAGGGATAATAAAATTATACTGAATACAGTAGTACAGAGACATGAATTCAGGGAACAGAAGTATAAAATGGTGAAACAGTAGAACAAACACTATTCTGTCACTGGTTGGCTGTGCAGATGGAAGCAGTGAGGACTACTCACTCCTGCACCTTGAGATACAGCATGGATGAGTATATCATGTACTTCAACTGGGGCTATAAAAAGGAGGAACCTAAAGTTTGAGGTGGTGGTTATAGAAGTTATAATGAAATTAATTTTAGATGTTTAAGTTTGAGATGCTTTTAGGAAATTTAGGTGAGAATGTTGTCATAAGTGACACTTCTGGAAACTACTGGAGATGACAGGGAGAAGTTACAGAAAAGACAATGAATGTAAGCAAGTAACAGTATGTCTATAAAGGAAATCATCCTTAAAAAATGGAATAGCATAGTTATTAAGAAACAGTTTTAACTTAATTCTTTGTAGCTTACTTTATTACTCTTCAATATATAATTAGAGAAAAATTATACTCTTAATACTTCTTACTTTTAATTTATTATTAAATTCAATTTATAATTTAAGATTTTCATAATTGTGCAATTTAAATAAGACATACTGAAATCAGGCTCATTGTTAATAGTATATATTTCTGGACTCAATACCATGTAGTTAAAATATTTAAGGGCCATAGTAATATTTTGATTTAAGTTTTTAAATGTTCAGAAGGAAAACAAAAATTCACAAGGCTACAAACACTTTAGACGTTATAAGTGATGGGCTTTATTTATATAACAGCATTAGGATTTCAAGAGTAGCAATAACTAAGAATCAAGAGTAGAGGAAGAACTGGTGTTCAGTAGGATGGAGAAGGAAACAAATGAAAATTCCTTTATTGCATACTTGAAAAGGTGAAAGAAATGCAAAAGTCAAAAATCTTACAGGCACTGAAGATATATAGAAGCAATAAAGACAAAATGAAATAACACAAAGAGGAGAGCAGCAAAGAAGCAGGGTGTCATCAGCTTCCTTTGTTGCCTAGGATACTTGCAGGTTCTGACTGCAGAATTCAGTTTGAGGATCTCTCTTGGTTTAAATGAAGGAATGTTAATTTTCTAAGGTTGCCATTACAATAAACCACAAATTGGGTGGCTTAACACAGTAGAAATTTATTTTCTCCCAGTTCTAGAGGCTAGAAGTCTGAAATCAGGTATCAGCAATGACATACTCCCTCTGAGACTCTGGGTAGAATTCTTCCTAACTGCTGGTGATGACCAGCAATCTTTGAGATTCCCTGGCTTACTCCTGCATCAATCCATGTCTGCCTGTGTCATCCCATGGTGTCCCTCTTGTGTTTCTCTCTGTCTCTATGTCTCTTCCCCTCTTTTTATAAAGACATCTATCATACTGAATTAGGGACGTACCCTACTACAGTATGACTTCATCCTTATTAGTTATACTTGCAATGAGTCTATTTCTAAAAGAAGATCATACTTTAAGGTTCTGGCAAAAGACATGAATTGAGGAAGGGGTAGCAAGTGGTAATTCAACCCAGTATAAGACACTCCTTAAAAAAAGAAGAACCAGTAATGCTTTTGGTTATTAAAATGACACTTTATAAATTCCAGGAGCCCTAAAAGCATGGTAACCATTTTCTCCCATGATTCACTTGCTGATTCTGGGGGCTACATGAGAGGCTGAAGATTTTCAAGAGGGAGATTTAAATCTCTCATTGTTTTGTAATATTTGCAAGAAAAGCTCACTTGAGGAATGGAGACTCCTCATACTTTAGTTGGTCTTTTCCTCAAGATATAGGCCAAATTTTCTTTCTGAATCATAGAAAAAAGAAAAGACTATACAGAGAATAAGTCATATGTGTGACATGGTCAAATGACTTAACAGAGGTGTAATTGGGTAGTAGGAGTGGAGAGAGAAATACAGCAGAGGGAATGTTTAAGGGGAAATTTTTCATCTGATGCAATTCTTTATTCTATAGGCTTAAGGAGCTCTGGAAACCCTAAGAAAGTAAATATACAAAGGAAATTACACCAAAGTTCATCATGTCATTAAAATATAAAATATATATAATATAATAAAAATAATATAATATATATTTTATATATGTTATATATTTTACTACATATTTATATATTTTATTATATATTATATACAATTATATAATTAATATATATTATATTATATAATATATATAATGTGTTACATATGTAACATATTACATATATTATATATATGTAATTTAAAAATTCTTGAATTTTATTTGCTATATTGCCACCAGGGGAAGCACATTAAGAATGATGGCTAACTTCTCTATGAAATCACAAAATCTGGAAGAAAATGAAATGACATTTTTAAAGAAAAACATAAGAACAAGCGAACAAAAGAAAACCTGCCAATATAAAATGCTACACTCAGTGAAAATAGTTTTTAAAAATAAAAGGTGAAATACAAATGTTGTAAGAAAAATATATGCTAATACAACTTCCTGGCAGTAAATCTGCATATACAAGAAATACCAAAGGAATTTCCTTGGGCTGAAAGAATTATAGATGGAAGCATGGAAGTACAAGAAGGGATGAAGAACAATTGCCTCAATAAATATAAAACTATTGATCATCTATGACTATAGTCATAACAGAGTCCTGTGGTATATAGAGTACATGTAAAAGTAAACTATATGGCAATTGCAAAAAAAAATCTGAAGGGGTATATAGATTTAAATATTTTCAAGCTTCTTGAATGTGATAAGAACCAACTTAGAATATTCTGTATTAAACTAAGGACTCATTTGGTAATTTCTATTGAAAACTACAAATAACTTATACAAAGAGATGAAAGAAAAATGTTAAGAGAAAGAGAATAACAAAAATTATTGATTAATACAAAACAAAGCAGAAAAGATGGAGGAATAAAGAACTAAATAATAAATTGGACAAAAAGAAAACAAGTAGTAAATGAGAGATATACTAAGGTAATAAAAAAGCCAAACTTCCGTTTTGGCAATTTTACAATACATATAGCTGACAAAGGACTCATATCCATACTATATGAGGAATTCTTACAATAGATATTAAAAAGATAATAAACTCAAATAAACGTTCAAAAGTCTTGAACAGACACAAAAGAGGATACCAACTTTCCAAAAACATATGAAAAGAAGCTTAACTTTGAAATACATCAAGAAAAAGTCAATTGAAATCACCATATGATAGAACTACATACTCACAGATTGTCAAAAACACAAAAGAAAAAAACAGATATTAACAAGGGTGTGGAACAACTTAAACTCTCATACATGGTAGGAAGGAAATGTTCAATTGACATTGGATTACATAAGAAACTAGGGTCAAAAGTAGTGGGTAGTGAATATTTGAGTATCTTTTATTGCATTTCATAGTAAGACATATATAATTCTAAGAATTATTTTTCCTTGTATCTTTGATCTATATATTGACTATTATATAATGCAGATTTGATGGTTACTTTCAATCTGTTATATTTAATTTGTTTAGTCTATTGGCTAAACTCTAGATAAATCTGAGTTCAATTTTAAATTCTAATTCTTAATAGTTATATGACTGGAGGAACTTATTTTGTCTCTCTAAATCATGCCATGTCATCTTTAAAATGAGGATAATGTTATACATCCCTCATTAAGAAGAATAACAGAGGTAGTACATATAAAGTGTCCATGCCTGTGTACCAAATGACATCTGTTGTCAGATGAGATTCCAAGTGGGAGGACTAAGTGGTGCTTTCTATGACTGCAGTAAAGAACAGATTCTGAGCAGAGAGATCACACCAAGGTGCTCACATGAGAGACAGAGAGCTACAGCAGCAAGGTCAAGGGAGGATTTTACAGAATGGTTTCCATAGAAATGATATTTTCATGGAAATCAAAGTTTTCAAGACTATATTTAAGCAGAACTTCAAGCAAATAAAGAATCAGAGAAACAAATGACTATTTTCAAGAGGACGCATTTCAGATTAAAAAAAAAAACAGTGGGGAAAAGAAGAAATTAATAAAGAAAGAGGGTGCAGGTCAACTGGAAAAATTCCCTTAAATATACTGGTTAGCGTTGTCACTAATTCCTACCAAAGAAGAACTAAAGATTAGATCATAGCTACTCCTTACCTTACAGAACTCCTCCAATGAAGCTACACATACTAATAAGTACACAAACATAGAATAGACCGTAGAAGGACATATGCTCCATCAAGAGAGGAAAGAAATCTGCTTTCTTCAGAAACTAGATAGAACTGTTGAAATATGAAATTAGCTACAAATTTGAAATTATGAGCCATAAGTGGCAATGCTTTTGTTTCTCACATATTTTTCCATAAAAAATGAAAACAAAGGAAATGAGTAAGCATTTGAGGATTTGGGGCAGAGTAAGAAGGATCTGAAGTGGGAGAGAAGCAAACGTATTCTCACGCTGTTGCAATGATTTCTGGATTTCATTGACCAGTGTATTATCCCACACTCCAGCATTCCTCCCTTCCCCTTCTACCCAAATAGGAACTGATATGGGATTGCTGGGTTCTTGTTTTATGAAGCAATTACATTTAAAAACAATCACAAGCCACCATTGGCTATCTCCATCATTTCCCAAAAGAACAAACTGATACCAGAAACATAGGATGAACATGACCTCAGAGGGAGAAAGCTTTATGAATAACTCACTACATTGTTTCTGTTTTTATCACTTTGTTGCTGGTGTGTCACAACCTCTCTGTGGACTAGAATTGGGTAATGGACCAAGATTTCAAGCCCACTCCCTCACTGAATTCTGGTGTTCCAGCACCATGGATAAAGACACCTATACCACCAACTAACAAAAACATATCAGAGCAAGTATTTACTCTAGTAAGATTTTAGATAATTTATTACTATTTATATCATTCAAAAATCTGAACATGTTTCATGTTCAATTTGCATTTTCCTCCTATGCAAATGCATATAGGTTTCTTCTTACACAATGTAGGATAAGTCAGTTCCAAAAAAAAAATCCTTTATCAAGTTTTACAAACGTTAACCTTTGCAGGCACAGATGTTTGATAGATAGATGATATAGATATAGATATAGATAGATGTAGTATATGCTGGCTCTACCTGGTTATTAGAATCGAGATTCTTTTTGGACATGTTACAAATAATATTAACCCACACGCTTACGTTAAACCCTTAGTTATCTTATCATTTATAATGTTCAATTGCAATTTTTGTTGGCATTACTATCTCCCTTCCAAGACAGTAAACATTTGAGGGCAGGAACTAGCTTTCTCCATCTTGATATCCTGACAACTAAAGCAAAATTTGGTCCATTCTTAGTCTCTTATAAGTATTTGTTGAATGTTTGAATGAATGGCTCTACTTAGGTTATGTTTCCTGAAACATCACAATTATATATAGCAAATCCATGGTACTATTTTATGGTTTTTGATGGAAGTAGTAACTCAATCTGTCCTTCAACACTCATTTATTCATTCTTTGTACATATATGAAACCGTTGCTATCAGCTTCCACTGTGCTAACTACTCTGGATAAAAGAAATGAGCAGAATCTAGTCACTGTATTCAAGGATGTCAGAAATAGTTCCATTCTGGAGTTCATGTGATCTTTTTAGCACAATGCCTTATGGAAATACATTCAATTTTTTGAATGATACAAATATAAATGATCTAATCACATAAACTATCACTAAATACTTGCTCTGATACGTTTTTCCTAATGAGACTAAAACCCGTTTGTCACCGTAAGTGGTAATATCCACTCTACTTATGTAACAGTCCTCCCCTCTAACAAATTACAGCCACTATCCCCATGACGTGGTTTACTTAAATTGGAGCCTTAGCCTTATGCATTTTAAATGAAACAATAAATCTGCTTACTATCGCAAGTCTTGTTGTATTTGCTGTTCTCCTGTGGAAACCCTTCCAGTCGGCACTGAAAACGATGCTGCCAAAATTCTTGAAACCAAGGGTTTCGATGGTTTGTTTCTGGCCGGAGCTTCAGATAATAATCATCAAACCACTTGACATCGGGAGACTGGAGCTTGATTGTGATGCCACCAACAGCTTCTCGCTGATATCCATCTGTCACATCATACCTGTCAGCCCAGCCATCACTGTGGGGAAATAAAAAACCCCTCAGCTTAGAACAGATACCTCCTAAGAAAATGAATCAATTTGCTTTCCTTTTGACGAGATTAGTCATTAAATGGATACCTTAGGCCACATGATGGTCCAATATTACACCGAGGTGATTATTGATATAGCAGCTTGTTAGGATAAAAAGTGCAGTAACACCATGGAAACTTTGGGTCTAAGAGTGCTAAAAGGAACTAACTTCACTTACCTTAAACTGCAGAGAATAACCTGAAGATTCTGGCAGAATTTTACTGGTTGCAAAATATAGTATACACATGGAAGCTGCATAATATCATCATTCACATTTTTAATTGACGTTTAATAGCCAGGTCAAGTTAACTTTGAATACATTATTTTCTTTGGCTTTATAATAGTAATTATAATGATAATAAAATAAGAGTCAAAAATATCATCCAACATGTCTAATATTAATCATCCTGTGAGACAACATTTTTGTTTGAATTTTACAAGTGAATAATAGGTTTAAAAAACCGTTTGCTGATTATGGTTACTCTATTATATGTTGATTTGCCAAGCCTCAAACTGAAATCTTTGTAGTCCATAGTCCATACACTCTTTCCTATGGAATTTCTAAAATACATTAAAAATGTACATCTGAAATCACATTTTATATTAGAGTGCCCAAAAGAACTTCTGAACAGTGTGCCATCAAAAGTGGTGAAGGGATCATACTCCTCAACATAACTATCATTCTATGCACTGATCACTCAAAGTTATTTAGGAATTTTAAGATAAAAGGATTTGAAATCAGAGGGTCGTATTATAATGCTAGAGGAAAGTATAACAGAATAAGAAAAAAATCTTCTACAATGATTTGGAAAATACATGAAATATAGTATTGGAAATAAAAACAAAAGGCATGAAAAGATGTTTGTATAAAATTTGGATACACCCTAGGGCATCTAAGGACGAAGGAAACTGACTTGTCCTTCTTCACTGCCACTGATCGGATATACACAGTTTGTGCTGTATGTCTGCTGGAATCCAGTGGTACTATCTTTCCCTGGAAGAAGTGCAAGTGCTCATTAAAGAAGTATGAGGAAAGGGACAATTTGACTAAATCACGAGTAATCTCAAAGAGAGAAGAGAAGGAATATAGAGAGATCTAAGGGGAAGAACAGACTAGAGCCTCCTAAATGCAAAGCAGGAAAAAGTGTTAGGAGGTGAGCTGGGGGTAGGGGCAGAGGGTACTAGGGAGAGGACGTGGGAAGAGATTTACACTACCAATCACTGCTTACCTCAGTGATATTCAAATATTTCCATTTAACAGAATGTTAATTTATTTTTACTTTCCTTTCATTGCATTTTTGCCCTTAACATTTTTTTTTTTACTATGCAGAAAGCGTGGTCCAATATTTTGCATAAAAAATCAGTGCCAAGAAAGTATTATGTAAGTAATTAATTTAAATTATACAGAAAGCATGTACTTTTTCCAGTATGCTCTGCTATACCAACTTTAATATAAATATTGATAATTGTGAGTTATTCCAAAGGTCATATATTACTCATTAAGATATCATAAGGGCTTGAGGTGACTTGAGATATTAGCTAGGGCATCAGTGGGTGGAGAGAAGGGAAAAAACAAACAAAAAGAACACTTTTTTTTCTCTAAGTCCTCCTTGGCAAAAAGATATTTCATTAAAAATTACCTATAGTGAAATTTCAAAAACTTTTGTGGCAGATCAAGAAAAAAAAATAGTAATGTAGTATGTTTTGTCCCAGTGTTGAATTTGGTTACTTCACACATTATCTTCCCTCAAGTTTCCCATTTTCAGCTCCAGAAGATTTTATTTAAAGCTGACAAGTTGAAATGAAGTGGGCTTGTTTGCCTCATTTTCTCCTCTGTTTTGGAGGGTTTATTATATCACTGAGATGAGAGTGTGGGTCTCATTGACACTCAAGGAGCTGCATGGGCGTGTTGCAAATGGGACAGGAAGCTGTTTGTCAAGCAGAGCCCCATTCTCCAAGGAAGTGGGAATTTAAATTGCTCCTTTTGTTAACATTAGCTCGCTCTTATGTAACACTATGATTATGAATATTACATAAGAAATGTAAGATTATAATGGCTCCAATTTACCCTTCACAGTTCATTCATTGAATTTAACAGGGATTGTAAAAAGTTTGTCTTGATAAACTTTTTTGCAGGTGATATTTCCATAAAAGAAAACTGTCAGGATGAGAGTGATAGTTTACTCATTTCTCATCATGTACTTTCTCTTTTTTTTTTTTTTTGAGGTATTTATCTTTTCTGTAAGTTTAATAATTTAGAAAACTATGATGTTTTATTATTAGTCTTCCAAGTTAGAGTTGTGAGTTTAAAATAATTTTTGTTTCAGATGTTGCCAATTAACAGCAAAATATAAATCATAAAGGAGATAGTATAGAAACAGAAAATCCCAATATCTATGTGACAAAACAGGGTCATGCTATTTAAAATTTTTGGATAATATCTGCTATGTTGATCCCCCAAAAAACAGTTTAACACTGGCTAAATTAGAGGGTGGTGTATTGACTTTAGCTTATTAAATATTAACATTTTTATATAAATATATCTTTAAGATTTGCATTAAGATGATAGGGCATCTCTAAGTATGATGCAATAAATTGAGCAGTAAAATGAAATGCAAAGGAAAAACCTTTCTACCACCTAAAGCTTTCTATTACTTTGATAGAGTGGACCTTCAATATTCTAGTACTGCTTTAATTCTTTGGGTGACATATATTTTACCAAAGCAAGAGAAAACAGAGGGATAAAGATAGGGAAGGAAACTAACATTTACTAAAAATCTACCACATTTAAGTCACTTTACTAGATTTATTATTTGTCCACCCATACAATTTCTCCCTCTTCTCACTGGTGGGCATTTTGTCCAACTCCTCATAATCCATTTTATTCTTTTCTTTCCAGTTGTTTGAATATACAGTTGGTCATCATTATTTACAGATTATGTATTTACAAATTTAACTGCTTGCTAAAGTTTATTTGCAATACCAGAATCAATATTGGTGTCATTTTTGCAGCCTTTCATGGGCATGCAGAGAGTGGCACACATTTGAGACTACTGAAGTGCACGTCCCCATCTGAGGTTGAAAAGGGTGACTCTCTGCTTTCTTGTTTCAGTTCTCATACTACAAACAAATGTCCTTTTCAGTATCTATTTAGTGCCATCTTTTGCAGGTTTGTATTATTTATTGGTGACTTTACTGTTTAACTTGGCCTCCAAGAATAAAGCCTGATGTGTTATCTAGTGTTTCTAAACATAAGATGGCTGTAATATACATAGAAAATACAGTCAGCCCTTCATAACTGTGGGTTCCATATTCACGGATTTCATCAATAATTAATTGAAAATATTTGGAATAATAAAAAAATACAAATAAAAAACAAGACAGTACAATGACTATTTATATAACATGTATATTATATTAGGGATAATAATTAATCTAGAGATGATTTAAAGTATAATGGAGGATGTGTACAGGTTACAAGTAAAAACTAAGCTACCTGATACAAGAGACCTGAGCATCTTTAGATTTTGGTATTAGTGCGGTAAGGGGAGGAAGTGTCCTGGAACCAATGCTCTGCAAATATCAAGGGACTAGGGATAACTGTATATAGACAATACATATGTTAAAAAAGCTGCATGAATAAAGTGCTGCTACTGCAAGTTCAATGTTAGTGAGTCAACAATATATATTAAATAAGGTGTCTTTAAATAAGAACACACATAAAGCAAGGTTGTGTTTTGACTGGTTGATGAACATGTTGTGACTAAAGACTCACAGCAACGTAAGCTTGTATTTCCTCTAGGAGTAATGGTCATTATTCACTAATTTACTGTTTGCTGCATGTTTATAGAACATTACTGTGAATAATAAAAATTGGCTGTAATTATATATAATCTTAATCTGGATTTTTTGTTAGTCAGGTTTGTAGCCTTTCTTTGGCTATGGAAGCAGAATAACTTGAACATTTAAAATAGAAAAAGCATTCTTAACTTACTTAGCTTGGCTTAACTAAAGGAGGATTCTTTGTACATATGTACTGGATTCTCAAAACACCTCACTAGCAGATACTTAGATCCTTTAAATATTCCCTGCAGACATCTTAAGGGCATGCTAACCTAGCAAGAATTTACTTTCACTTTTTTCCCAAGATTGCATTACCAAAAATATACTCTCTTTCTCTACAATCTACTCTTCTCCTTTCTCCTTTCAACCCTACTTCCTATGATTTCTCATAATGAGAAACTCATGAAAGCTTAATTTTTCTTCATTTTCAACAGACAGTTCTTGTTTAAAACAAAATTGACTCTTGAATTACCCTGCTATTTTTTTTTCCTAGGTCTCTATAACTGTCCTTCTTTTCTTCAACATTTATTAGATATCTACCCATCTTAGACTAAATTATTTTGTCACAATCAATAGTCCCAGTATATCACTGGTATAGAACAGAGGTTTATTTCAGCCTTTATATTCACTGCAGATGGCCTATAACTCTGTTCTATGTCATCTTCATTTTGAATTTCAAGTCTAAAAGAATAGTGTGTTTCTGGGACATACAAATCTTGTAGAGCAGGAATCCCCAAACCCCAGGTTTCAGACCAGTACCTGTCCGTGACCTGTTAGGAACCTGGCTGCACAGTAGGAGGTGAGCCCTGGGTGAGTAAGCATTACCTCCTGAGCTCTGTCGCCTGTTAGATCTAATGCAGAGGCATTAGATTATCATAGGATGGTGAATCCTATAGCGAACTGTACACGTGAGTGAGCTAGGTTGTGCGCTCCTTATAAGATGGAACAATTTCATCCATGAAACCAGTCCCTGGTGCCAAAAACGTTGGGGACTGCTGTTGTAGAAGGAAAAACAGATATGATAGGGGAATCATACAATGGTTCTTAAGATTCTGCTTAAAAGTGGCACATGTTATTTCTGCTCACGTTTCACTGACTGAACAAATCACATGGCTAAACCTGACCTGAATGGGACAGGCATCAACGGTTTTTCCTATGGAGAGGAGCAGTGAGTATTTTGAAGAAAATGCAACTGACAATTTCAACTATGTGTTGAAATTGTATTGAAACTGAGAAGAAACATGAGTTAAATAGGTTTTAGAGACTATGCTCCAGCAGTTCACAAGTCTAGTGGAGAGATGAGAAAGGAGGACAGACATAAATAAGTGACCACATATAAATGATTATTATGGGCATGTGCTAAATGCAGTGGGAGAGCAGATCAATAAATAATTGACCAACACTTCTTAGGGAGATAAGATTTGAACTAAGTTTGAAAAGTGTGGACAATAGAGCGATACCAGCATTTTGAAATATTGTTTTCTATATATTGAAAAAAAAATTGTTAATCAAGGAATAGTGAATACAGAGCATTGCAGCTATGTAGGGTGCACAGGTCAGAGAAGTAATGAGAGGGTGAGCTGAAGAGAATCACTTGTGAATCTTCTTTTGTGCCATCCTAAAGATTTCCAACTTTGTCATGCAGGTAGTAGGGAGCCAGTGATGTCTTTTAAAGTGGGAAATGATACAAAGACATGATGAGAAGTATATGAACTCTGCTAAAAGCTTACATGACAGATCAGAGCTGTTGGAGATGAAGGTTAGGGAATCAAGTTAGAAAATATGTTGCAATGGTCAATGAAGCCAATGGAGAATTGAATTAAGGGAGTGGCAGTAAGAATGAAGAGCCCTATTTATAAGGAATCTTAAGGTAGAACCTCTGAACTTGTGGGGCATAGAAGGTAAAGGAGTATTTTAATGGTTTGTGGGAGGAGAATAACAACATTGCATGTAGCTCCATGTCCTAGGCTGGACAGTATGTGAAGAGAACAGGTTTTGTGTGAAAAAGGAAAAAAATGAATATGAGTTGGGATCTGTGATGTTCAGATTTATCTTTATATGATCTCTCACATTTCTGTTTCTCCTGGATTTCTACATATTATCTCCATATGCAACTGGTTTGAATGTTAAAAATGCAAGTTAACAATGTTCTTACCTGTGGTTCCAGTATGATATTAACCTACTCTTTTTTATTGTATGTATGTTTTTGCATGCAGTGCAATAGCTGTTGGCACTCAAAAATATGAGAAACAATGGTAATTATACATCTGTAAAGATTTATACCTTATACCATTATATGCTTATACTAAAAGTATTTTAACTTTATAATTATTTCTATCATTCATTATATTAAATTTATGAAATATAAAGCAGACCAATAGTTCTAAAATAATTATGGTAGGATTTAACAACCAATAGGCTTAATATCACAATCTATTTTTGCTAGAGTGTGAAAGCTCTTGAGTTCTATATGCTAACAGGAATATGTAAAAATAAATCTTAGACAATTATGAAGAAAAAAGTCTAAGGATTATGGAATGTTAGGGCAGCAATGCTAAATAATTTAAAAATCTATCTCTGTTAATGAAATCTAAATCCATAAAATGCAGACAATACAATTTTTTCTTTCTTTCTTCATTTTCTATCAATATATGTTATAAGTTATTGCTATGGAAAACAGAAAAATACACGTAGCACTAAAAATTGCATTAAATGATCCTTTAATAACAGTCTCAATGTTTTACTCATTTCAATTTATTAATTCACTAAACATTTGAATGCCTCCTCTGTGCCAGACACTGGTAGGTTCCAGGCCATGCCCTCGAGGAGTGAACAGTCCATTAGGCATGACCTGCCTGAATGGGCATTGCCAGCTTCCAGTCCATTGCGTTTTTCTCATTTATCCTTCAAATTAAACATTCCCTTTCCTTTTTATTCAATCTTTCCATAAACAGTAGAAATCATTAGATTTCCAGTCACTGAATTATTTACTGAAAATTACATTTCTGTCTTGCCTCCCTAAGATTATTCTCTGGTCACCTCAATTAGTATTTTGGATATTTCCAAGTTCTTAATTCTTACATTTATAATCTCTTGATTTATTTATATGGAAGACTAATTATATACAATAGGTATAGATTTCACTAGTTGGACTCTCAAATGGCAACATGGTTATTTATTAACACTACAACTCCATGGAGATTTTAGGAAGGCATCCCATGGTGCTACCTGCCATAGGCAAACAACCTAAGTACATTCTGTACCCAAAGGAGCAATACCAGTCTAAAAATGTTGGAATCTGAATGAATATTCCTAGAAGTTAGTGGTCATTAAACTTGTGTCAGGAAATGTAACTATGTGTGGGGCATGCTAGGCCCACACAGTTATTCTTGCCCACTGAAATCATTAGTTATGCTTATCATGATGAAACTGGTACTGCTGAGACAAACCTCACACATCCTGTTCATCGGAGACATAGAACATTGATTCTTATTCCCTAGATATGTTATAGTTTCACATTCCTAAGCCTTTGAGTATGCTATTCCTTCTGCACAGAGTGTCATTCTTTTAACTCCTCACATGTTTTCTGATTTGATAAAATGTAATTCATCAAGCAGACAGATTTAGCTGGAATGCAACTTACCAAAAAGCTCCTCTGGGCTTAATGGTTCCTTCTGATCTGCTTCTAAAATACAGTGACATTCATTGCTTTATTCACTGAACAAGTATTGTGTAACTAATATTCTAAATGTGTGGATATAGTGGTGAACAAGGAAGGCAAGATTTCTGCTCTCATAGAGGTAACATGATGCTTTTAGTTTTGCAATTGTCATTGTATTAAAGATAGCTAAATTTATTTTTGCTTCCCCAAAGTAGACTATAAATTTTAGACTCTGCACATCTTTGTATCCTTAATGCTTATTATAATGCTCAGTACATACCAAATACTCAAGAAATGTTTAATATAACTTGTTTAAAAATTAGGTTTTAAAAGGAAAACTTCAAATAACACAGATTTCTTTTCACATAACTACATCTACTCATTTGTTAATTGAGAAAACAACACTGTGAAATGTGCCTTATAAAATGACTCTGAAAGGCTGAGTTGATTCCCCCCTGCAGAATGGTCCTCTCCATTATCTACCTGATGTTATTAAGGTTAATGAGTGTATTCATTAGGCTGCATCTCAGTATTTTTTTTCAAAATCTGTTTGCAACCCACATAATTATTATGGAAACTGCTGTTCTACCCACATGTAACCATCATCCTGCCAAATCTCTTACCAATAGCATTTTAACAGATATTTTGGGATTTTTAAAAATTCTAATAGTGGGAGTCTACTGACTACTAGGCTGTTTTCGTATAATATTGCTCCCTGCACCCCAGGAAGAGCAGAAGTCTCAAATCTCTATACACTAGTGAAAATCAAGGAAAAATATTGAGACTCTATTTCGTTTTATTTTATTTATTTATTAGGTACAATCTCACTGTGTTGCCCGGGACGGATTCAAACTCCTAGGTTCAAGCAGTCATCCCACCTCAGCCTCAGGAATAGCTAGGACTACAGGCCTTTGCCACTGTGCCTGGCTTTGAAATTTTAAGTTAAGGTTCTTATGAATATACCCCAGCCAACACTAATGAATTAATTCCAGAAAGAATCAAAATTTAGAATTGTTGAGAAAAAGATAATGTTATCAACTGAAAATCAACTTATTTCTGAGGTGTATAAATCTCAATATTTCTCATCTCAAAGGATTCGTAAAAAGTAAGTAGAGGTAGATTGGAGAAGTGCTATCAGAACATTCAAAAGAAGGGAAAAAGTCAGGAACTTGAAATTTGTCAACTATATACCATAAGGTAATTTTCATTGTATGGCTTTTTCTAAAGTTCTGCAGGCCTTAGAGATAATTATTAGCGCTAGTTTTTACATCTGAGGAAACTGAAGGATTAAATAACTTTATAACTAAGGAAATCTCAGATATTAAATAACCTACTCAAAACCCCACGGCAAATGTAAAGGAGATATAAACTCAGATCTTGCAAATTCCAAAATTCCAGCACATTTCATACTTCAGAAATCTGCTAAGTAATGACATACAGTAATGACAGCAGAGAACTGTGTCTTGATGAATTTTATTTAAGTGACTGACATGTATTGGAAAACAGGGATCAGATTGTAATCTGAAAATGTGTAGGTAAGATTCTAAAATGGCACCCAAGATCTCTGATCTTTGGGATATACACACCTGTCTTAGTTATTCAATCAAACACTCATCTGGATAAGTGCTTCTCTGGAAGGATTTTAAAGATGTATTTTAGGTTCCAAACAAGCTGACTTTAAAATAGGGATACTACCCTCTATGAATCTGATCTAACTAGGTGAGTCCTGAAAGGGACTGGTTATTTCTGATAACAAAGATTCAAATGAGAGGGACTTGACATGAGAGAGCTGGAGGAGAATCTCCATTGTTCGCTTTCCTGATGGAGGGAGCTACAGGGAAAGGAATTCAGGTGGCCTCTCAGAAATGAGTATGGCCTCCAGCAAACAACCAGCACCAGAATAAGACTCAAGCATACACCCACAGACCACTAAATTCAGCCAAAAACTTGAATGTATTTGGAAGCAGATTCTTCCACAAAGCTTCCAAAAAGAAATGCAGTTCACCAATACCATGATTACAGCCTGTTTGACCCTGAGCAGAGAACCCAGTTGCCATACACAGTCCCCTGACATCCAGAAAGTATGAAATAATACATGCAGTTTGCTTTAAGCTGCTAATTTTGTTGTAATTTGTTACACAACAATATAAAGTTAATACTCACTTCCCACCTCTATTCTGCATTTCTTCAGTCAGAAGGCCAATGCCTGTTAATATTTGAAGAGATAAAATCTTAGGTGGTCTGACCTAATTCTGGGTGTGGTCAGTATAGACTGACTTACAAAGACATGGGGATTATAGAAAATAACAGATAGTAAGAGAAATCTATTAGAATAGTTAGAATATCCATCCTGTCTTGATTTTGGTTCTAGGATGGCAGGCTTAATGTCCTCTGGTTTAATGTCTTGTGGCTCCAGGGATGCTTCCTCATCATACACATCCTTTAAAGAGGAGAAGCTGATAAACATATTTATAAATAGATTGATTACGTTGTGTGTTACCCAATCTTTTGTTTCTCTCATCATATTATAGCCAGTTGGAGAAATGCAAAAATTGAGGCTATTGTATAAAATGTGCAACAACTTAGTAAGCAAAATGATCCATTTCAACAGAGAAAACACTTTGAATGAGCTATTGTATCCACAGCTTTATATAACCTTTTCTGTTTTTTCATGAAGTTTCCTTTCTTAGGATGATCTTCCAGTTTTCATGGTATAAACCCGTCTTCCACTGAATTTGACTAATTCCTTCTGTTAAGCTTGTAAACTTTCATCAGTGGGACTAGTGCTTAGAGTGCTTAGAGTTTTCTGTTACATGACTGTGCTAGGATAACACTCACATTTTTTTTTTTTTCTTTTTTGAGACCAAGTCTTGCTCTGTCACCCAGGCTGGAGTGCAGTGGTGCAATCTCGGGTCACTGCAAGCTCCACCTCTTGAGTTCATGCCATTCTCCTGCCTCAGCCTCCTGAGTAGCTGGTACTACAGGTGCCTGCCACCACGCCCAGCTAATTTTTTGTATTTTTAGTAGAGACGGGGTTTAACCATGGTCTCGATCTCCTGACCTTGTGATCCGCCTGTCTCGGCCTCCCAAAGTGCTGGGATTATAGGTGTGAGCCACCACGCCCGGCCAACACTCACCTTTTCAAAAATATTTCTTATCTTCTTAATTGCCTCTTTTATGAAGGCCAAACAGCCTTTGAGAGCATAATCAAGGTGATTGCACAGTGCTAAGTGCAATATTAAATCAGTAATTTTTTATTGAACACCTATTAAATTCTAAGCAATAAGGCAGGCTTCAAGATGATATCAATGAATATAAATCTCACCTCCCAGTTTGTTTTATTTCCTTTTATATCATAACAGGTCACTAGGGACTTCATAATTTCAAATCTATATTTTCCTCATACTTTCCTCAAACTTCCTGCATTATTTAACATTACTGATTCATTTAGCAAAATCTAACAAGTAACGTTGCACTTGCTAAGTTCTCTATAGAGTGCTGCATATAAGGAATAAAGAGAAGAAAAATTATCATTCCCTTCAACCTTAGAGTCAGGCAAATGAAAAAAATTACTTGAATGATAACTATGCTAATGTATATAGTGTTTTTTTTTGCTGCCAAGCATTGTCCTAAGCAATATATGCTCATGTTTATATTCTGCTAAGTATTATATATACAGTTGGCCCTCCATATCCCTGGGTTCCACATGTGTGGAATCAATAAACCCAGATTAAAAAAAAAAAAAAGGATGGTTGTATCTGTACTGAACATGTACAAACCTTTTTCTCTTGTCATTATTCCTAAACAATAGAGTACAAAAATTATTCACATAGCATTTTCTTTTCTTATTTCTTTTTTTAAGATGGAATCTTGCTTTGTTGCCCAGGCTGGAATGCAATGGCATGATCTCGGCTCACTGCAACTTCCGCCTCCCGGGTTCAAGCAATTCTCCTGCCTCAGCCTCCTCTGAAGCTGGGACTACAGGCGCACACCACTACACCCGGCTAATTTTTGTATTTTTATTTGTGACGGGGTTTCATCATGTTGGCCAGGCTGGTCTCGAACTCCTGACCTCAGGTGATCCACCTTCCTTGGCCTCCCAAAGTGCTGAGATTACAGGTGTGAGCCACAGTGTCCAGCCTCACATAGCATTTTCATTGTATTAGGTATTATAAGTAATGTAGGGATTATTTAAAGTATACAAGAGTATGTATGCAGGCTAAATGCAAATACTATATGATAATGATTTGAGCTATTATAAAAGTGACTTGAGCATCCACAAATTTTAGAATCCACAGAGGGTCTTGGAATCAATCCCACAGATGCTAAGGAAAGACTATATGTATGAAATTGAAGTACATAATTTTACATATTCACATTCCACATGAGGAAACAGTAGCTTGAAAAGCAGCAAATTGCCCAGGGTCACACAAGATTTAAACCCACTCTATCTAAATCTAGACATTAAAACTGAACTAGAACAATGTATGAAATGTAATCTTTAATACAAATCTGTGTCCAAAGTTATATACATTAAAATGTAGATAGAAGAGCTAATTTAATTTCTACACACACACACACACACACACACCCACACACACAAACACACACCCCTCTTGGAATTTCTTTCTTTTTTTCCCTTCTACTTGAATTGTCAGAGAACTGCCTTAAACCATTAAATTAATATTCCGATAAAATGTCTATCTCTGTATTGTTCAGTGCTCTGTTATTGTTAGTAAGAGTCTCTCTAATAACATGGAAAAGACCGATTAGAAGATGCTTAAGAGACCTTGATTTCTGTACATAAACACAGAATGGACTCATTTTCATTCACATTTCACTTGGAGGCAACATGTTTTTCCTTGACAAAATATCCCCATGACACTCAGGGAAACCAAGTCTATTGTGAACTTCTCACATTTATTTAATATGGTTTCCAAATAAAACTTATAGCTATAGAAGAAGAGTAAATAATCAAAAATTATACTGGGATTCAGATTAAGTTATAGAAATAATCATTGTACAAGAAGCGAAACAAAAGTCAAAACCTAAGTTCCTGAAAAATTTAAGTATCATATGCCCAATAATTAATCCAAGTAGACTTAAATTTTAAGTCACGTAATAGAAACTCAATAGCTACTTCCACATTTGCCTGTGATAAATTAGGCAAGCCCTCCTCTGAAGACAACTAGAAAAGCTGAATAATTTGAATAATTTTTTTAAAATTTGTTTAAGTGGTCAGAAAGCTGTCTAGTCAGCCAGGACTGAGGGGACCATGATCCTGGAGAGAGAGAGAAAAAAAAAAATGGACTGAGGAAAGACTTTCCCTTTGAAGTATGTGACAATTCATTGAAGTTGAACTCATTGATAGGAAGCTAAGAAGTTGGGACAAAAGCGCTAGGTGAGCTTTGAACATTTTTGAGTTCTGGGCTAATATGACATTTAAAATCTTATCAGTGAATATCTGGGAGGGAAGAGAAGCACAGATATCTGAAGCAGATACTATTTTCTCCCTTGAACCCTTCGCTAATTTGTAGGCATTTGCTGAAAGCTCAGAAGTGGCTAAGATATTGGAAAGATGAGAAGAGTTTTAGGCAGTCATACTGAACTGAAGAAAAAAGAATTGCACTTGTCCATTAGTCCATTTCCTGTTGTTTATAAGAGAATGCTCCCAACTGGGTAATTTATAAGAAAAACAGGTTTATTCTACTTTTTATTTGGCAGGCTAAGAAGTTCAAGGGCATGCCTCTCTGGCTTCTGGTGAGGGCTTTTGTGCTGTATCACAAGGTGGAAAAGGAAGTGGACACATGCAAAGAGGGGAAACTTGAGAGGTGTTCTGACTTTATAATCACTCACTCTTCCGGGAACTAATCCATTCCCATGAGAACCAATCCAGTCTCTCAAGAGTGAGAACTCACTCAGGATGAGAGAGGAGCAATAAGCCATCGATGAGGGATCTGCTCACATAACCCAAACATCTCCCACTAGGCCCCACCTAACACCACCACAGTGGGGATCAAATTTCAGCCTGAGTTTTATTGAGAGCAAACAAACCATTGCATACTGAAACCACTTTGAGTTTTTATTTGGGATCATTAGAGGCTATATTTTAGTTGTAAAGACGAACTGGAAAGTGACAGGCTCCAACAAAAATGGAAACTGCTTCAAATACTCTCACTATCAAGCTAGCTTAAAATGGTCTTCCTCTCTTCTAACTGCTATAAACAAGCAACAGCAAATTCTCTCTGGATGTACATACAACGAGATGTAGCCTTAGATTACCTCTATAATTTTTATACATGTTTGTCTATCATTTCAGTAGTAAATGGACAGGCATATAAAGCATTAAAGAAAAAGAATGAAATGATTGAAAACCAGGAAAAACAGTCAATGAAATCAATCCCATCCCAATCATTAGAATCAATCGAGTGAATTTAAATACAAATATGAATAATATATTCAAGAGAATAGATGAAAAGTCAGAGTATTACATTGAAAGCAGTAATTTAAAATAAAGAGAAATTTAAGAATCTAAACATTTAAAAATTTAAATTAAGAACTCAATGGATGTGTCAGCTTCAGCAGAATAAACACAACCAAAATGAAGTTTAGAAATCTTAAAGGAATAGAAAATATCCAGACTGAAACATGGAAAAACACAATTTTTTAATATAGAAAAGTATAAAATATGATGAAAACATCTAATTCAGATAGTTAGTTTTCCAGGGGGAGAAGAGAAAAAGAGAATAGAGTAGAAATCATATTTGAAGAGATAATGATGGAGTATTTGCAAAACCAAAAGTGCAACCAGTATGAAATACACTGAAACACACATTAATAAGTATGATGACTCTAAGCAAAATAAATATGAAGTAATTCACACCCAGGCTTATCATAGTAAAGCTGCTAAAAATTAAAGGCAAAGTTATTGAAAGTAAAATACAGGAAGTGAGAAAAAGAAGCACATTAAACCCCCCAAAAGCTAGAGGTCATGGAAAAATAAAAATTTATGGAGAATTGCTTAAAAAAAGTATAGTAGGAAAAAAAAAAAGCTAGGCACAGTGACTCACACCTGTAATCCCAGCACTTTGGGAGGCCGATGCAGGCAGATCACAAGGTCAGGAGTTCAAGACTAGCCTGGCCCATATGGTGAAACCCCATCTGCACTAAAAAAACCCCACAAAATTAGCTGGACGTGGTGACAGGCGCCTGTAGTCCCAGCTTCTCGGGAGGCTGAGGCAGGAAAATCACTTGAACCTGCTAGGCAGAGAGATGCTGCAGTGAGCCGAGATTGTGCTACTGCACTCCAGCCTGGGCGACAGAGGGAGACTGTATATTTAAAAAAATAATAAAATTTAAAAAAAGAAAAAGAAAAAGAAAGAAATGTTAAAGTCAAGATTGATTCTTTGGAAAGACTAATAAAACTGATGAACATTTATGAATACTTGGCAATAATAATAAAAAAATGAGAAATGCACAAGTTATATACTAAAAAGTAATTGTAAATGGGCAGCCAAAAAGAATATTGTGAAATATATTATGGAAATAAATTTGAAAATTTAGATAAAATAGATAAATCCCTACATAAGTATTAAATTATGAAACAGAAACAAACATAATATAAAAACAGAATAATTTTATATCTCTTAAATCAATGGAAGTTTATTTAAAACATCTCCAGAAACACACACACACACACACACACACACACAGTCTGGCCCACCAACTTCACTAACAAATTATTCTACACCTTTGGACGAGAAATAACACCAATACTCAACAATATTTTTCAGGAAAAAGCAAAGAGGAAAACTTCATTTTATAAGTCCAGAAAAACAGTAATATCTAAATATTAAAATTATTTCAAAAGAAAGACAAAATGTAGGCCAAACTCTTATAAATATCAATGAAAAATCTCACATACCATATTAGGAAATTGTGTCCAGCAATGTATAGAAATGCTAATACTCATTCAAATTTGGTATACCCCAGGAATAAAAAATTATTATTGTTCTTATTGTGGTAAAAACAGGTGACAAGAGATCTGTCTTAATAAATTTTTCACTGTACAGTACAATATTGTTAACTATAAGCACAGTATTGCACAGCAGATTTTTAGAACTTATTCATCTTGTAGAACTGAATCTTCATATTTCTTGAATAGCAGCTCCCCATTTCCCTCATCCTCCCAGCCCCTGGCAACCACAATTCAGTTTATGCTTTTATCAATTTCATTATTTTAGTCGTATCTTATAAGTTGAATCATGAAGTATTTGTTTTCCTGTGACTGGCAGACTTTATGGTATTTCTCTTAGCATAATGTTCTCACAGTTTATCCATAGCAAAATGGTGCAACCACTATGGAAAACAATATGTAGCTTCCTCAAAATATTAAAAATTGAATTGCCATATGATCCAATAATTCTATTTCTGGGTATTCATCCAAAATAATGAAAATCAGGATTTTGAAGAGATATATACACCCTCATGTTCATTGCAGCATTGTTCACAACAATCAAGATGTAGATACACCCTAAATGTTTATTAGTGCATGAATGGATACAGAAAATGTGGTATATACATATAAATTTATTTTAATTTTCTAAAGCTGGTCAGCTTAATTTACCACATTAACAACATAATGCAGTCAATAAATTAATGAAAACATGACAAATTCAACATCATTCTGATAAAATTCCTTAGCAACCTAACTAAAAAAGATAACTTCCTTAATCTGTGCAGTCTTTACAGTGAAGATAACACAACAGTAAAACGTTGAAATGTTTCTTCCTGATATCCAGCATAAGTGAGAAATGTCTTCACTCACTACTTTTTCCTAATATTTTATTGAATGTTCCAGCAAGTTCAATAAGGAAAGAAAATAAATAAAAAAGGAGTAAACTGTCATTAGTCAAGAATAATGTAATTATTTACCTAGAAGATCTGAAATAATCTGTAGATATGCTACAGATACACTATTACAAATAACAAAGGAATTTAGAAAATTTGATGAGTACTAGTTTGGCATATATAAATACATTTAATTTCTGTATATTCAAAACAAATACAAATTAAAAATTTAAATATACTACTTAAAAAACACTTAATACAAAGAAAGAAACCTAAATAATATGTGCAAGTTCTATTCATGCATGTAAGATAAATTATGGGAGATTTTACTTGATAATGAGTTATACAGTATTCATAAATTGGATGAATGAATAATGTACAGTTAACTCTCTTAAAGTTGATTATAGATGGATTGTAATCTCAATCAATATTCCAGTGAGTTTTCCTTGGTGGGGTTTAGATGGAGAGAATATTTATAAGTAGATTCTAAAATTTGTAGGGAAATGTAAAAATTCAAAAATAGCCATGATAACCTTAATAAAGAACAAAGTTTATTTGAAAAAATATACTATTAGATATTAGGGTTTTAGAAACTTATACATAATTTGTAGAAATAGATAAGTAGACCAATAGAACAGAGTCCCACATGCATAGAGAGACTTAATTTCTAACAAAGGCAACACTGCAAAGAAGTAGGAAAAAATGTTCTAATAAAAAGGATTCTAGGTGAATCATATGTCTTTATGAAAAAAGAGTCTTGATACTTAATCCACACCATTTACAAAAATCAAAATTCAAGGTAGATTGTGGACCTAAATAGGAATGATAAAATAATAAATCTTCTAGATAATAACAAAAGGAGATATTTTCATCATAGGATAGGCAAGATTTCTCAACAAGGGCATAGAAAGAACTATTAAAGTCAAAATTGTTAAAGGTATCCATAATATAACTAACAGTTTATTTTCATCGAAAGACATCACTAATTGAGTAAAAAAGTAGGCCACAAATTAGGAGATCTTGTAGTGTGTGTGTGTTGTGTATACAGATGACAGATACCAAAATGATAGTTAGATAGGCAAAAAGATAGTCTGAAAAGGACTCATATTTAAAGTATATAAATAATTTCTATAATTTAATGTAAAAATAGAAAATCCTACAGAAAAGTAAGTGGTCAGGAAGCTTGAACACTTCACACCTCACAAAATAGGATTTGAAATGACCAGTGAATGTTTTTAAAGTGGTTAACTTTAATCATTAGGAGAATACAAGCTATGAATAGCACTACTCACAGAACAAAATGGCAAAAAGTTAAAAATGATAGACATAGTGCAGTATAAAATGAAAAGCAACTGCAATTCTCAATCACTGATTTTAAGAGTATAGGTTGGTACAACTGCATTGGAAAACTATTTGGCATATCTACTACAACTGTATATAAGCATACAATATAACCCAGTAATTCTGGCCCTAAATATATTCCTAACAGAAATGCTATTAAATACACACCAAAATGCATACAGAAGAATGTTCACTGGCAGAGCAGGAGCATTGCCATCTTGGACAAGCCCCTCATTCTAAAGTTCACCTTAATAAAAAGCCATCTAAATCCAAAGAGCATCAACTTAATGGCTAAGGTCAGCACGACCATAACCACAAATAACGTCTCCAACAAGAAACATTCCAAAATCCTCCCGAAGCAGAGACATGCTAGACCCTAGATAACCCACCTCCAGGCCAGAAAGATGTCTGTCCCAAGATAACCTCTTCTCCTCCCAGAAAGATTCCAACCCTGCCATAAACTTCCCCACACACATAAACATTCCAAGCTTGCAGTAAGTCTGCTCACCCTAAAACCAATATACACTCTTAGTCTGTAAGAAAAAGTGCTCCTGACCGAAATTGGCTAGGAGCACCTCTCAGGTTTTGTCTAAAGTAAACCTGTCTTTAACTGCCAGCTCCATTTAGTGTTTCTTTCCTCTTTCTTCAGCTCTTACATTCACAGTAGCACTATTTGAAATAGTCTCATATTAATAACAACCAAAATGTTCATTGCTAGTGGAAAGGATAATGAATTGCAGTTTATTTATACAATACAGTAGTAGACAGCAATGAAAATGAACAAACTACTGTTACATGAAGGAAAATGAATAATATAATAAACATAATACCAAGTTAAAGAAAGTATATGGAAAGGAGAAGATTATACATATTCCACTTACATAAAATTTTGAATACAATAACCCAGAATATTGGAAGTTAAAACATTGGTTCCTTTTGAAGAGTGTGTTAGACTTGGAATGAGCAAGTTGGAATGTTGGGACCTTGCTCACTGTGGAGCAATGGTAAAATTTTATTTCTGGATCTGGTTGGTGTTTAAATGAGCTTGTTAACTTCATGCAAATTCAATGTACTACACATTCATGGTTTCTGTGCTCTTTTGATTGTATATTATAATGTGTAAAATATTTTTATTTAAACAAGAAACTTAAAACTTCTGATTAGTCAAGAAATTTATAATGCCGACTTGCAAAATTTCAGCAGTAAATTCTGCATAAAGGAGATTCATCATTAATTCATTTCATTCTTAGGAGTCTTAAAATGCTCAGGCATTTTTAAGAATATCTTGGAGTCCTTGGCCACCACTTTTTAAAAAATCCAGTGATATCATAATAAAACTGATTATAGCTAACATGAAGTTGCATTACCCATATTTAAACTTAAATATTGAAATTTATAATTCTTAGAAAATCCTTTTGGAATCTGAAAATAGTGGACCAAATTAGTACAGTCCAAGTACATCAACATTTATTAAGCATCTACTATGTTCCAAGCCTAAGTCAAATTTGATGACAAACATATTATATCTGTCCTAAATCAAGCTTATACTCTGGTGGACGACTGGAAGAAAGAAAGACTTAAAGAAGGAAAGACTACAGAAAAGTATAATTTAAATACAGTTGAATAATATGTATAACAAAGACCTATACAAAATGAGACATGAAAAATTGGGCCCATGTCTTGAGGAAAAGTTATTTTATTTTTTATAAGTTGATATCTGGTCTCAAATCTAAAGTGTCAAAGAGTTGACAATTGGTGAAATGTACAAAAGTAAGGATAATTTTGAGAAAACTCTCTTGTTGAATACAGCAGAAATATTTTTACTCAAATCTGATCGGAGCAAACACTATGGTCCAGGAAACAAATGTTTGAAGTAAAATATAAAATTCTATGCCATATTTATATAATACATAATTACAGCAATAATAAAAAGACATTGCTGATAACTGGAAAAACTGAAAGGTACTAAAAAGTAAAATGGACATGATTGAGACAGAATAAATCAATCAGCAAATATGTATTAAGTGCCTGTTATATATGAAGCAGTTTATTATATGCTGAGGATACAGTGGTAATCAAGACAGAGAAGTTACTGTATCGAGTCTTGAAGTTTTTTCAAAATTGTCAGATATAAAAATGGAGATGGCATTTGCAGCACTGCAAATATCATGAACAAAAGCAAAGAGGCATGTATCCACATTTGTTTTTATGTAGGGAAAATTCCAGCCACTTAATTTTCACAGAAATTTAAAATATGAATATGACACAGTCTAATTTATACTATTTTACAGGTGACTCTTCTTTGCAAATGAATTTAAACCTTTTCCATTTTCAAGTACTTATTAGGAGTCCATTGCCATAAGTCAAGTGAGAAGTGATGATTTGAAACAAGGAAGTGATTATAGGATGGAAAATTAGGAACTGAAGTAAGAAATACTGTATTTATGAGGCCAAAGAGGCAGGGTTTTGTGAATAATATTCTATAGAGTATGAGGAAGGAAAACAAATCTAGAATGACACCGAATTCTCTGATTTGAGTGATTAGTACCATTTACTAAAGACAAATATGTTTCTTGGGGAAGTTTAGTTTTAAATATGTTAACTTTGAAATGCTTGTGAAACAATCAGGTGAATATGTCGCAAATGCAGTTACACATATAATATGAAATGAACAGAAGTCTGACCAGAGATATTTAATTCAGATATTATCAATAAATCTATATTTGGTAGAACTGGTAAAGGGAATGTGATCACCCAATGGGGATGCTGCATGTTACGAGCAATTGAGAAATTCATTTATTATACTTTTTAGTCTGTCAAAATTTCTTTTCTACTTTGTATTGCCCCCAAATGGTTTAAATGTACTGGCTGTTCATACTTGAATGTCCAGTTAGAGCATAAGTCATATCTCAGAGACAGAAAGGACAAAAATCTATTTAGGGAGATGTGTTGAGTAGAAAACATGAACCCAGGCTATGAGAGAAGCGTAGAGAAACGGGCAGTGCCAAATGGTTCATAGTTCAGTATCTGTAATTTCAGACCGGGGATGCAACACTATTTGGGAGAAAGAAAATACTGTAGAGTATAATTACCAAGCATTTCTGTTGTAGGTTGTGTTTGGAACAAGCAGATGTGAGGGTGAAGCTTAGACCTATATATAGAGAAGCACTGAGAGGATTCAGACAAGTACGAGGGAAGAATCAACACATCTCATTTGTAGGTTGGATCTAAGAAATGTCAGAGTAAAGTGAAGAACCACTCAGGGTTGTATTTGGGTGTGAGAGGGAATGTTGAGAGTCACTGACCTTTGCTGCATTTGAGATGGTTGACTACTTTCTCCTGGAAAATCTCTCATCCCATGGCTTTATAGTATCAAATTATCCTAACACTCCTCTTGCCTCCCTGTTTTCTTCTTCTCTATCCTCCAGGTGAGTCTGTCTTCCTACATGCCAACTTTAGATATTAATGTTTCCTAGAGCTTTGTCTTTGATATTTTTCTATTGCACGTTTATATAGTTTCCCTTTTGGAGTTTATCCTATGACCCCAATTACCATTTACATCTAATTACTTCTACATATCTATCTTTAGCCTTGTTATGCTTCCTGTGCTCTAGATCAAAACATTCAACACCTATTAGCTTGATCGAGAGAAACCTCCAATAAAACTGACCTAAAACATCAGTACTGTGCATTTCCCCAATAGAAATTATTGCCCTTTCTGTGGTATATCTCTAGATGAATGCTACCATTTGTTCCTCTAATTGTTCAAACAAGGATTGTGGGTTTGGGGCAGTGTCACTCTTTCTTACTAGGGATCTGCTCCTTCCAGAGACAAAGTCATGATGATTCCATTGACTTAGCATCTTGGGAAGCTATTTTTTTTCCTTGACTGTCTCAGTGATGGCTTTATTTTGAACCTTATTATCTCTCACTTGAACTAGGTGCTACTCTTCTCCCTTTGCTGTTATCAATGAGATTTCTAAAACAAATTAATAACATTACATCTCTGCTTAAACATTTTATTTTGGTTCTCGTTGCCTTTAAATAAAGACCAAACTCCTTGAGGAGGCACATAAGATCCTTTATGATACTGTAATTTCTCAGTAGTCTCTCTTCTCACTCCCCTTTTCTTTCTGTATGCCACAATACTGTAGGTGCCCTCAAGATACCACATTTTTTATTAATCATCCCTACTATGGTATCAATGCTCACTTCATGTTCACTTAGTCAAATGCTTTTTCTTTTCATTTTTCTATATTCTGGCTGTTTTTCTAACCCCATTTCAGGTGCCTTTTATTCTAAGTCTTCTGTGATCCTACATGTGGGAAAGAGCAGTTTTGTATCTTAAACACTGTGTGCTTAATTCTGCCTTAGCGTGAATCACATTGTAATTTTAATTGTTACATGCTTCTCTTTTTCAAGAAACTATTTTATTCCATTGTCCTAGCACTTCACTGGATTCATTGTTTGTCAATAAAGAAGGTGTCTTTAATATTGAGTAAATGGATGGAGTGAGGCAATTGTTAGAGAATAAAGACCATTATAAGAAGGAAGAGAAAGATATGCTGGTAATTTAAATGAGTAAGGATCTTTGGAGGTTATGCTGAGATTTAGATTCAAGGAAGTATGAGTCTGTTCTGTCTTCAAGAAAATTAGAGTATTTTGGGTTAATAACATTTTGATATAGAAAACAACTTAGAACAACCCGAAGCTATATATAAGCAAATGGCAAGTATTATAATGTACACATTAAGAGGAGTTGAACTGTAAGGGTATTTACAGGAATAAAAGTAGTGAGAGCAAGCTTTAAAGAAAAGACAAGACTTAGACTGAGTTTTCTCCCTAGTTAGTTGCTCTGTTTGGACTTCTGTTACGTCATCCTAACCCAAAATCTTGGACTCATTGTCCCATGTTTCTCACACAGAGTCAAAGATTTTGACATATAATAGTCAGTCTATAAATGTTTGTTGAATCAGCAACAAGGAAGAATTGGGAGTCCAATGTGGCCATGTAGAAGGTTAAACATGGGACTGAATGTGGAAGTACAGAAATAACAGATGGCCATATTGAGAGTCTAAGCATTCTCACATGTAAGAGAATCACAGTATTTGTAGAGTGATAAATATCCAATGCTGGCAACTGCGGCTCTGGTTTCATGAACTCTTGGATAAAAACCCTAAGGCTAGCTATAATAAAGAACTCAGCAAGAGGGATCATTAGGAAAATCAAAGTATTTTATCCTTTAGGGAAGTTACCATCATTCTATAAAAGATAATTTAATGTCTTGCATTTTATTATAACTCTCAAACAATTCAGTATAGTTTCAGTGTTTTATTCTCCTAATTGATTGATTTTATAACCATGATTGATTGGAGCCCCACTCTCAGTACTTCCTGAGAAATTGTGTTATAAAGTTCTTCAAAGGACATTGTTTATTCAATTTTTCATGCATTATTTGTAAGGGTAACAAGTATTTATCAGGCACCTATTATATGCCTATGCTGTCATTTGAGACATATTGACAAATAAGTCATTCTTTATTCACCTCTACCTCTACCTCCACCACCACCCCAAACATACTTGAAGTTCCTTGGGGGCAGGGATTGTATCTTCAACATATTTATATTCCAGTGCTTGGTAAATGGTAAACATTGAATAATTATTTATTAAATTAATGACAATTTAAACATTATAAATACAATGATTTAAATATGCACAAGATGCTATAGAAACTATCAAATGAAGAATAATTACTTATTGCCTAGCACAATGTATTTCAGATTTTCAATTGTGTTGATAAATTTTGGAATGAATAAGTGTATGAGATACTATGAGTCCCTTAATTCAAATACTCCATTGTTTTCAAGATGCTATATAATGAAAATACTTTTAAAGTGAAAATTTATACTCTTTTTAAGTTAATGCATCTTCAAAACTTGAATTTAGTTCATTCATTTAATTAACACCTTTTTATGTAGCACTTACCATGTGAAAGGTATTGCATTTAATGCCTGTGGTCAAATGGGGACAAGAAAAAATCATTTTGTTGAAATAACTCAGTAATTCATCTGAATTTGTAGAACAGCTAATTATATGAGAAATAAAAATATAATCTGATTACCTAAGTGCTTGAAAACTACTTGAAATCTGTGGAAGTATGGTTAGAGTAACAGGATGAAAGGTTTTATGGTAAACTAATTAAGAACTCTACACTTCTTAGATGGGCCACCTATAATTTCATATTTGTATTTGTTAATGTCCAGTAAAGTGAATTTTACTATATTCATTTATGTGACTAGAAGATATATATACAACTTGTAATACCTTTTATTGAGTTGTACATTTACAGTATTATCTAGAAGCCCTGAATTGTAATATAATGGGTAATGTTTTTCTTCCAATATTCACTCCTGTGCTCTCCTGTAGTAAATTCATATTTTAACTCTAGAGGGTCCAGACTTGTCTCCGTCAACCAGAGTAATTCTTCTCTTTGCTTTAGTTGTTATTAGTTTAGGTAACCTTAGTCAATCTGTTTAGCACTTAGATTTCTCTTAGCCTAGTCAGAACCTTTTCCGGGAATTGTGGGACACAGATATTCTCTTTCTCTCACTGGACAGTAGTATATGAGGTTGTAAGGCTGGTGACTGCTACCGCAATTCTTCTACAACAAGAAAAATTAGCCCAAGAATGAAGTTGAAATATGGAGAATTACAAAGAAATGGAGCCAGAAACCTTAAACCCTATACTTTAAGCCTGACCACTTTGAACTTTTTAATTACATAAACTAATAAATCCTCTTTAATGCCGAAGCCAATCTACAATGGATTTTCTATTATTTACATCACTGACAAAAATATTAAATGTTATAAGGAGGTATTAAATTGAGATGTGATTATCAGTTTCTCATTGATCATGAGGATGCATCTTTCAATTTGATTTGCTACATTAAACATTTAATTATAAGAAAGAGACATCTTATTGAATATTAGAAATTGGCAAGTTTTTAACTTGATAATGCATATTATCACAATACTTGGAATGTTGTTATTACATTCAGATAATTAGTTACCAACAATTGTGCTGTACACATTTTAAAATGTTGGAATTAATAGATGGTATAGAAAATTGGCTTAACAAATTAAAATCACAATATATAAAAGAATATGGAATTAAGATTACAAATGTGATGCATTTTTACTTATTTTTAATTTCTGATTTTTTTTCTTTTCTTTTCTTTTTTTTTTGAGACAGTGTCTTACTCTGTCTCCCAGGCTGGAGTGCAGTAGCATAATCATAGTTCACTGCAGCCTCAAACTCCCAGCCTTAAGTGATTCTCCCATTGCAGTCTCCGGAGTAGCTAGACCTACAGGTGTGTGCCACCATATTCAGCTAATTGTTAATTTTTTTGTAAAGATGGGGTCCTTCTATGTTAGCCAGGCTGGTCTTGAACTCCTGAGTCCAAGCAATCCTCTTGCCTTGGCCTCCTGAAGCACTGGGATTATGGATGTGAGCCATGGCCCCCAGTCATGTTGCATTTTCAACTGGTCTAGTCCATCTTGAACTTCACCTTACTTGTCCATTATCTGGACCACACCATCCACATCATTACTTCTTTCATCTGCTCACCATCAGTACTGATTTTCAACCTGTCAACACAGCTTAGCAATTAGCTCATTCTTTCTCCTCCAAAATTTTCTCATTTATTCTTTCATCTATTCAACTGGCATTTATTTAGCATATCCTGTATGCCAGTCATTGAACTTAGGAACAAAATACCCACTAAATATATCTTTGATGCCATAAGAGTGAAGAAAAATGCCAATGCCAAATTTAAATGATATTTTTTTCATTACAAATTGACCACAATGTAAAGAAACATAATGAAGAAACTGATTTTATCTACTCTGAGGATAGGAAGAATTCCATGAATAGTGAACATTTAATCTCAGCTCCAAAGATGAGTGGTAATTAACTAGGTGAAGAAATATGCCAGTAATAATTAGCCAGGTAAATCAATATCCCAGGAAGAAAAAGTATCCCATTTGAAGCTCTGTTGTAAAAAGAAGCTTGACTCATTTAAACAAAAATGAAAGAAGGCCAGTACAGAGAATGAGGAGGATAGTGGCACAAGACAACTCCATATCATATGGAAATCACAGGCCATTTTAAAGAGTTTAGTTTTCATCCCAAGAGCAATGAAAATACATGAGGTGTTGTAAATAGGCAATGAGAGGATCAGATTTATATTTTAGAAACAACTTTCTATATACTAGTTGCAATATGAAAAATTAGAGTACAGAGGCAAAAATGGAAGATGCAATTGCAAATTAAGTTTCAGTTGCACTGATTCAGGAGATAGGTCACTGGAGTTTGGATCATGGCAGTGGAGATGGGAAAGAGTGATGAAATTTAAGAAATACTGAGGAATGGAGCTACGGAATTCTCAGAGGATTATATGACTTCTAAATTTATTGCTTAAACAACCATTAAGAAAAAGAATACAGAGAATAACTAGCTTTGGGAACAAGATTATGAGCTTTATTTTAAGTATGGTCACCTTCTGATATTCAAGTAGAGATATATACTACTTTAGAATTTCAAATATTTTACATAGAAAATATGAATCTGAGAACTATGAGTCAAGCCTCTTTTGCTTGCAGTATGTATGTGTATATATATATATATATTCAATCTATCTATTCCTCTATCATCTATTATCTATCTAGCAATATATCTGGATTTTATTGCCTCATATTGCTGGAGAGTTGACTCAAAGTTAGCTTCACATATGATAATATCCTGGGGTTCAAATACTTTTATGAGTCCCTTTAATTTAGAAGCTAAGAGGAAGCTAGATTGAATTTGGCAATTCTGGAAGGTGAATAGTTGAACAGCATGTGCCATTATTCTCAGCAATATCTCTGTTGCTGTCCCTTAGCATCACCATACTTGATTTATATTAATTAAATTCAGTAAGACAAAAGCTTGACCACATGGTCAACAAATCTATTTTAAATAAGGCACCATTTTATTTATGAATATACTTTCTCTTATACCTTAGTTTCACCTTCCTTATTCTTCATCTTCTTAATCTGTTTAATAAAAACAAACAAGACAAAAATGCCTGAGAGTTGATACAACTTCGATTATTGAACTACTAATTCTCTTACACCAAATGCAATCTATTCTTCTGATATTGTGCTCGTAATCTATGAGGGTTAATTCTGTGACATTCTCAACATCAAACTAATATTTCACACCTTGATTTTTCATCATGTCTACATCCCACCTTCTATTACATCACCCTTATCATTTTCCTTCTAAGGCCTTCCTGATGGTCTGAAAAGCACTCTGAAAGAATCACATAAGGAATATGGCAAAGGAGGAGTAACAATATGAGATCCATCCTGTAATTCATCACAGCGTCAAATACTATGTGAGAAAGGTAGCTGAGAAGTATAGATGAGAGACAATTACAATAGGAAGTATGCAATATTCTGTGTTTTTTGTAAGATATCCTCATGACTCATTCTATGTCTCAGAGTCAATGTCTTCATTGTCTCTAGACCTCAGATTTTTCCCTTCAAGACACATGTATGGATTTGCTCTCAGAACTCTTGTCAGCATTTCATTTTTTGTCATTGAATTTCACCATTTCACCCTTTCCAGGACATTCAAATTTACACAATTCTCAACATTTATTTTTTTTAAAGAAGTCTTAATTTACTCTCATCCCCCCCTGAGTTATATTACATTTCTTTCTTTCTGTTTACTTTCCAACTTGTATTAATGGAGCACATTTTATACTTCTATTCCTTTATCAATTCCTTGCCTTCTGAAAGTCATCTTCTCTTCAAAACTTCCTACAAAATTGCTTTGTTAAATGCTAACATTCTTTTTTGCAATGTACTTTTTTCTCTTTGACTTCTCTTGAGCCCTTTCTTTTTGAAATTTCTTCTTCTCTTAGCTTGTGTATCCCAGTGCTATTTGTTTTGGAACTACTCCTCTGAATCCTTATTTTCATTTCTGGATCATATTTCCCCTACTGTTCACAAACTCAAGAGGTTGAGTTCTTCTTTTTTTTCTTTACTTTCTTTTTTTTTTTTTTTTTTTTTTTGAGATGGAGTCTCGCTGTGTCACCCAGGCTGGAGTGCAGTTACGTGATCTCGGCTCACTGCAACCTCCCGTCCCGGGTTCAAGTGATTCTCCTACCTCAGCCTCCTGAGTAGCTGGGATTACAGGTGCCCACCACCACATCCGGTTAATTTTTGTATTTTTAGTAGAGACGTGGTTTCACCATGTTGGCCACGCTGGTCTTGACCTCCTGACCTCATGATCCACCCATCTCGGCCTCCCAAAGTGCGGAGATTACAGGTGTGAGTCACGGTGTCCAGCCCTCTTTTTGTTATTCATGTGTATGCTCTTTTTTTTTGTGAAAGTGGAAAACCATTTTCATGGTTATTCCTTGTCCTACTCATTAAATGATCCAAATTGTAGCCACCGAGTATACTACCACACATTTAGCTATGAAAAATATAGTGTTCACATAGGACAGCAAGATTACCATATTTGTAGTACAATTTAAAAATTATGATTACTATTTGATTTAAATCCAATAAACTGATTTTAATTAACTGAGAGTCAGGGCCTCCAATAGATAACTTACTTCCCTATGGATTTGACAATCATCTCTATTGATATTGATTCTGAAATTTATTGTATCCAGGCCAGACCTCTCTGCTTGAGCTCCAGACTCATCTACTCTCTATGTATCAGTATATGCCTATTTAGGACACCAGGAAGGTGGATGAACTAAGGAGGCAGGGCCTGTGAGATGTAAAGCAGCATCATGCAACTTTCTTGTGAATATAATATAAACATTTAGCAACTACCTAGCCTTGGGGAATAATGATTTTAATTAAAGTGCCAAGCTTACAATTCAAAACAGGAAAAAGCAAACAGTGGCTATAATCAGGTTATGTTGTTGAATATAACCATGTATATCAGTAATACACAGGACAGTGAGATACCTATCTACTTAGCTATAGGACAAATACCACCAGAATATCAGTTACTCAACAACTGAAACTGTTTTTTTTTTTCTGTTTAAATCCTACTTATCCTTCAAGGATACATTCTGGCATTAATTACTTTTTGACAATTACCCAATCTTCCCTTCTCTCAATAATGAATTTATTTTTCATATATCTGCCTATGATGCTTTGTTTATATTTCTATTAATTCTGTTCTCTCTAGTCATAGTAAGACAGGATATATTTAGGTGTTTACCTGTGTATGCTACAGCTAATTTCTGATCTGTATGAATTAAAAAATACCAATGTTTTTCCTCCTTTCTCCCTTCTTCCCTTTCTCTTCACCTTCATTCTTTTTTTTTTCTTTGTATTTCCCACAATGTCTGGCTCATTATGGGTGCTCAATAGCTTACTGGTGTTTAAATCGAATAGTTTTTTTTTTTAATTAATCAGCTGATATTTTAGGCAGCTATTTCATATTAAACATTTTACATCAATTTCATACAACTTTAAGTAGTTAATTTCTTATAAGAGAAAACCAGATACTTCCCTCCCAGCTTATATCAGTGTTATGTTATTAATAACATTTCTATCCTATTTTTCAAGGTACTTTTCCTTCTAATAGTTGCTGACAATGAGTCATAGCTACAATGCCACCACAGGCAGGTCTCAGGGGATCATTGTCCCCACCAGGCAGTGCATTAATTTCACACTGTGGTTCATTAATGGTATTGTCAATGCCCCCATGGGGTATGGGTGTTTGTGAATCCCTGATGTTTCCTGATTACTTGGTTTGCACTCTATTCCTTCTCCAAAAAGTCATTCCCACTATGCTGTCACCAGCAAAAACACTGCCTAATGGTACATCATGTAAACTATGCACACAGTCACTTTCTATTACTTTAGCATTTTATATTGCACCTGTTGATTTTATTTATGAATTTATTTTCCTTCTGCTAGGCTAAAGCATGTTAATGATTTTCTGGGTATAATGTGATAAGCTATGCATGGAATTATCAGATGAATCTGTCAGTTCTCATTGTCTTCAAAACTCACTACTATTCCCTCAGAATATTTTGAAAACCCTTATTTGGAAATTAGTTTACTGTATAAATTAATTTATAGTTGATAGTTTAAAAGGAACTCTTTCTGCTCTTGTGTAAAATTCAACATCTATTTAGATAAATGTAAATTTATTATATAGAAAAAAATAATTTAACAGTTAAAAATATTTGATAAGTGCTAATATATATCAGGCACATGTCTAGGTACTGGCAATATATGATAAGAGATAAGAAGGGTGTTTACTCTTATGGAGCTTTTGTTAGAGAATTTAGAAGAAAAAACAAATACACACATACACATAGATAATATATTTACATAGCAATATATGCTGAAATAAAACAGTAAAATGCAATGGAGTAGATAATAATGCTGGAGGGGATTGTGGCACTGCAGCTAGACTGGTAAGGAAATACATTCTGAGATGGTGGCATTTGAATTAAGACCAAAAAAATTAGAAGAGTCATATGGAGGTCTATGAAAACAATGTTATGGGAAGAAGACACAATGAATAAAGAGGCTTTGGTGCAGAAATAAGCATTGGTGTGTTCTAAGAATAGAAGGAAGAACACTGGGGCTGGAGCATAATGTGCCAAAGGGAGACTAGTAAGAGATTACTTTGAATAGGTAGAGAGGAACCCAATCACATTTGATTTGTAAATCATTTTATTCTAAATGTGATATGAAACTATTGGAATGTTTTAAGCAAGGGAATTATATGATTAATTTATGCTTAAAGATTATTCCAGGTGCTCTGTGGAAGATGTACTAGAGAGGATCTAAAATGAAATTAGGGAAATCGATTGGGAATCTAATGTGCTAATCCAGGTAAGGGATGAAGATAGCTTGGAATTGAGGGGTGCAAATGTTAGTGATACATTTTGAAGGTAAACGCAATATAATTTGCTGTTGGATTGCATGTGCAGAGTTATAAATAGAGAGGAGCAAAGGGTGAGCTTAAGGTTTCTGGCTTGAAGAAGGCATGGTAGAAACACAACTGAGGTGGAAGGGCCTGGTGCTGAAGCAAGGTTTAAAGGCATAGACTTCAATATAGTTTGGCTCTGTGTCCCCACCCAAATCTCATCTTGAATTGTATTCCCATAATTCCTACGTGTTGTGGGAGAGACCTGGTGGGAGATAATTTGAATCATGGGGCAGTTCCCCCAGTACCGTTCTAGTGGTAGTAAATAAGTCTCATGAGGTCTGATGGTTTTATCAAGGGTTTCTGCTTTTGTATCTTCCTCATTTTTTTCTTGTGACTGCCATGTAAGAAGTGCCTTTTGCCTCCTGCCATGATTCGGAGGCCTCCCCAGCCACATGGAACTGTAAGTCCAGTTAATTCTCTTTTCTTCCCAGTTTTGGGTATGTCTTTATCAGCAGCATGAAAACAGACTAATTACAATAAATTGGTACCAAGAGTGGGATGTTACTGAAAAGACATCCAAACATGTGGAAGCAGCTTTGGAACTGGGTAACAGGCAAAAGTTGAAACAGTTTGGAGGGCTCAGAAGAAGATAAGAAAATGTAGGAAAGTTTGGAACTTCCTGGGACTTGCTGAATGGCTTTGACCAAAAGCCTGATAGCTATGTAGACAATAAAGTCCTGGCTGAGGGGATCTCAGATGGAGATGAGGAACTTGTTGGGAACTGAGCAAAGGTGATTCCTGTTATGTTTTAGCAAAGAGACTGGTAGCATTTTGCTCCTGCCCTAGAGATTTGTGGAACTTTGAAGTTGAGAGAGATGATTTAGGGTATCTGGCAAGAGAAATTTCTAAGCAGCAAAGCATTGAAAAGGTGACTTGGGTGCTGTTAAAAGCATTCAGTTTTATAAGGGAAACACAGCATAAAAGTTCAGAAAATTTGCAGCCTGATAATGTGATAGAAAAGAAAAACTCATTTTCTAAAGAGAAATTCAAGCCAGCTGCACAAATTTGCGTAAGTAACAAGGATCCAAATGTTAATCCCCAAGACAATGGGGAAAATGTCTTCAGGACATGTGAGAGGTCTTCATGGCCCAGGGTCCCAGTGCTGTGTGCAGGCTAACGACTTGGTGCCCTGTGTCTCAGCCATGACTAAAAGCGGTCAAAGTATAGCTTGGGCTGTGACTTCAGAGGGTGCAACCCCCAAGTCTTGGCAGCTTCCATGTGGTGTTGAGCCTGCAGGTGCACAGAAGTCAAGAATTGGGGTTTGGGAACCTCTGCCTAGATTTCAGAAGATCTATAGAAATGCCTGGATGCCCAGGCAGAAGTTTGCTGCGGGATTGGGGTGCTCATGGAGAACCTCTGCTAGGACAGTGCAGAAGGGAAATTTGGGGTTGGAGCCCCCACACAGAGTCCTGACTGGGGCTCTGCCTAGTGGACTTGCATTGTCTCCCTGGAAAAGCTGCAGACACTCAACACTACCCCATGAAACCAGTCAGGAGGGAGGCTGTACCCTGCAAAGCAACAGGGGGTGGAGCTGCCCAAGGCCATGGGAGTCCACTTCTTGCATCAGTGTGACCTGAATGTGAGACCAGAAGTCAAAGGAGATCATTTTGGACCTTTAAAATTTGCCCTGCTGGATTTTGGACTTGCATCGGCCCTGTAACCACTTTGTTTTGGACAATTTCTCCCATTTGGAATGGATGTGTTACTCAATACCTGTACCCAAATTGTAACTAGGAAATAATTAGCTTGATTTTGATTTTACAGGCTCATAGGTGGAAGGGACTTGCCTTATCTCAGATGAGGCTTTGAACTGTGGACTTTTGGGTTAATGCTGAAATTAATGCTGAATTAAGACATTAGGTGACTGTTGGGAAATCATGCTTGGTTTTGAAATGTGAAGGCATAAGATTTTGAGGGGCCGGGGCAGAATGATACGGTTTGGCTCTGTGTCTCCAACCCAAATATCATCTTGAATTGTACTCCCATAATTCCCATATTTTGCAGGAGGGAACTGATGGGAGATAATTTGAATCATGGGGGCAGTTTCCCTTATGCTATTCTCATGGTAGTGAATAAGTCTCACAAGATCTGATGGTTTTATGAGGGGTTTCCGCTTTTGCCTCTTCCTCATCTTCTCTTGTGGCTGCCATGTAAGAAGTGCCTTTCACCTCCTGCCATGATGCTGAGGCCTCCCCAGCCATGGGGAACCTCTTTTTCCTCCCAGTCTCAGGTATATCTTTATCAGCAGCATGAAAACAGACTAATACAGACTCATGGCACTGACCAGATTTTGCCTCCTATTACAGGTTTAAGATTTATCTCCTCTACTAAACCCACAGAGAACAGTCTCATCTGAGAGTTCCATTCAGGCTGATTGGAAATGTTATTTCCTTTCCCAAGCCCTGACTACTCCCAGCATTTCATCTGGCCTATATTTATTCATTTGGCTGTTTCCTCCCCAAAGCCTTCCTTCATCCCACCCTACCATCTAAATTAGGCTCTGATACAACTCTAGATTCACGTTCTCTGACAGTAGGAAAATCATTCAGAAGTTAATCATAAAAAATACATTCGGGCCGGGAGTGGTGGCTCACGCCTGTAATCCCAGCACTTTGAGAGGCCGAGGTGGGTGGATCACAAGGTCAGGAGATGGAGACCATCCTGGCTAACATGGGCAAACCCCATCTCTACTAAAAAAAAATACAAAAATTAGCCAGGCATGGTGGTGGGTGCCTGTAGTCCCAGCTACTCGAGAGGCTGAGGCAGGAGAATGGCATGAACCCAGGAGGTGGAGTTTTCAGTAAGCAGAAATTGTGCCACCGCACTCCAGCCTGGGTGACAGAGTGAGACTTTGTCTCAAAAAAAAAAAATACTTTTATATATGTATTATGTATTATAAATATATAAATATAAGAAATATAAAAATAAATATATATATTTATATTTATTTTATATATTATTTTATATATATAAATTTTATATACAAATATTTTCATATATTATATATTTTATATTAAAATTATATTAAATATATTTATATACTTTATGTATTTATATATTCATATTAAAATTATGTTAAATTATATTAATTAAATTATATTAAAATAATATATATGAATATATAAATCATATAAATTATACATATATTTTATATTATGTATCTAAAAATAAAAAATATATAAAAATATAAAAAATATATAATATATATACACACATACATATGTATACCCACACACACACACACACACATTTTTTATATATATAGATATATATATATTCTCCACATATGCCTACATGATGGAGGAAAATGAATGATACATGCTCTGCATCTAAACCTATTTCTACATAGTTGCACTAGGAAAAATGGTAATTTTCAATACTATATATACCTCTGAATGGTATTTTATATTTACAAAACCTCTGTCAGCAACATTATGTAATTAACTCATCTGAGTTCTCCTGCTAATAAACTATTTGTATTACTAAACTCTATATGAGAAAAGTAAGGGTCAAGACCCTTCAGACATTTTAACTAAGGTTATGAGATAGTGATAGTATTGAGAATCAAATTTAGAACTGTTACAATTGCAATCTTCCTCTCGCCCTAATGCAGCTTTTTCTGAAATCCCAAATATTTAATTTTAACCTTGATTTAATTTTTAATCTTTTGCTTTCCTTCACGACATGTATTCACATACACACATTCACAGATTTCGCATATAAATATCCATTCACACTAAGAGGTCAAGAAGCTTGGGCACTTTGGAAAGGTCTTGGACAAAGTGAGGAGAGCAGGTGACAAGTGTGGTTATAGTCCTGTAAAAGTGAAGCTCTATAAAGATCTTCCTTAAGTAATGGACGTGAATACTAAATATTTAAATGCAGAATCAGTTTAAATAGATGTCCTGAAGGCACTAAATAGTGGATAAAATGTAGTTTACATTTTAACAACAAGTTATTACATAATCTCTTTCAATTTTCCTTAATTGTGCTTAATATTAAATCATGTTATTCCCACTATTGGGGTATCTGAGGATATTTACAACTGTAAGTGCAAATGGACAATAAAAAAACTAGTTTTCTGATGCTTTGGCCCTATGAAGCCCAGAAAAGAACTCAGAAAAATACACTGTGGATTTCAGTACAAAGTTCAATAGCGTCCATAAAATATTGACAAAGTTGGATTTCTTAAATTTTAATAAAGCCTATTTACTTTCCTAATTAAATATAGCCTAATGAAAAGTAATTAAGGTACATAGAGAGATCTAGCTAGAAAATTTTTCACTAGTCCTGAGAATTTTTTTAGTTATATAGAGAAGTTCCAAAGGAAACAAAATCATCCAAATATGTATTCACTATTGTCAAAGGCATCAAAGAGGAACACAATCTATTTGCTCAAAAAAATAGAAATTATATTATAAATAAATATTCATAGTTGCATAGTAGGGAAATAATTGTCTTTGGATCAGAGAGACCTGGGTTTGATTCTAGCACCTCACCTTATTAGACGATTAGACCTGGAACAGTTAGTTAACCTCCATCAGACATGCTTTCATTAGCTGCAAAATGTGAGACAAAAGAACCAAATCTACACATTTATTATCATTAACGTGAAAATACTGAAAACACCCATATAAAAAAGACACAAAATGAAAGGGGTCATTGTAAGATTAAAAAAATTAATAATATAGTACTCACAGACTCTAGTACAGTACCTGGGAACTTGATAAATATTTGTTGAATAAATAAATAGCAGATACTGCTAACTGTGATGCTGAATAGGCTACTCAGTGTTTTAATAATGGTTTACTTCTCATTTGTAAAAACAAAACATGCCTCCTTATTTCATTCAACAAATATTTATCAAATACTTGCTCTGTTTTAGGCACTGTGTTAAGCTCTAGCTATTGGGAATAAGTTCAACTTTCAGAAAAATGAGTAAAACACATCCCTGAATGAACTATTTACAGACACTATGATGGGTTTGGCAGGACAAAGAACAATATGACCTTATAGAAAGTGTTCCCAACGTAGTTTTGAGGTGTGAAGACTTCTTAGAGAATAACTGAGATGTAGAAGCCATACAAAAATGGCAGAAGAACTGAGGTTATGAAAGTAAGTTATAGGTGAAAGGAACAGTAATAAATACTAAGAAAGCATGCCTTATTCTGGGCTTGTGTGGTTTTGGTGTGAGGAACTTGTATACTGCAAATAAACTGGCTAATTTTCTTCATTTGTCACTCATTAACCTCTCTAGGTACTGATATAAGACAGTCCCTCAGACACTGTTGTTTTCCCTTTCATCCAGATTCAGCTTTATCAGATCACTTTCTGAACCTCAGCTCGTTTTCCTTCTACCTGCTCAGTTTTGAGGTCACGCCTATGCCTTCTGGTGTCTGACGTCAGTTCATGACCTTCACTGACTTCTTACCTGTGCACTGTTCTTGGCAAGAAGTCAGAGACTTGGCTGTGGAGCATAGCGATACAAATAATCAACAGACACTATCCAAGACTAAACCAGGGAGGTATAAACAGGGCTGATCTCTTTATTCTAAAACAAAAGCAAAAACAAAACAAAACAAAACTGTTTTTTTGTTTGTTTGTTTTGTCCTTTATCAAAGAGACATGTTTAAAGTTCCTTCCTTATGCCAGACATTGTCATAGGTACTGGGGAATCAAAATAAACTGTCCTGTAGGAGCTTGTTCTCCAACTGGGTAAATAACATAAAAACAAATACATAACACAGCAAGAGAGATGCTGATAAAAAATCTGTGAAAATGTCTAGTAACACGGAGATGATTCTTATCTGGTAGTCACATTTTTAACTCAGATACATGAGAATACAACTGAGCATATATAACAGAGGCATCACAGTGTTATTATTTTCTGCTTTATGATTAAATCAACTCTTTTTATTACAGAAATGGTTTTACAATACGAGGAACTTGCTTTACCCTGAATTTCAGATATATGACTAAGAATATTTGATTCTGACTTAATTGTCCACATTTTGTTTTTGAACAGAAATCCATTTGCTTTTTGGGAGAAAAGAAACTGTATCATTATGGAAAAGTGGATTATAAACATTGAACAAAGAAAGTAATATCATGAAATAGATTCATTCATTAAAATAGGATATTATGCACAACTCCCTAGTGATATTTTTATTCATGATGCTTTATCTTTTTAAAAATAATGAGTTCTGAAATGAATTATAATTTATTAAAAACAGTTCCTAATTCCTAAGGATCATCATAATTTGGCATTGATAGGTAAATAACTAAATTCTGAAAACTGCTGAGAGTGCCTGTTTTGGATTTGATGTCACACTAGGTGTGGAGGTGCCTCAAATGAATGACAAGCTCCCTCCCCTCAAAGATCTGTCACTTCAGTCACAGACAGAGATAAAAGCTGTTCTGATGTGGTATGGAAAGTGCTCTTTTATTATAAATCAGGTTGAGGATGGCAGTGAGAAGGGGCCATAGAAGGTTTCTTGGCCAGAGGTACAACCAGCACTGAGAATTAAAAGGAAATTCTATCATTGTGGAATACACATTCAATTTCAACATCACCTGTTTATTCATCTTTCTGCTCAGTGGTTTGGTTTAACTCTTTATATGGAACCTAAATAGGTAGAGTTTGGATGAGAAGCAATTCAAAACCAGCCTATGGATCAATTTTTTAGTCTGATATGTGAAGTTTGTAGAGCACAAAGAGGCTCCCGGCCTTTAAGGTCTTCTCTAAATAAGTTGCCACTGACACTTGAAGAGAGGGTGGAAACTAACGTTAAGCCCTTTAAATTGCAGAGTGATGGGCTGGGAAGGGAGCTGGATGAGCAGAGCAGCACAAAAGGTGGTGTAGGAGAGGATAGTATATTTCTAATAAAGTTAAATAGGGGCTTGAATCAAACACTTTTTCTACCATAACCATAGTTTTATTTTTTTTCTTGATCACTGGAGAAAGGGTCACATTTTTACATAATTTAATTATTGTATTTATCCATGTAGTCATTTTCCCATATTCCTGAGAATAAGGTATAAATGTGTCAAAATTTTGGTGTGTGGTATTTCAAAAAATAATAGTCACTTCATTCAGCCATGTAGAATAAACTGAAAGTGACCTTCTTATTAAAAGTAAAAATCACTATCTATGCAGCCAAAGCAATTAGAAATATGGTTGGATATAGCAAAGATTTCACCTACATCCATAGTTTTAACCAATATATCTATATCATTGAGTATTTTATACCTCCTGATCACACTTCTCACTTTCTCTTTACTATGTCTGCTCTCTGCGATCTGGGAATTTTACAGACTTCAATCTCAACGTCTGCTTTCATTTTGTATTTTCTAACACTGCGATAGATGCTACCATCCACCCACGTGTTTAAGCTGGAATTTTAGGGTTTATCCTAAAATTCCCAAAACCAAGCATTTAATTAGGATCCTGTTCTATCATTCTATCATAAAAATCCCTTAAACAGTGGTCTTCTCCTATTAGACAAGGAATACTACAACAATCGACAATCTGGTTCTACAATAAACTTTTTATAATGTAAATTTTATGACATGATCCTCCCCTTTGAAGCAGCTCCCTGTGAGCAGCAGGAAAGTCCAAAATACTTACTTAGCATGGCCTGTGGGCTTCTTCAAAATTTGGCCTTAGCTGGTGCTCAGTTCTCCTAATATACTATACCTCTCTCCAGAGAAATATTCTGCCCTAGAAACACTGGAAGCTGCACACCATTTTCTTCTGTTTCCTGTTAATCCCTGCTAAAGTCTCAATGTTCAGCTCAAACCTCATATCTTTAAGAGACTGTTCTAGACCCCAGGATGGTTAGAACCCCTCTTTTATCCTTTCCTAGCTCTCTTACCTTATTGTAGCCTTTATCACTAGGTACTATACTAATTCATTTTCTGATCTGTCATTCATTGTGAGCTCCTTAAAGGCAGAAACAACAATGGTCATTGCTACTAAAGACAATGATCTCTGTCTTTAGTAATTCGTATTGGATTTTGTACAGAGTAAGTGCCCAATAAAAGCTTACTGAATGTTTTAATGCATAGATACATGAATGGATGAATGAGTGAGTAAATGAATGAACTAGATTATGACTAGCTACAGAATAGTTTCAAATAAAGAATAATGCTGAATGAACAGACTCCAACCCCCCACAGGCCCTTATGACATCCGAAAGTCCTATCACTGATGCTCTCTGTCACCTCTAGTGAGTCACTTAGTCTCTCATCTGTAAAGCTTAATTAGTGCTTCGGCAATAAGCGCATGCTCTTAAAATGCTAGGTATTAAATTCATTGCTTCAGAAACACTGTCATGCTTATATTCATTTGGAATAAAACTGTAAGATATGCAACAAGACTCCATTTTCTGTTAAAAATGCTAGGTTTCCTCATGCCTAAAATAAACTTAATGGCAGCTGGCTCCCAGCTACTCCCGAAGATGTCACAGCTTCAAACATGGGGGTATTGCCACTTCTGAGACTCGAAGTTCCTTCTCTTAATTTCAGGGCCACCCTCCATGCCTCCATCCTGGAGGCCTGCACAGGGTGAGTAATCAGAGTCAACATGAGGAGAAACAAACAGGCAATTCTCCTAGTGGGAACAGTTAACTGGCTCACTGTCAGTCAGAAGGCCGGCAATTTTATAGCTTCTCCACTGTGCCTGAATCACTGCACTGAGTGGTCTACTGCAGAGAGGAGAAAATGGAGTTTCTATTTCCTACAGCTCTTAACAGACTGCAGAATTAACGAAAGTATAAATGAAAAAAAAGTTTAAAGCTAACAGGAAGATTACATAGCATAGAAACAATTCAATTCAATTAAACACACGTGTTTTTGAGGTCCTGCTATCTATAAAACACTATGTTAGGTCCTATGGGAGAAGCACTTATAAATGGGTAAGAAAAACAGTTCTGAGCTTCTGCAGTTTCATATAGTTGTAGAATTTTCCACTAATATAAATGAACATGTATAAAGGCTAGTATGGAAATACAAAGTAGTGAGAAGATAGGAAAGGGAAAGGTGATTTCTGACTGAGGGTCTAGGAAAAGCCTTTTAAGGAAGCAGAACCTGAGATTCTGGGCAGACTCTCAAACAGTCTCCCTCATTCCCATCTGATTCTGAAAATGTTGAGAAACAAAAGGTGGAGGAAAAAAAGCACTCACCATAAATACTGATGACACTAGGCTGGGAGCTTAGTCTAATGTCAAGTGGACTTGCTGAAACTGACCCCTGAAAATAGGCAGACTTACTCACCCATCACGGTACTGGGAGACTGGGCTCACCTCTCCATATGGATGGGCTGCCCATGTAAGACCTAGAACCCCAGGACAGCTCTTTCTGTAACAGTTATCAATCCCCAAGGAAATATGGTAAAGATGAGCTGAGCCTGGTTATTCTTTTGAAACTTATCAAATAAGTTACTCCTCCTCCTCTGAGAAAACCTTAGAGCCATACTAATTGATCTCCTTCTAAGGAATGAAATGTTAGGTATGGGAAAAACACATTCCTAATGCATGGTAGGATCTTGATGGTGAGAGGGAAGGAAGGGCATCTCAGGCTGGGTAAAAGATAAATGTGAACTTTGTAAGCAAGTCCTGAGGAGATAGAAAATTGTCATGATTAAGAACACTATTTTTGGAGTAAAACAGACATGGTTTAATGTTGACTCTTTCTTGATCTGAATAAGTCACCTAAATGCTCTGGCCTGGTTTTCTAATCTGCAAGTTGGAGATAATAGTACCCATTTCACAGAACTCAATACATAACTGTAATAATATCTAACCACCAGAGTGATTGAACACGGAGATATGTTGCATAACCACACACTTACTTTACAAATTAATTTTGGAATTTTAAGTTTTATTAAATGATCTATTTCCTTTTAATTTATCAACTTGGTAAGATCAAATCCCTGTGTATTGTGGTTTTTCTTGAAGTGAACTGTACCTTTTACACACACTTAGGTCTCCTATATTGCTATTAGATATCAGTACAGGAGGAGAGTGGTATGGATTATGGGGACAGGAGAGAGCAAGATAGGCAGGTACAATGAATAGCACACAACAAAATGTAGAGGTGAATGCAAGGATGTGATGAAGTGTAAGTGATGTGGTGTGAATTTAAATGAAGACTACCAAAGGGGGGAATACAGGTGGAAAGAACAGCGGGCATAACTTCATTTCCAGCTCCATCCTTCTTAGAGAACTATTTTTTTATGAGACCATGCTAATGAGCTTGAACAAGTGTTAAACTGAACCGAAAAATGATATCTATAATTCTTCAGGGCCCTAGATGCTTTTAAATGCATGATCGGACAATCATAAAACTATCATGACCATACAGATGAAGATGATTTAGGAATGCACTTTCTTGGTTATTTAGAGACCAATGTTATGGGTGTTTTTCTTTTATTATATAGATACGATTACTTATGACTGCAGTATCACGTTAGGCTATTGATTACATGATACTGTGGGGACAGATTAATTATTCCTCTTGTATATGTATATGCTAGGATGCTAAAGGGCACCTACCACACAGATAACTTTTGAAGAAGATGACTACGTGAAAAACTGAGATCTTCAAATGGAAGCATTTTTAAATTCCCCAATGAAGCACCTATTCTTACATGAGCTCTGAACTTAACCATATAAAACATGGCCTTGTACCAATTTAATGACTGATGCAAGAGAGATAAGTTATGTGTGTGGGTCAAAAGCTATGGAATAATTGAGAAGATTTATTCACAGCTCTCTAGGTATGACATCTGACAAGGATGTCAGATGTGAAAGGGAAAGGTGATTTCTGACTAGGGGCCTGGGAAAAGTCTTTCAAGGAAGCAGAACCTGAGATTCTGGGCAGGCTCTCAAATTGTCTCCCTCATTCCTGTCTGATTCTGAAAATGTTGAGAAACAAAAGGTGGAGGAAAAAAGTATTCACCATAAATACTGATGACACTAGGCTGGGAGCTTAGTCTAATGTCATGTGGGCTTGCTGAAATTGACCCCTGAAAATAGGCAGACTTACCCACCCATCACAGTACTGGGAGACTGGGCTCACCTCTCCGTATGGATGGGCTGCCCATGTAAGATTGCTCTCTCCTGTCCCCACAATCCATACGACTCTCTTCCTGTACTGATATATAATAGCAATATAGGAGACCTGACTGTGTGGAAAAGGTACAGTTCACTTCAAGAAAAACACAATACACAAGAATTTGATCTCACCAAGCTGATAAATTAAAAGGAAATAGATCATGTAATGAAACTTAAAATTCCAAAATTAATTTGTAAATGAAGTGTCTGATTATGTAACATATCCCCATGGATAGGAGAAAGAAAGAAAATAGCAAAGAGCTAGCATGTCTCTTCATTTCCATCAAATACATTTTCAGAAGGAGACCAAAAGGAGTTGTCTCTGAAATTTAATAACCTCTAGAGATAATTACATAACATGTGGAAATAAGTTTATGTTTTATAATGTGCAGTTCTTAGATGTTGGGGGGAAAAAAAGATTGCTTGATCATTTCTTAACCCCACCATCTTCCAAGTATGTACTTCCATTATTTATATAGTGGAGCTGTCCTACTTGCTTTGTAAGGCAAAATACTGAAATTCACTAAAAAGAACTTTTCACACAAAGGTACATTTCTACTTTGTGTGATATTGCTGCTTTGAATGGCTTCAGGTCAGTATTTTTAGGAAATAACTATGACTTTTTTTGACTAAGTCCTCTAGATCCCAAGTAATTTTATCTTTCCCATTGCCAAAGAAACATTCATATGAGTCTAATAAGATGACTTCGATTAAATTCACTTTTATATTTGAATATTTCCTGGGGCTTTTCTATACCTTCCAAATACAGTGGTCCTGAAATAATATTTGTAACTGAGTTTTCAAGGAATCAACACCTATTTTTGGTAGTTGTGTTATTGAAACGGGAGTGTTGTTCCCTTATCCCCCTCCCAGGGCGTGAGACAGGGGTGTGGCTTGCTTTTTCTATGCTCTGTTGCTGGAAGCCCTAGGGGAAGCATGCAGAAGTGTAGGTCGTGTGGAGCATTTATGGGCTCCCACCCCATCGGCATCATCTGGGGTTGAGTGTTCACAGCTCCCAAAACCTCAGTGGGCATGTATTATAGTTTGCTCTTTCAGGTTTGCCTTCTTCAGGTGACTTGTGTGAATCAACTCAATTAGACCCTCTGCCTTACCACAAAGACAGAAGGTTTTCTGTATCCTGGGTTCTTGCCCTAGTGTACCAAAAAACTTGGGTCACACATGGGCTTGGAGGATAGGTACAAAGTTTTATTAGCTGTCAGTGAGATAGATGGGGAGGCCAGAAGAGGGATGGAGTGGGAAGGTACTCTTTCCCTGGAGTCCTGCGCCCAGTGGTGGGGCTCTCCTCCCACTGCTCCTGACTGAATTTCACTGTTGATGGTCTGCCAGCAACTGCTGGTGTCTGTCTGTGGGTGTGCTTTTCTGCTCCTCTCCATGTCCAGCTGCTTGTGTCTGTGCCTGCTACGGTTTCAGGTTTTTTATGGGCACAGAATGGGGGCGTGGCAGGCCAGAGTGGTCTTCGAAAATGCAACATTTGAGCAGAAAAACAGGAGTGCCTGTTATCACTTAGGTCTATAGGCACAGGCCCGAGGGTGGAGCCTGTGTCAGGGACCCCACCCTTCTCTGCCCAGTACTTCCCTGCCTCCCTTCCGTGGTTAAGAATGACATGTGATTTGAACATTAAATAATCATTATGTCCACCTTGGTGGGACATGTGGTTTAGGTGAAGTGGTCATCTATAAGATAATAATTGGGATTTCTGTAATCCCAGCACTTTGGGAGGCCGAGACGGGCGGATCACGAGGTCAGGAGATCTAGACCATCCTGGCTAACACGGTGAAACCCCGTCTCTACTAAAAAATACAAAAAGCTAGCCGGGCGTGTTGGCCGGCGCCTGTAGTCCCAGCTACTCCGGAGGCTGAGGCAGGAGAATGGCGTAAAGCCGGGAGGCAGAGCTTGCAGTGAGCTGAGATCCGGCCACTGCACTCCAGCTCAGGCGAGAGAGCGAGACTCCGTCTCAAAAAAAAAAAAAAAAAAAAAAAAAAAAAATTAATAATAATAATAATAATAATTGGGATTTCCAAGTCAGAGACACCTGGATTATGACATTTGATATTTGATAATGAAGCCCTGCTGGGAAAATTATGTGACGTTTCTGACTCTAGTTTATTTTTCAGCAGAATGGGTTTTATAATGCTACCTATCTCACAGAATGCTTGTAAAGATTAAATGACATAATGTAAAGTGCTAACCCAGTATTTGGCATGCAGTAAACCCTCAACATGTATTTGGTTTTATTAGCTTTGAATAAGAGAAATGAAGAGAAATGGAAGAAATCTTTGATAACTTATCACTAAACTGCAAAAAAGACTAATTAAATTTAGTATCAAATGATTATGTAATTTTAAAAGAATCTTTGGAGAAGGTGATGCTATATCACTGTGTATGTGATTTTCCTTTAAAAGTTTTTTCTTTCTAAGCCTGCCAGCTGCAATTTAAGCACATATCCTTTTTTCAATATTTCCAGATTGGCACAAGAGCTGATTTGGCATATAATTTATGTCTCATGTGTACACAATATGTAGTGTATATAATTGCTATATATAGTATTTTTATAAAATGTTCATCATGGAATCAGATTCTAAGTCAGCAATTCTCTTTCAAATGCAGCTGCATCCAAATGACTCTTTCCCTGGGGAAGGAAGATTTTTATTTTCCCCTAAGGTCACACAAAGCCATAAATGTGAAGAGCAGCTGACAGAAGGCAGTTTTTCTCTGAAGCACTTTTTCCTGACAGTAGTGCCATGGCGACCCTTGTGTTTGGTTCTGTCATTAGGATTGATGCGCTTTTGTATGGGTTCCCAGAGGATCATTTATGTTTTGCAATTCCTTCCAAAGATTAGCATAGTGCTTTGCAAGTGCTCACTCAACACTCATTTGTTAACCAACAGTAAAATACTATAAATGGATACCTGTAGCAGCAATGCAAATCATGTTCTTTATCTTCTAACTTTGTATACTACAATATACAAGTGCAGCCACAAGGTACACATTATAAAGATTTAGTGGTTTCCTAGCCTCAGATGCATGGACTACATAAATGCCATGTGATATGAAACTTACTTGAATGAAGCAGACCCATAAAATACATGCACAATTGTGAGTGATTAGGAAAGTGCTTTTGTCTAGACAGAGGTTTTGTAACTTTTATTAATTTCCTAAAGAATACACAATTCAAAAATCAAGGATCATAATACTGACAAAACTTCTAAAGTAATAGATTTCTCTTTGTATGCAAGTGAACTCGTTAAATATATAATCACATTTTGCCTGAGAATGCTTTAATGTTTATATCTTGGCACTATTTCCATTCAATTGTGCTAACCAAAAACCCAGAGAGTCATCCTGGACATCTTCTTTCTCATATGTAATCTAGTATCAAGTGTTGTCAATTTTACTGACTAAATTCTGTTCAAATCCATCTACTTTTCTCCAGCTCTGCTAGCACAGTTAATCCATGCCGTCATCATGTTTCATCAGGAAAACTGCAATAGACTCAAAATTCTTTACTGTCATTCAGACTTGTCCTCTGCCAATCCATTCTCCACGGGGTAGCAAGGGAAACTTTTAAAAATGCAGATCTGATTATTAACTCCCCTGAATAAAAAGTGGTTTCTCATTTCTCTCAGGGTAAAGACAAAAGTTCTGAACATGACCCTAGATGATCTGGCCCTGTTTGTCCTGCAGATTCTCTTTATGCCATGCTCCTGTTTGTTCTCTCTATTCCAGCTAGAATAACCTTTTTATTCTTTATGTGTGTCGTGTCCTCTTCTACAAAAGCTTCTCAGCATGTATTGTTTCCTCTGCCTGAAATACTTAAAAACACCTTTTTCTACAAATTCACTCTCTTAATGCTTCATATATGCTGTACATATTACTTTAGCAAAATCTTCCATTACTTCCACTATTATGCAAATTCATGAAACCATATCCTCTCTTTCAGAGCACTTGTTACATTGCTAGCATAATGGGCTCAGAAGAGAGTAGTTATTGGCTATGTATAGATCCAATAGCATGGGATCTTATTCTCCAGATTTGATCTCGTTACTGTCACCATCAAAGTGTCTGCCTAGAAGCAACAGAGCCAACATCTGAGTCCCCAGTGTGGCAATATGTTTTTATTTCCTTGTTAATAATTTGATGAATTTGAATCTTTCCAGTTAGACTGCAGGCTCAGAGAAAGGAAGTATTCTTAATGGTCAAATTTTCAGGTGTTGGCATTGTTCCTGGATCAGACAAGACATCGATATGTCCAGGCTGAATGAATGAAAAAAATGGTCTCCTTCTTAAGCATATTTGTGAAAGTAGAAATTATGAATGTATGTTGGATTGAACAAAGTTGAGGATTTACAACCATTTTCCTTGAGATCAAATGCCCTTTCCACACACTCTCTAGCTATATGGTCTCAGATTCTACAAGTGGTTACAACCTATGAGTAAGGACTATTGCTATTTCAAGTTTACAGATGCAGAAAACTGAGACAGAAAACAAATAAGTCTGCATTAGTCTCCCATTCTGACAAAAAGAGAAAAAAAACAAGTTTTATTAGTTATTCTCTAAGGGTCATTCTCACTTATGGCCTCTAAGAAATTTGGGAATGACAATGTGTTCTATATTCACATTCTTTACATGGGTCAGCTGTGAAAGTGACTTAGACTTGTACATAGAGACAGAGGCTTTGAACCTAACTTTTCACTATGGCATTTTTTTTTAAAAAGTATATGAATGAAAAACTCATCATGGAATCAGATCCCAAGCAGGGTTTAGAGTTTCCAAACTTCTCCCATTTCCTAGGCCTTATCTCTTTCTTATAATTCTTAAAATGTGTGCAGTAGAAGCTGTGAGGTGACATAAAGATTTCTCTTCAGGAACAAGGCAATCATTCCTTTGGCTGCCAGGAGTGTTGATTGCTGACAACTCACAGCTGAGTCTCTCTCTGGGCATCTCCATCATCTAAGAGCAGCTAGGAAACTGACTTACCCTAGGCACTCCCGTTCCATGGGGGCAGCCTGCTTTCAACAAAGCTTTTGTACGAGTACAAAAGCTGCCCTCTTACTTCAAATAGAGACAAGTCTGGAGGGGGTAGTAGAATTTCATTATAAGAGTAAATGTGGTATATGTGGATCAAGCATGAGTAAGACTAGTGGACACTAATTTGCTGCATGAGCAGAGAGTCCAGGTTTAATGCCATTCACTTAAATACTGATTTAAATACTGTTACGTCAGCATTTCTCCCAGAGCTAACACCTATGGCTGCATGAGAAGTCTTCTATGACTCGATGTCAGAGAAGACAAAAGGTAAGCTTGATTCAAGAATGAGCAAGTTCTGTGTATGTTTATAGCAAAAGAGATTTGGGGAGGACAGTGTGCAGTTGGAAGCATTCTATGCCATAGACCTCAGGGGAGTCCTGAAAGATAATGGTAACAGGAAATCCTCCCACGTGGGAAGTGGCCTAAAGTGAATAAGTATGAATTATTGGACAGAGTTGAATGGCTTGGCTGATTGATTAGGGAGAGGCTTTCAAATAAAATAGATAAAAGGTAATCAGGATCAACCAGAAAGACTGCGGAAAAGGTATGTATATGAACCTATGGGAGTGGCCAGAGTGTGAAGATCTTTGTATTTCATGTTAAAGTTTATCAGAGAGCATCTATTACACGGGAGACATCAAACAACTATTTAATATTAGCCATCCTCTGTTATCAGGCATCCCATTGCTAGCAGTATGGGCTCAAGAAGAGAGTAGCTACAGGTGATGGATGGATCCGAAAGCATGGGATCTCATTCTTCAGAACTGATATAGTTACTGCCACTTTCAAAAATACAACCTAGAAGTAATAGAGACAACAGCTGGGTCCCCAGTATGGCACAACTGCTCAAGGAGACCAATCAGCTATTTGATGGCATGTTGTCTGCATTGTACTTCTACTTCGAAAGGGCAAATAACTTACTCTGACTGAAATCGAAATATGTTCCATGTAAAGATTTACCCTTCCTTTTCACAAGGTCTCAGCTAGAACCACTATGGCAGCTCATAGAGTAATCTACCACCATGGCATCCTGTATAATGTTGCACTAGACAAAGGAACTCACAGACTAGCCAAGGAGGTGTGACAGTGGTCACATGTGGATGGGACTGACTGGTCCTACACATTTGGCACCTACCAGAAGCTGCTAGACATATATAGCAATGGGGCAGGCTCTTGAAGGTACAACTGAAATATTCGCTTAGGTACAATGCCCTGCAAGGAGGGGGTGCCATTTTATAAGATGAAATAAACAGCTGTAACCAATGAAGTGCTTCTGTGTCCCTAGTAGGCAGCATACATTTGTGCAGCAACAAGGCAATCGATATATGAGTGGTCCTACTTAACCATCACTCCACATGTCCCATTTGGGTTTTCTGTGCTTTTCATCCCTACAAATCTGGATTCTGTGGCTCCAGAGGTCCTGCTTCCCAAGGAGAGAATGCCTCCAGCAAGGAACACAGTGAGTTTCCCAATAACCTTTTAGATTTAGTTGCCACTCAGCCTCGGTAGGCTTCTTGAATGAAGAAATCAACAAGCAAGGAAAGAAACCACCATCTTGACAGAGAGTGGTGGGGCTGCAGATACACAGTTTTTACAATGACAGGGAAGAGTATAATCACTGGGTTGTCTTTTGGTACCTCCTTGCCATATCTTGACAGAAAATTGACAAGTACAGTGGTCATGGACTAAGAAGGATGTGGTGATCAGGAAGTCAGACCCCTCAGGGATGACATTCTGGATCACAATTAGGTAAGCGATCAAGACAAGCATAGTCAAGGGTTCTAGGAAGTCAGGGAACTTCAGAATGCACCGGAGATAATAACAATAGCAACATCTGAGGACTCAAGGTCAGCTTCAGAGGTGGGGCCTGTAGTTTGTTCCACCAACTTGCTTTTGTATATTTTCCCTGGAAAAGAAACCAACCAGAATCTTGGAGCAGCTATTTCTAGTAGAGACAGTTAGGTCATTATTCTGTTTTATACATTTTAGGGAAGTAGAAGTTATGGACAAAGTCATAAATCAATACATGGAGGTTACATTGGTTTGGCCCAAAATGGTAGAATATCTTGAAGCAGGGGCTTACAGGTCATAAATATGTTCTTCAATTTGCAATTGGTTACAGGAGTAAAACTTTTCTAAAAACTTGGATTGAGCATAAAGGAATGTTTAGGTTAAGACAAGGAAGGCTGTTAACCAATGCACTGGGTCAGCATGACCTGTAGGGTTATGTGACTTAACTCTTGTCTGGCATAGACTTAGGTCATGTTTATAATTTGGTATCTTATTATCACAAAGAATGTCTTTTGTTAGTCTCATGATATCCACTCTAAAATAAATGCTGGCCTGCTGTTGTGTCTAAAGTCCAAAAAGGAAGGGATAAAATGAATCATATTTGACCTCCCTTCCCATTACGGTAGAGAATTCAGTTTTTAAGGTTGTCTGGTGTCCTGTTAGTCAAGGGGACATTAATTCAGTCTGTTGGTTGGGGGTTAGGAGTTTATTTTTAGTTTACTCTCTATGTAGTTACTATGAAGTAACTATATCTACCATATAGCCTGTGATAGATATAAGGAATCTGCCTTATCTGAGGTATTCCCCATCTGTGGTAGCATTCTTCCAATACGGAGGTACAAAAAGGAATAAATACCTTAGACTGGGACTACTCTGCAAGGTTATCCAGCTCAAGAATTTCAAATGATCAGTGAAAGATCTCTGTTGCAACTGCCTCACAGTGCAGCTTCTCTTTCTTTCCAGTCCTGCTTTGCTCAGTTCTCACAGGTGTCACCAAAATTACTGTCCAATAAAACCTCTATATTTGTTATGATCCCAAAAAGAAATTCAGCTACTCCTAAATGTTTGGTGTTTACTTGGCTCTCTGGGAAGGTAGTTGACAGTAATATGAAAGATATTTTAGGACCATTTCATATGATCACAATCATATGATCCATTGAAGACTCATTGATAAGGTGTTATGGACTGAAATGTGACTGCCCAAAATTCATATGTTGAAGCCCAACCTCCAGGACCTTAGAATGTAATAATATATGGAGATAAGTATATAAAGAGGTGATTAAGTCGAAATGAGGCTGTTTTTGTGTGGCCATAATCCAATATAACTGATGTCCTTATAAGAGGAGAAATATCCACCAGGGGCACCATGCACAGAGGGACAGCCACATGAGTAGGCAGCTTCAGGTCAACAATCTATAGGTTAATGGGAGAGGCCTCAGCAGAAACCAACCCTGCTAACCAACTTGATCATAGACTTCTAACCTTCAGAACTATAGAAAAATAAATTTATGTTGTTTAAGCCATTCAATCTGTGATATTCTGTTAGGTCAGCCTAGCAAACTAATACTGAAGCATGCTTTAAATTGGGGGATATCATATAATTTTTGACTTAATTAGCAAATATTTTCTCAAAATGGGCAATCCAAAATGAAGAATCCAGCCTAAAATCTTGTTATATATAAACTCTAAAGCATTGGTAGATGTCTGTAACCTGGAGAAAGGGCTGGGTCCTCTCCCCAGATAACCCCTTTCTGTCCCATGTTGTAAATCCTCTACACCCCCATGGAATAATCAAGATCACTAAGACAAGTATTTAAAGAAACAAGAATTCTCTTTTCAGTCACAGTAGTTCCTATTTATTTTACTATACTCTAAAGAATGATAATTGCAATCTTTTGCAAAGAAACTTGTCACATTGGGATAGTACTGGACACCTGAGGGATGGTATATAGACATCTCATGTTACCTTAAAACACTTTATCCCCAATCTGTGATCACAATGGGAATATGGGCCAAACCAAACCTAGTTCAATTAGGAATTTTGAGTTTGAAACAAAAGGTTGGGCAAAGGACGAGCAATATGGGTTGGGTCTATGTCCTCATCCAAATCTCACCTTGAATTGTGGTTCTCATAATCCCCACATGTTGTGAGAGGGACCCGGTGGGAGGTAATTGAATAATAGGGGCAGTTACCCTCATGCTTTTCTTGTGATAATCAGTGAGTATTCTCATGAGATCTCACGGTTATGTAAGGGGTTTTTCCTTCTTTTGCTGGGCACTTCCCCTTCCTGCCACCATGTGAAGAAGGATGCTTCTGCCATGATTGTAATTTTCCTGAGGCCTCCCTAGCCCTGCAGAACCGTGAGTCAATTAAACTTCTTTCCTTTACAACTTACCATGTCTCTGGCAGTTCTTTATAGCAGCATGAGAACAAAACAAATACAACAAATAACATGGAATCTACCCCTACCAACTCCTAACTGTGTGGTTTCTCACATCCTGGTTTTTTGCTCTCATCAGTGTGAAATGGGATGGATCAAACTATAATCATTAAAATAATAAGACAATAAATGCAGTACCACAATACAAGGCCTAACATTTATAAGCACTGACAATATGTTAAGGTCCTAATAAATTCATGTGTGTCAACCTCATCAACACTTCCAACACCTGGAATATACCTATCTTAGTCGGTTTGGGCTGCTTTGCCAAAATACTAGGGACTGGGCTTTTTGAACAACAGACATTAATTTCTCATAGTACTGGAGGTGAGGAAGTCCACAATTAAGGCCCTAGTAGCTTCGGTGTTTGGTGAGGGCCTGCTTCCTGGTTTACTGACAGGCACCTGTCTTCTCACTACATCTTCAGATGGCCCTTTTGTAGTGCATGCCTATGGAGGAAAGGAGATGTCTTGTCTCTTTCTATAAGGGCATTAATCTCATTATGAGGTCCTACTTTCACGACATAATGTAATCCTCTTTATCTTCCAAAAGCTCACCTCCAAATACCATCACACTAGGGCTTAGGTTATCAATATATGAATGTGAGGGAAACAGAAACAATAACCCATAGCAGTACCCATTTTAAGAAAACTAATGCTAAAAGCAGTTAAGGATCTTGCCCCAAGTTAGGTGGTAAGGAACAGGGCCTGATTTTAAAACCAGAACTTACTCTCCATTGAGACCACACTCTTACACACAGAGCATCAGTAAAAGTCATGGCTACATAGAACACCAAACCTAGGATGAGAACCATTGATAATTCCTCTGCTAAAGAAATTCAAAGCCATTTCTGCCAGAAAAATAAGCCTAGCATATAAGAGGAACTGAACATTTTGAAAATTATTTTCTCATCTCTGAGACTGTTCAGCCAGATTTAATGGGACCAAGGAGAAAAAGCAGATGAGTAACTGTTTGATCCTTTTGCCCTCTCCATGCCTGCCTTTCTTCCTTTTATTTAGACCTTAAATAAAACATGGGACTAGTCTATTTGCAAAGTGCTGTCCTTGGTGCTGAGGATGGAAAATGAACAAATTAGTCACAGCCCTTTGCTTTCATGGAGGATTTTATTTTTCTTCCTCTTCTTCACTCTATACTTTTCTGTTCTCTCCTAACTACCATTTCCCCATTCACTCTGGAAGGAAGCTAGTTTTTCCTATGACAATAAGCTTTGTCTTCCCTTCGTCTGTGAAATGAATACATGGTCTCACTTCATATTGTTTGCATAAACTCTTTCCCTCTACTTCTTTTCCTTTGTTTTGTAATTTTCCTTTCATCTCTTATCTCACCATCTCTTGCATCAGCATAAACATATGATTTTATATCAAATGTTCAAGAGGTTCTAATCTTGTTATAAGTATGTAAGAAACTACATGTGTTATCGGTAAGACAGTTAACACAATAATTACCCATATCATAAAAGAGTAGAATATCTGAGACTCACTTTCTGCTCTGTACAGTGTGAGGGTTGGATGAGATCAATGGGGGTTCCTCAGCCTGGAAGCACATTAGAATCACCTGACGAGCTTGAAGACTCAGCAGTGCTTGAGCTGCATTCCCAGGGACCTTTACTCAATTCACAAAGTATGGGTACTCGGGATTGGTATTTTGCAAAATCTCCCCAAGAGAATTTAATGGCAGCCAGGCTGGAGAACCACTGGACTAGACCATTCCTTTAGGCATTTTCTGGCTTTTACATTCAGTCACCTCTAAATGTATCTTTTAAAAACAAATGCTAAAAGTATCACTGTTTTGAAGACCTACATTTCATCCCCACACCTTATTTTGGTTAATTAGCTTTTGTGGTGAGGATGCACTGTAGCATGATGAAGGTGAATGTTTTGACATGGAGTTAGGTAGAGCAGGTTTTTTTTTTCCTCCTTCCTTGCTGCCATTCATCATCGACTGCAACATCTTTTCTCTCTGCTTTCTGCTAATCTCGTATCTATTCCATCCTCCCCACACTTGCCAAGAATGATTAACCTTTAAAAAATCCAATCTGATCTTATCACTCTTCTATGTGTCTCTCCCCTTCAATAATTATTTCCCTTAGAATCAAGTGCAAACTCCTTGGGTATGTCACCCAAGAATCTGTCTCCATCTCTCAACTTATGACATTCACAATACATATATCAAACTTATTAAACCAATCTATTAAAGCACTTACTATGTATCACACACTTTTTAGAGTGCTTAATTTACTGAGGCCTCACCACAACCCTATGTGTTGGATTATCACTATTCTCCATTGTACCATTGAAGAAACTAAGACTCCAAGAGATTCACTAACTTCCCAAAGACACACAGCTAGAATTTCATAGTCTTGGAATTCAAAATCTGACATTCTGTTTCCAAATCCTGTGCTTTTGATGAGTATGTGTTATTACCTGCCTTACATAACCCATCAAAGTTCACTTGTTGTCCTTCTCTTTTGAATGTTTATCTTCCATCAGATCTTCAAGTACTGATCAATATCTGTGATCTTTGAAGGTCTAGTTGTGTTACTGCTCCTGGAAGCAGTCCCTAAGCCCTCACTCTTCCTCACTCAAGATTTAGGGCCCCTTCTCTACTACCCAGGCACATTGTTTCAACATCTGTGTTCTGGCATTTATTGCACTATATTGTAATTTTCTATTTAAGTATCTCCCTTAAAGCAGAGTAAAATCCAGTCTGTGAGATCCTTGAAGGCAGCAAATATGTCTTTTATCTCTGTATTGCTATCCTCCACCACACTGGAGAGTGAAGTCCCTAACATGAAATGTTCTTTTAGTAGTATTGTGATATAATTTATCACCTAACCTGGGGAATTTTGGAAAGTGCTATTAATAATTTTCCTGTGATGATAGGTAAAAACCTGGATGGATGGTCACCTTATTTTTAAAACTGCTTTCTAAGGTGATTTTTCTCATGCCTTTTTAACCAAACCCTTTCAGAAATAATACAGAAAATGTTCTGCCTTTAAGTATTTTTTAAAAAATTTTGTGAGTCATATTGTACAAATTCTCCAAGATATGAATGCTTGTAATTCAACATCTACACTTTTGCTTGTAGCTTAGTGTAAGAATTAGTAATTGTGAATGGAATCAGTCTCTTGTTAAAGGAGATGGTACTTAGTTAAAATGATAAATGAATGGTGTTGTTGAGGAAAAGTTCATGAAATCGGTGATCTTATATTTAAGTTTATTGCTGATTGACATGTACACATATTGCAATGTTTGAGGATTAGTGAAGAAGAACCTTCTCTCTCCGTCTTATTTCTGCTGGAAGTAGTCCAAGGAATGATTCTGCATTGCTCTGCACAACTCATTTCTGAGTCCCTCCGGGAGAACACTTGTGGATAATCAGATTGATCCTGACTTAGTGATTAAGAGTGTGGTATTGGTACTTGAGTGTATGGGGTTCACTCCTCCCATTGGCTGTGTGATCTTGGATGAATTACTTAACTGTGCTTCTGTTTCTTTATCTGTAAAATATTACAGTACCTATAACATATAGAAATTTTGTGAATTAAGTTAATATCTAAAAACACTTAGGCCAGTGCCTGGGATTTGGTAGGTTCTATATAAGCATATCCTAGTTAAATTAATGGACAGTGTCACTGTAAACGTAAAGGCATTCTTCTCTTTTCCACCACATGAGGGGAGATAGAGATGTCTCCCTATCCATAACTACTCCGCCTCTCTCATATATGACACCTGTCCATATATTTTTCTCTGCATCTGACTGAGTGTGTCGGTCATCACTTCAAATTTCTATGCCACGGGGCCTCCAGCAGATAATATAATTTTGAGGTTTAAATCATCTAGAAATAATTTAAAGTAGACAGGAGGATGTGTGTAGGTTATATGCAAATGTTACACCATTTTATATGAGGGGCTTGAGGGGCTTGAGCATCTATGGATTTCAGTATCTGTAGGAGTCCTGGAACCAATCCTCTGTAGATACCTAGGGATGACTGTGGCCAGCTAATGAAAAGTGTTACTTTCCATCTGAGAGACAGGACATTTAGCAGTACAAGATTTGAAAATTGTTTGTGCCTTTAACTAATCTCATATTATATCATTAAAACCATACTCCTTTATTGAGTGAAGAGCATTAAATAGTGATAGATCAAAGAAAGATCAGGTAGCCTACAAACTTATAATTACTCTGTTACCATCACTGGAAGGCAGTTTTGATTTTTCAGACTATGGTCTTTCTTTTATCACCTTCATGGATTTTACCTTATTTGAGAACCATCTGCACTACAATTTTCCTCAGAGTTTTCTTTATATTCCATATTTGAAAACTTATGTTTAAAGAATATGTTTAATGTGTTTAAAGAAAACACTATGTCACTACTATAAATGTAGGAGCAAAATTGCCATTTAGCTTATCATAAATAGAAGATAGCCTAAAAATAAATATGATGACAAGAAAACAGTGATTAAGCAGATACTCCTGCTTGCTAACATGTTGAGTCCCAGGTTTGCTCCCCTTTTATTGTGAAAATACCTTAGCACATTTTTGTAAGTAAATGTGTCCCAACACCAAAGGGAGATTGTCTCCTTGAGTTGATCTAAAAGGCTGCATAAAACAGGGAATAATTTTGTCAGCATGAGATTCAGTGGTATTTAGTGCTTTTTCTTTTTATGAATCCCTTTTAGAGACATCTCACATTTTGGGAAATATTGAGAGGAATAGGGAAGAAAGAAAGCAACATAATATAAAAACTAAAGACTTTGAGGTAGGAGTATTGTATTTGAATTGTGTCTCTGTCACTTAACATGTAGTTTGACCTTACAAACCATTTTCCTTTTCTGAGATTGTTTCCATCTCTAAACATTTAAGACCACATCTACACCAGGGATTTAGTGACAATCACATTAGACAATGTATGTAAAAGTTCCTCCCACACTAAGCCTCAAACATTCAGGGTTTAGTAAATAATTTACTTTTTCTAAATGTATTTAAAATTTGTATAGGAAAATTAGCTTTTTCTATATCCAGCTCCCAATATTTTAGGAGTAGTAAAGACTTGCTTTCCTAATTCTATATTGGATCATATCTGAACACTCTACAGATACCACCTGGTTCATCACCCATAATATCTCTTTTGCTTATTGGAAAAAAAATTCCTAAAGGCCTAATATGAACCAGACACTGTGGTAGGAAGTAAGTTACAGAAGTGAGTGATTAAACACTTGTCTGCAAAAGGCCTAATAGCAGAAGCAAGTAAACAGAAAATTATAATGCCATATTTAATCAGTCTGGTTTGCTTATTTTTTTCATATTTTCACATTTATGTGAAATGTGCCTTATATTTGATGCCACCTTGTAAAGATGAAAATGGGAAGTACTATTTTGGAGAGAAGTCCCTGGACTTCTGGTGCTCTTGGCAGGGCAGGAGAAAGCAGACCTCAGAGAAAGCACTCCAAAGGAGGAGTTGCTTAGTGATAGGGACCAAGGGAGGAGGAAATTGGCAAGAAAGGGAGTGGCATGTGCAAAGACATAGCCATGTAAGGGATCATGTTCAGGGCCCATGAAGCATTCTGTGCAGCAGCAGCAGCAGCAGCATGAGGGGAGAATGAGGGGATGAACCATGAGGCTAAAAGGTGAGTTGGAGGGCAGATCATGGAGAGCCAGGGTAAGTGATCCAGACTTTTTTTTCTGAAGAATAGGAAATCCTTTAAGCAAGGATCTGGGATGACTTGATTTGCAATATCCATAGATTTCACTGGGTCACTGGTATGGAAGAAAGTAGGCAACGACATTGAGGAGCAAAATGAGGAAGAGACTTATCAGAAATCGAATCCCAACCCACCTCTCTGAAGTGAATTAATCAATGAAATGCTCTGGAGAGGAGGTCACCTCAGTGTCATCCTGAGGGGTCAGAGCAGGAGCCAGCATGCTCTAGACATGAATCTGTGGCACTGGGTGGCTGGGCTCTTTGCCTGGACTCACCCTAAGTCAACAGAGGCTGTATTTCCATCATCATTTCCGGGCAAGCTTGTGCTTCTGGCATCATCTCCATGTGCCCTGGGGGCAAATTTAGCGGAGTTTTGAATGTGTGAATGCTCCATTATATCTGAGTGTCTGAAAATCTCTCTCTTCACAAACATGCACTGAACAAACAGAATCTGTTCTCAATAGGAAACAACTGTGCCACTGGAGTTGGCAGGAGGAAGTTGGAAATAAAGCAAGTCACAGCTCTGCTGCCTACCAAGCTGCCTCTTCCAGCTTCCTGTCGAAGGCCCCCTTGGTTCTCTCTCCACAAACCAGAGGGAAAATGCTGGGTATTCTCATTCACAACTTCAATTGTTTCAAATTAAACTACCCCAGGAGCTGAATTACCTGAGCTAATGTTTCTCATTATTGTGCCTCACTGCAATCTAAGAGGTTTCAAATAAGCTTCCCTGAAGATAGCCATTATTCCTTCATCTGTTCAAAAATAAAGCACTTGCAAAATTGCAATTGTGTGCACCACAGAAAGTGTTGCTTTGTTTGGTTTCATAAAAGTAGTGGGTGGAAAGAACATATTGACAACAAAATAGAAAAAGAAATGTCTAGAAAAAAATAGTCTCCACCACATCCGTTAAATGTTTTATGGAAGCCCCTTGTATTTTTAGGGCCTGACAGAAAACCTTTGTTGAGCAGCATGCAGAACAGTGTTGCCTGGGCCTGCCTCACTAGGGAGAGCCCAACAGGCATGAATTCAAGCAGTCCTGGGATTAAATCATGGCGCTGTCACTTACTACTTAAGTTTTTTAAAAGAAGTCACTTAAGTTACTCAGAACTCAGTTTTCCACTCTCACAGAATATGTGTTAGGAAAATATGCTACTATAAATGGCTCCATAATAATAGGACTCTAAAGGATAAAAACTGTTCAAGAAAAATTTGAAGAGGGCAGTCTCTGGCTTTTAATTCTGTGAATTAACTTGAAAAATATTGAGATCTATTATATGTGGCCGGTAGGTCTGTTGAGTATGTGTGTGCATGCATGCGTGTTTGTTGGTGTGAAGGGAGCAGTGATATTGAGAAGGTGCATTCCAGGTAGAAGAAACAGGATATGTAAAATCTCTACAAAAAGAAGGTGCATCCAAGTTTGAGGATTTAAAAAGGCTCATGTGACAGTAATGCTGAAAAATGAAGTAGAAAAATTAGAGTATAAAGGGTGAGTTGAGACCAGGAATGCTGATCATTTAGTGCTTTGTGAAACTGGGATTTATCTCATTCCCTGGAGGGAACAGATGGGACACTCAGGTTAAAATCATTCAGGGAATTTGAGGAGGATGAATTAAGGGACTGTTTATAAAGGTGCAATGGAATCACTAGTAATAGTGCACCATTGGGGTCTACTTACCAACCCTAAAACAAAGTGATAATGAGAGGAAGCAATGGCCTTAACGAGAACCAGGGATAGAAAAGTTTGAATGAGGAAGGGCTCTGTCCCACAGGAAGGAAACTCAACAAAGCCATAAATATTCTGACCTCACTTGCCTTCCTCCATCTATCCTCTTGCTGGTACCTTCCACTGACTGAATTCTACTGCAGCCAAAGGCAAAATAGCCTATTGATGCCGTGATCCACTTGTGTCAGCTCCCAAGGCACTGGCCAGGACAAGGAAAAAGGGAGAGTGGGTCTGGAGGAACAAATGAAAGGGGCATTCTTTCTAAAGGAATATATCTAATCAAATAGCAAAGAGAAGCTTCTAACCTCAAAATCCTTTGCCTTCTAGCACCCATGGTTCTCATGCTGACATGTACTTCTCCACTCTGATTGCTTGAGTTGATGGCCTGCACCAAACACTTGTTAGCTAAATAACCATAAATAAGTCATATCATCTCTCAATTTCCTCATCTATAAAACAGGAATAACAACAGTAACTATTGATTGGGATTATTGAAAGGATAAATGCAATAATACATTGAAAGCATGTAAAACAGTGTCTGGCAAATAGTAGGCACTACAAAAATGCTTCCTCTCCTGATTCAGATTATTGACATTTCAAAGAATCAGGAACACAAATTTAGAGACTTTTCCAAAAAAAATCATATAACTAGTCAATGTGAGAACTCAGAGAGAGAGAATTCCACATCAAAACAGCAAGTCTAATAATGGTAATCTACACTTTCCCTGACCACTCTCCTACACTGTGAATTCCTTTAAGGCAAGCATTATGTCTCTTTCATTTTGCATCTCAGGAACCCATTAAGCATATGAGTTTTTTTCTCAGACAGTGTTTGATGAATGAGTATATAAAGCACAGTGACAGAAGGTATAGAAGTAATTACTGGAGGACAGAGGAGAACTTTTCTTGCAAGTCTAAAATCTTTCTCTCTTGCCCTGTATAAATAATTCTATAAATAACAAGATATAACTTGGCTTTTTCAAAAAGGTACTGAGATTCAGTAATATATTTTGTTAAAAATTAACATATTGTGTGATTGCTCTGAAGTCCATTACTTTGGTTGAATATTTGAATCACCATTTCTGAAGTACCCCTGTCTCCAGGCATCCCATGTACGTCCTACAAGCAGAGATGATCTACATCTTGTAGGAGCTTGTTAGAGCCAACATTCTCTGCAGTCTAGGGTGCTTGTTATTGTTTGGTTAGAGAAATGATGTCTTATTTAACATATGCTTTTAGTGGTCTCATTGGAGTTTTATTTATTTCGTCCTGCACTGAAAGTGTGATGACAGCCTGGGGCTTCTCTGTGATATTGAGTCTGAAAGTGCATAACCAAGGTGATCATCTTAACATCTTACTTGCATGGAAGTAAGTTGGATTCTTAAATTATAGCAAAGGCAACTTAGTCATCTTAGGGTTAAAATAGTCTTATAATGAATATTGTTCATAGTTTGATGCCCATAAAGCCACACAGAAAATAGACGAGGAGTCAGGAGATGTGGGCCATGTCATTGATAGTTGGAGGTTGTTTCCTAAACATTGAATAGTTGTCAATTTGGCTACTTGTGAATTCAGAGTAATAACTTGCCTTGCCACCATCTCAACAATGACATTAGAATCAGATGCAATTTTATCTGTGAACATGCTATGAAATATAAAGAATAATGTAAAAGCCAAAGTTATTATTTTTCTGTTTACTGTATTTTACAAATATACATTCTTTTTCCTATGTGGTATCGTTAGTATTCAGTGAGGTTTCTTGCGTTTGGTCAAGGCCAGGGGCTATGCCAAGTGTAGGTAGGCTCCAGTTTAGAAAAAGGAATAACTGTCTTCTATTCCCTTCTAGATTTGGGTAAATATTAGTAGGTTTATGGCAAAATTTTAGAATATTCACAGCTTGCAATGGCATACCAGAAAGCATACTGCTATACTGTGCCTCTGAGTCACATTGAACATTTAGTTGAAGAAAACCCAAATATTTATTAATCATGTATTAAAAGCCAGGTGTTTTGTTAGCTAAGGGGTCTCTAAATAAAAAGTAATAAAATTTGCTCTTTCCTAGGGATGTTCATGGCTTATTACAGTGCAGTGCAGATACTGAGTAAGACCTTTGGGTAGATAACATGATGTCTCTCCATACCTCCATTTCCATCATGTGTAAAATATGGATAGTAATTATATCTACCACTTAATGGTTCTATGAAGATGAAACAAGTTTGGTAATTATAAAGCTTTAATACAGCGTATGCCATGCAATAGGTGCTGAACTAATGCTGACTAGTTGTTTATTATTAGGAAGGACACACAAAGAAACAGATCTCTCTATACCTGCTACATAGTGACAGACAGAAATGATGCTGTTATATGAAGAATATTTATCCATCTTCTTTTACTCTCCCGAGGTGGAGGCATGTTTTCTTGTACACTCAAAGATTAGAATGTCACAGGCATGAATATGATGTTGCAGACATCATAGAAAGAAAAACAGTCTTTTTCTCCAGTGGGAAGTATGTGTGTTTCTGTTGGTCCCTGCTAGCACATACAGGTACTCTCTGATGATGGGACATTCTAGGAGACTTAAATTCATTTGGGGGCCTAAATGATTAAAATGCTACGAAAGAAAAAATAGTCCAATTATCTCTAGGAATTTCCCAAATTTTTGATTGTTCTTCTTGAAATTAAGAAAATCATATATTTTGCTTTCAACTGAGAGCAAAATGTTTTTCAATGACTCTGCAGAAACAAGATTCACACTTTGTAAAATTTTAAGATTTATGAATATTATGGGCTATAATTATTATCAAGAATTTTTAGAGTTCAAATAGGTGGATGTTTTTCTGTGCAAAGAACATAGATTATAGCTTTCATAACTTTCGATTTTAATTTGATATATACTTTAGGATTTTGTTATTTCAGTTAACTAGTGACAAAGTGGCATAGAGAATAACTTTTGAAGAAACTTAGAAGGTGGGGAAGTCACAACAGGATACAGGAGGCTGTGGTTTTCTTTTTAAAGGATACAGGCCATGTACTGGGCTTTCAGGGCCTGTTAAGGCAGTGGTAGGTGAAAGGGGAGGAGTAGGAAGGTTTCTCAGTGAGTAGGAAAGGCATCCCTGATGTCAGGCATGCATAAAGGTGGTGGGTAGAGGTATCAGCAGACAGGCCAGCTGCAAAATATGACACCTACATCCATCTTTGGGAAAGCATTGTGTTCATTCATGGTAAAAATGGAGGAAAATTATTGTGGTAGAGACATTCTTAAAAAAGTGATGGAAACCTAGAGCATATATTATAGTTTACAGGTATAACCATATAGTATTACAAATCTGGACAGTCCTCTAAATCCCTATAATCTCTTCTTTGAGATATAGTTGCAGTTTGATTATTTCCTAGATGGTAATGCATTTGCCTCTGTTGCTTGCAGGTACATTTACAGTCACTTCATAAAGCCCTTAAACACAATTGTGAAAGGAGCTTCATGCTCATCAGAATTAGTCTGGACTCATGTTGCCTGTGATGCATATTGAGTTCATCTGTAGTACAGCTGCATCCAGAACGCTGTGAAGATGCAAACTGCTAGTTCTTCCTGAGGACAAGTCAATGTAAAAAATCCCAAATGAGACTGTAAGTTCCACTAGCACTGCATGAAAAATGAACGCCTAGATACAGGCCAAAAACCTATTTTGGACCCTAACCTCTGACTGACTTTTCTTCAGAATTAGAATATATTTCAAAAGGGACATATAATTATTTTCACAAAGATATTTTGGGGTCTGTATATCACTTAGATGAGAATGAAAAGTGGGGAAGGGAATTAACATTTATTGAATGACTGCAAATATACAAGGTTTTTATGTATATTTTGCCTTCACAAAAATTCTCTGAAGTAGACATAATTATGGCTTGTAAATAAAAGTATTGCTAGGGCAGTGGTTGTTGTCAGTGCTTAAAATAGTACCTATTACATACTATAATAGATGCTCAATTAGTATTTGTGAAAAAGAGGAATTGAATTGAATCTTGTAGCTGAAGAAATAGTAGTAAAGAACAGTTAAGTACATTTCTCAGGAACGACCTGCAGAGAGACCATGGGCTAGGCATGTTGCATGTGGGAAGTGAGAAAACTCAGATTGGGATGCAGGTCTGTCTGACTGCAAGACATGATTTTTCAACTATATTTTAATACCCCTCCCTGATGGCATCTTTTTCATGAAAAAAAAAAAACTATATAATTCTCAATAAGGTGGATGTTACTGATTTGTAAGTTATCTATGAAGCAGGCAGAGCTGCTGCCCTCCCCCCACCCCCAGATTATTTTACAAAGAAATCCTCCCCTCCTGATCAGTAGAATAGAGAGAGATTTTACATGAATCTTTATCAGCTACCTCAAATCCTTTTTCTGGAACAAGGATGAGAAAACATAATCACACAAATAAGTAATGCTGAGGATGTACTATGATTTCATTTTCATTTCAACAGGTATTTACTGTGTGCCAACTATGTTTTCCTGCTTTGGGTATGCAGTATTAGAAAAGGAAGATATGGTGGAGAAAAGATACAATTCCTGCCTGAATTTGCTCAGTTTTATTTTCGGTGGAAAGGAGAATCAAATCAGTGCTTTTAAAACCTGGTTGTATATAAGAATAACCCATGGTGTTTGCTGAAAGAACAGAATTAGACTATCTGGGTTTGGGTCTGGGAATTTCTATTTTTAAAAAGAGCCCCAGATCATTCTGATGCACAGCCACATTTAGGAAACACTGAATTAGATGCATGCTAGAATCCCTTCCAGCTTTTGAATTCTATGACTTTCTATCATTACAGGACTTTCTCACAAAAATCGGGAGAAAAAAGAAATGTATGTTTCTGCCAACAGAGCATTAAGGCAAAAAAAGGATGAGAGTTTGTAAGGAGGAGAGTTTGGTCTGGAAGATCATGGGCAGCTTGGGCTAGCACCAGCCCAAATTCTAATTGGTTTAGGACAGATGTAGATTCCCTAGGGTACTTGTTAGGAAATAGCATGGATTATGTTGGAGGGCTAGTGAAGAGTACAAAAGAGTAGGCCAGGAAGGTTTAAATGAGGGCATTTAGCATAGTGTATTGCACATAGTGAACTGTCAGTGAATTTTTGCTTAAGCGATGATTATTATTGGGGTGGTGGGTGGGTGATTAGGGTGAGGACTGAGATAGGAAAGCACACACATTTGATCAGCAGTTAGAAAGGAGATTGAATTGGCCCCAATGAGGACTATGCAAAGGAAGTTTTAAATAAGACAAATGAAGCTGCATTCCCTTGGCATTCTATGTAGTGTGTGGGTGATTTGTATTGACCGCTTAATGTTTTCAGAGTGCTAGTCAACAGCGTTAAGATACAAATATAATAAATGAAATCAGGAGGCAACTAGTATTTCTTGAGCACCCACACTGTACCAAATACTATAAAGTGGCTTGCATGTTACACCATTTAATGCTTAGATTTACCCACAGAGGCAGGTGACATTAGTGACATTAATCTCACTTTCCAGTAGGGAAACTGAGACTCAGTTATATTTAACCCATGGTTATGTGAAAGTCATGGTCTAAACTTCAGGCTGAGTTGAGAAGTACTTACCATTCTCTCTTAACTGTCACTTAGAAAAATCACCATGATGGTTTTGATTCTAGCATATGCCTTAGTGACCATAAATTCACTCATTTTTTTCTAAGGCCTAGAATGCCCCACTATTTTATTTGGTTTGCTTTGCACTTTAGTTCAAGTGTGGCTAACTAACTCAAGGGACTTAAACTAATTATGAAGAGTAAGCCATCCCAGTTGCTTGTATTTCCAGTAGCTTTTCTCTCGGTAAGATAGTAAATTATCACATATGTCTATACCTTGTTAGCAAAGCTAAAGAATGCAACTGTTTTCCTTCTTTAGAAAAAAGAAACTCAGTACAAAATCACCTTCTCTAGACAAAGCCACTTAAATAGGAATCAGTTCTCTTCATTACAGAGAATCAATTTAATGGCCATTGAGAGTGATACGTTTAAAAAAAGTCATTTGTTAGTCTTTGTGTAGGCTAGGATTGTTTTATAAACACTAAAACATAGGCAAACAGTTGTTAATATTTTATTACAGATAAATGACATTTGTTAATATTGTTAATGATAGTAGTGGCTAACATTATTTATTGAATGGTTATTGTCTCTAAGCATTAGACTTTTGAAACGCTTTCCATATTTTATTTGATTTTCATAAAAACCCTATATACTAGATCTATTTTTATCTCCATTTTACTGATGAAGAAATTAAATTTTACAAGGATTGAATTCCTTTATACATCCTGCTAGTAAATATAATGCAAGGCCTAGTTTGGTTTAACGCTTCAGCCCATCTTTTGAAACACATCACTTAATTAGCTCTAAGTAAATAAATATTTTCATATAGCAGAATATCATTCTATAACTATTTAATTAGATTTCTGAATAACATTTAAAGGCATGAGAAAATGTCCATAGCACAAGAGTAAGTGTGTATGACACATATCAAGGAAATGTATATACATATTTAGGAAAATATTTCAAGGAAATACATTGAAACATTCACATTTTTCACTAAATGGTTGAATTATACATGTACTCTTGTGTTCTGCTCAAAACATCTCTGTTGTCATATTTTCTATAATAACTATTTATAGTTAGAAAGATAATGACATACTAATAATTAAAATATAATCTATTAATGTAGTAGGATTCTAAGGAAATACATCAAAATAATGAGAAGGCTTTTATTTAGGCAACAGAACTATGAAAATGCAAAATATAATTCTTTTGCTTATAATTTTGACAGACTTATCATAGAAAATATTTTAAAAATCCAAATGGCTGATTTATGATACAAGATCCTTTATAATCTAACCCCTGGCTACCTTTCCAGAATTAATTCTTAAAACTCTCTGTAAGATATATTCTACTTTCTGATTTTACCATATCACTTGAAGGTACTATATTCTTTCACAAGCCAATTCCTATATATGTGATTCCATTTGCCTGGAATCACAAAACTATAACGTTTTTGAGGGCAAAGGTCTTATCATCTTAACTCTGGTATCCAATTTTCCTAACACAGTACTCACGATACAGTAAGCCTTTTAAAATGTATATTTGTAGAGCAAATAAGTGATTTTCTTTCACCTACTCCTCCCTCTATTTTCAGTATAACAAAGTGATTAGATGATCCAGGCTTTAGAGACAGTAGAATTAAAAGAGTGGTGTATAATATTCACATTTACACTGTGCTTTCTGTTTCAAAGTTTTACAGTGCAAATGTGGGTGTATTCATATATTACTTATATAATTTAAAATCAAAAGAGAAGGAAATATATTTTATTAAAATTTCTCTGACAGAAAAGTAAAGTTGAGATATTATTATTAGCCATTATCATCTTTTAATCCTTTGTTCAAAGACTGCCTCTTTTCTAAAGCCTCCCTCAATTCCTCTTAGGCTCAGTTCACTTCTCTATCTTCCTAGTTTCCATTTTGATTTTTGTTTCTATATCTACATATTCTGCATGAAATTTTTCTATAATTTTCTATAATGTGAGTGAAAGCACAAGGTCTAAATCACCTTTGTAGACTGAAGGCTTAACTCATGGTATACATTGGCTAACAACTGAATATGCATGTGGAATCCTTTCTCAAAGAAGTCACAGATTCTGTAAAAGACCTCACTGAGAAATTGACTTTTGATTAAATGTTTTGTCTTCTCCTTATTATTCTCAGTGAACCATGTTTGGCCACCCTGTCTAAAATTGCCTCATGCTATCCCTTGTCAAGCACTATTCCCCTTCCCTCTTATATTTTTCTCCTTAGTGTTTATTATCATCTGATATACTTTTTTTTTTAAACTTTTAGTTTAAGTTCAGGGGTCCAAGTGCAGGTTTGTTATATAGATAAACTTGTGTCATAGGGATTTGTTGTATAGATTATTTCATCACCCAAATATTAAGCCTGATACTCATTAGTTATTTTTTTATTATACTTTATGTTCTGGGGTACATGTGCACAATGTGCAGGTTTGTTACATATGTATACATGTGCCATGTTGGTGTGCTGCACCCATCAACTTGTCAGCACCCATCAACTCGTCATTTACATCAGGTATAACTCCCAATGCAATCCCTATCCCTCCCCCAACCCCACAACAGGCCCTGGTGTGTGATGTTCCTCTTCCTGTGTCCAAGTGTTCTCATTGTTCAATTCCCACCTATGAGTGAGAACATGCAGTGTTTCTACTGACCCTCTACCTCCTCTTACCCTCCACCCTCTGAAAGGCCCAGTGTATGTTGTTCCCTTCCCTGTCTCCATGTGTTCTCATCATTTAGCTCCCATTTATAAGTGAGAATATGCAGTATTTGGTTTTCTTTACCTGTGTTAGTTTTCTAGGGATAATGGCCTCCAACTCTACCCATGTCCCTGCAAAGGACATGGTCTCATCCTTTTTTGTCACTGGATATAATTCCATGATGTATATGTATCACATTTTCTTCAGTCTATCATGATGGGCATTTAGGTTGATCCCATGTCTTTTCTATTGCAAATAGTGCTGCAGTGAATGCACATGTGCATGTGTCTTTATAACAGAATAATTTACATATTTGGGGGGTATATACCCAGTAATGATATTACTGCATCAAATGGTATTTCTGTCTTTAGGTCTCTGAGGAATTGCCACACTGCATTCCACAATGGCTGAACTAATAATTTACACTCCCACCAACAGTGTATAAGAGTTCCCTTTTCTCCCCAACCTCACCAGCATCTATTTGTTCTCAACTTTAATAATAACCTTTCTGATTGGCATGAGATGGTATCTCATTGTGGTTTTGATCTGCATTTCTCTAATGATCGGTGATGTTGGGCATTTTATCATATGATTGTTGGCTGCACGCATGTCTTCTTTTGAAAAGTGCCTGTTCATGTCCTTTGCCCACTTTTTAATAGGGTTGTTTGTCTTTTCCTTGTACATTTGTTTAAGTTCCTTATAGATGCTGGGTATTAGACCTTTGTCAGATGCATAGTTTGCAAAAACTTTCTCCCATTCTGTAGCTTGTCTGTTTTCTCTGTTAATAGTGTCTTTTGTTGTGTAGAAGCTCATTATTGCTTGACTCTCTTCCCTAAAATATAAGTTCTATGAAGACATATATATGTTTCTATTTTGTTCACTGCTATATCCCTAGAACCTTAAACAGAACCTGGCATTTCGGAGGTATCCAATTGATACTTGTTGAATAAATCCACGTCATGTACAAAATCACAGAGATATGCATGGAAGACAGGAAAAAATGTAATGTCTCTACTATACACCATGTAAGCCCTTTTTTTTAATATTGTTTTGACAATAAGTGAGTGGCTGTGAACTTTTTAGATAATACTCTGGAAAAAGCTTTGAGTGGAAAGCGTTTATACTTATGGCTGAGTGCAGATATATTTTCCCTAGCAGACAATTAAGTGAAGGTGGGAGTGAGCATCATTTTATTACATGTAAATAATCTACTAAGAAGCCACTCTCAGCCTCTGGTACAAGGTAACTTGAGAGAGGAGCTGCCTGCGAGCCTGCCTTTTACCTTAAAATCCTGTTCAGGATCCTGCCTTTCACACCAACTGGGTGAAGGCTATGAAGTTTTACCCCACAAATCATAGTCAACACAGTTTTAACTGAAAACACTCTTAATGCAGGAAAAAAAACAGCCACTGACCATTTTTTTTCTCTGTAATAGGGAGACATATCCAGCTTATCCAAAATGAACTCAACGCATTTTAGAAAAAGTTAAAAATAATATTGGAGAGCATCTGTCTAATCTCCATGAAAATAGTTATGTGCCCTATGCATAAGCCATTTATGTGGACAGACTCACACAGGTTTGTAGGAAAATCATTACTCTGTGTGTGTGTGTGCGCGCGTGTGTGTGCCTATATTAAGTTTATACTGCTTGACACAAAACCAGTCCCTATCGAGATCAACAAAATCCAGTAAGGTTCACAATACCTCAGATGCGTTTTTCCATAATTTAAAAACAAACACACAGTGGTTAGTGTGGGATAGCCATCATGTAGCATTTCTATATGTGGCTTCAAATCCTGGCTCTACCACTTCACCACTTGTGTGATTTTAAGTACATTCTTTAACCTTCCTGAAATTTATTCTCCCTAGGTGCAAAAAAGTTGGTAATAATAGAACCTTAAAATAGGATTCTTAGGGAGATTAAATGAGAGAATACATGTAAATATAACATCACGATGGTGGACACAAAGCACACTCAACAATGGTTGGCTATAACAGTGAATGTTTTCACCATGAAAAGGGCAACTAATTTTTCTCCTTTTTAGAAATTCAATCTTTTTTGGTGGGTTAAGGTTAAGAAAGGTTAAGAAAGGTCCCTGGAAGAGGTAGCATCTTGTCATTGAAGCTACCCCCACATCATTGGAAAATTTGAACTAAGAATGCACTATTTCATATTTTATTGATTCTATTAACTGAAGAATATAGCACTGCAAACTGTACAAAAGTTGGACCACTCTTAATTTCAAATATTTACCAAGTATCTGGTGGTTACAAAAACAGTCTAATATTACTGTGCACAGCATTATCTTTCATAAGTGACTTAAATCATGCATGCTTATACTGTTAATATAAATGTTAATAATGATTGCAAACAAGAATAAACCTCTCCAGATTCATACTGTTACGAATGCACATCCATAACTTGATTTTGTGCCATTTGGGTAAGTCTCTATCTTGTCACTGATGGTTGGAAATGAGTGAAAAACATCCTATCTATGAACTCACTTTCAGTAATGAAGTTTTTATGCCTCCAAGGTGAATATAGATGAGAACATCCTCTTTTACCAAAATCATCAAATATGTGAAAAGAAATTGACAAAGGAAAAGACAGCTTTTGTTCTCCACAGTGCTGGATGCATATTTGAAAGACTGTTCACTTTTATGAAGATATACCTCATTACTTCCTAATTTCTTTCCAGAAAAACAGACTGGGGATGTAAGGTGTGACTAAATGACTAGTGATATCTAATTTTCACAAACTGAACACATGGCCCGACACTGGGTATTTGGTCAATTCACATTTCTAAATTAATTAGCAAAGCAGTGAGAAGGAAATATCAAATAATGGAATATTCTCTTGGTTCACATTTGGTCAAAATTTCATTGCCTGGCTGAGGATTACTAACAATTAACACCTGTGCATTTAGCCTGCAACCATATTTGGCATTGTGTTTTTACCTTTCTCTGGTTTTGGCCTTTATTGGAGGGTGGAATGGCAGAATTATACTGTTAAACCACTCCTCTAAAATTGTGGAAAAATGAGTTGGTATCCCTGTAAGGATGTCCTGATGATCTGGTGTGAAATCTGCCTCTAAACATTTGTAGCTTCTTAGGGAATATGCTGAGCTTTCTGACACAACTCCAACCTGCCTCAGGGCCCTTGCTATGACTGCCTTTTCGACACTTCTCTAAGTGTTGAGCAGAGAACTCCAAAGGGAGAGGAATTACTTCATGATAACTTTTGTGTATTTCAGAAGCCATAACATGCAGAAATCTCAGTGCAACTGCTCTACTTCCTAGATCTCTCAGATTTGTCCAGGAGGGTCTGGCACAATCAATCTTTATGCACTAAGACAAGGGAGATACCTGGACAAAAAGCTAGAAATATACGACTTTTTACTGTATGACAAAATGGTCTGTTTCGTTTGGGTTTTCCAGCAATTCATGGCTATGCTATAATATTTTTTTAATAAATAGACTTTAATTTTTAGCATAGTTTTATGTTTATAAAGATAATAATCAGAAAATACAGATTTCCCATATACTGCCTCATCCCCAGTTTTCCCTAATATTAACATCTTGTATTATATAGAATAGTTGTTACAATTCATGAACCAATATTGACACATTATTATTGACTGAAGTCCATAGTTTACTTTAGGGTTCACTCTGTGTTGTACATTCTATGGCTTTTGACAAGTTTATAATGACATGTACCCACCAGTATAGCCTCATATAGAATAGTTTCACTGTCCTAAAAGTCCCCTGTGCCCTACCCATTAATCCATCTTCTCCTGTTCCCTCTCCCTTGAATCTCCTGTCAACCACTAATATTTTTACTGTTTCCATAGTTTTTCTTTATTGGGAATGTCATATATTAAGAATAATACAGTATGTAGTCTTTTCATATTGACTTTTTTTTTTCTCATAGCAATATGCTCTCAAGGCTCCTCCCTGTTTTTTTCATAGCATGATAGCTCATTTCTTTTTATCACTGACTACTATTCTATTGCATGAATGTGCCATAGTTTATACCATTCACTCACTGAAGGACATCTTGGTTGCTTCCAAGTTTTGGCAATTATGAATAAATTTATGAATACATACTTATATATAGGTTTTTGTGTGGGCATAAGTTTTCAACTCAGCTGGTAAAATGCAATGGGGTGTGATTGCTTGATTGTATGGTAACAGTATGTTTTGTTATGTAGGAAACTGTTTGTATTCCAAAGTGGCTATACAATTTCCAATTTCCACAAGCAATGAATGAGACTTCCTATTGCTCCATGCTTTTTTCTTGCTTGTCTCTCAAACAAATGGTTGTTACTATGGAAGAGGTCATTAAGCTACATGAGTTCTACAAAAGATGTGGGAAACCTCTGAACACCCAAGCAACTAGATAACAACCTTTCACTATGGGAACATTCCTTGCCATTATCGTTGAGGTTTTGAACAGCAGTGTCAACCTTTGTGTACTCACTCTTCATAGCTCCTGGCATGATCCTTATCTTAGCCAGGTGTCAGGACCCTCTAACCTCATGCTTACTCTTGTAGCATCACTTTAAGCTCTTTGTTCACTTGGCAGCCAGGATGCCCTTTTTATTTATTTATTTTTTTACTTAAATTTTATTTCATTTTAGATTTAGGGAGTACATATGCATGTTTGTTATATGGGTATATTATGTACTGCTGGGGATTGGGCTTCTATTTGTATATCCATTACCTAAATAGTGAACATTATACTCAATAGGTACTGAGAATGCCCTTTAAAAAATGCAAATCCAAATTTAAACTCTCTTAGGAGAGAGTTCAAATCCTTAATCTATGAGGACTTACATGTGCTCATAACTACCTATTCCTCCAGATCCATCTTTGACAATTTTCTTTCCTGCTTAGTTTAACTCATCTCTATTGGCTGCCTTCTCATTCCACGTGAGTGTTTTGTTACTAATCTGCCATCCCTTATATGGGATGGTAAGCACATACCATCCCTTATAGTGGAAACGTATCTTCTTTCCTACCCCATCTTCACCTGTTAAAATCATATTCTTTCTTCAGGTCTCCTCTTCATTGACCTTTTCTCAGGAGGCCATCCCTGGCACTCTGCTTACATGGTGCCCTAAAGTTACTTGCTTCCCAATACTCCATACTTACTCCTAACTGTGCCCTCCATGGTGTTATTGCACAGTTATCAACTAGGTATTTATCTTCTTCTCTAGATAGTATGCTCTGTGATGGTAGGGTTGCATCTATTTTACTCACTAGTTTATTATTTGGACCAGTAATAGTGATGGGGCATTGTAATATATTAATAAGTACTTATTGAATGAATGGATGGATAATAACAAACATAGGTGGCTGGCAATATGGCCAAATAGGAACAGCTCTGGTCTGTAGCTCCCAGTGAGATCAATGCAGAAGTTGGGTGATTTCTGCATTTCCAACTGAGGTACCTTGCTCATCTCACTGGGACTGGTTAGACAGTACATGCAGCCCGTGGAGGGAGAGGTGAAGCAGGGTGGGGCATCACCTCACCTGGGAAGTACAAGGGGTTGGGGAACTCCCTCCCCTAGCCAAAGGAGGCTAGGGCTGTGCTGTGAGAAATGGTGGATTCCGGCCCAGATACTACACTTCACAACCTGCAGACCAGGAGATTCTCTCAGGTTCCTACACCACTAGGGTACTGGGTTTCAAGCACAAAACTGGGTGATTGTTTGGGCAGACAGCGAGCTAGCTGCAGGATATTTTTTTTCATATTCCAGTGGCACCTGGACGCCATGATACAGAACCATTCACTCCTCTGGAAAGGGGGCTGAAGCCAGGGAGCCAAGTGGACCCCACCCTCATGGAGCCCAGCAAGCTAAGATACACTGGGTTAAAATTCTTGCCGCCAGCACAGCAGTCTGAAGTCGACCTGGGGTGCTCAAGCTTGGTGAAGGAAGAGGCATCCACCATTACCAAGGCTTGAGTAGGTGGTTTTCCCCTCACAGTGTAAACAAAGTTGCCAGGAAGTTTGAACTAGGCAGAGCCCACCGCAGCTCAGCAAAGCTACTGTAGCCAGACTGCCTCTCTAGATTCCTCCTTACTGGTCAGGGCATCTCTGAAAGAAAGGCAGCAGCCCCATTCAGGGCTTATAGATCAAACTCTCATCTCCTTGGGACAGAGCACTTGGGGGAACCAGTGACTGTGGGTGCAGCTTCAGCAGACTTAAATGTTCCTGCCCGCCAGCTCTGAAGAGAGCAGTGGATCTCCCAGCACAGCACTCAGGCTCTGCTAAGGGACAGGCTGACTCCTCAAATAGGTCCCCAACCCCCATGCCTCTGAACTGGGAGACACTTCCCATCAGGGGTCAATAGACACCTCATATAGGAGAGTTCCAGCTGGCATCTGGTAGGTACCCCTATGGGATGAAGCTTCCATAGGAAGAAACAGGCAGCAATTTTTGCTGTTCTGCAGGCTCTGCTGATGATACCTAGGCAAACAGGGTCTGGAGTGGACCTCCGGCAAACTATAGAAGACCTGCCGCAGAGGGGCCTGACTGTTAGAAGGAAAACTAACAAACAGAAAGGAATAGCATCAACATCAACAAAAAGGATGTCCACAAAATATCCCATCAGAAGATCACTAACATCAAAGACCAAAGGTAGATAAATCCATGAAGATGAGAAAAAACAGTGCAAAAAGGTTGAACATTCCAAGAACCAGACCGCCTCTTCTCCTCCAAAGGATCACAATGCCTTGCCAGCAAGGAAATAAAACTGGATGGAGAATGAGTTTGATGAATTGACAGAAGTAGGCTTCAGAAGGTGAGTAATAACAAACTCCTCCGAACTAAAGGAGCATGTTGTAACCCAATGTAAGGAAGCTAAGAACCTTGAAAAAAGATGAGAGGAATTGCTAACTAGAATAACCAGTAAAGAGAGAACATAAATGACCTGATGGAGCTGAAAAACACAGCACAAGAACCTCATGAAACATACACAAGTATCAATAGTTTAATCAATTAAGCAGACGAAAGGATATCAGAGATTGAAGATCAACTTAATGAAATAAAGTGTGAAGACAAGATTAGAGAAAAAAGAATGAAAAAGAATGAACAAAGCCTTCAATAAATATGGGACTATGTGAAAAGACCAAACCTATGTTTGACTGGTGTACCTGAAAGTGATGAGGAGAATGAAACCAAGTTGGAAAACACTCTTCAGGATATTATCCAGGAGAACTTCTCCAACCTAGCAAGAGAGGCCAACATTCAAATTCAGGAAATACAAAAAACACCACAAAGATACTCCTCGAGAAAAGCAATCCCAAGCCACATATTTGTCAGTCTCACCAACGTAAGAGCAGTCAGAGAGAAAGGTCAGATTACCTACAAAGGGAATCTCATCAGACTAACAGCAGATCTCTCAGCAGAAACTCTACAATCCAGAAGATCATGGGGGCCAATATTCAACATTATTAAAAGAATTGTCATCCCAGAATTTCATATCCAGCCAAACTAAGCTTCATAAGTGAAGGAGAAATAAATCCTTTACAGACAAGAAAATGCTGAGAGATGTTGTCACCACCAGGCCTGCCTTACGAGATCTCCTGAAGAAAGCACTAAATATGGCAAGGAAAACACTAAATATTGCAAGGAAAAACCGATACTGGCCACTGCAAAAACATACCAAATTGTAAAGACCATCAATACTATGAAGTAACTGCATCAACTAATGGGCAAAATAACCAGCTAGCATCATAGTGACAGGATTAAATTCACACATAACAATATTAGCCTTAAATGTAAATGGGCTAAATGCCCCAATTAAAAGACATAATTTGGCAAATTGAACAAAGACCCATTGGTGTGCTGTATTCAGGAGACCCATCTCACATGCAAAGGCTCAGAATAAAGGGATAGAGGAAGATCTACCAAACAAATGGAAAGCAAAAAACATGGGTTGCAATCCTAGTCTCTGATAAAACAGACTTTAAACCAACAAAGATCAAAAAAGACAAAGAAGGGCATTATATAATGGTAAAGGGATCAATGCAACAAGAAGAGCTAACTATCCTAAATATATATGCACCCAATACAGAAGCACCGAGATTCATAAAGAAAGTTCTAAGAGACCTAAAAAGAGACTTAGACTCAAACACAGTAATAGTGGGAGACTTTAACACTCTACTGTCAATATTAGACAGATCAATGAGACAGAAAATTAACAAGGATATTGAGGATTTGAACTCAGCTCTGGACCAAGTGGACCCAATAGACATCTACAGAACTCTTCTCCCCAAATCAATAGAATATATATTCTTCTCAGCACCACATCACACTTATTCTAAAACTGATCACATAATTGGAAGTAAAACATACTTCAGCAAATGCAAAAGAATGGAAATCATAGCAAACAGTCTCTCAGATCACAGTGCATTAGAACTCAGGATTAAGAAACTCACTCAAAACCACACAACTACATGGAAACTGAACAACCTGCTCCTAAATGACTACTGGGTAAATAACAAAATTAAGGCAGAAATAAATAAGTTGTTTGAAATCAATGAGAACAAAGACACAATGTACTAGAATCTCTGGGCCACAGCTAAAGCAGTGTTTAGAGGGAAATTTACTAAATGCCCACAGGAGAAAACAGGAAAGATCCAAAATCGACACCTTAACATTATAATTGAAAGAACTAGAAAAGCAAGAGCAAACAAATTCAACAGCTAGTAGAAGACAAGAAATAACTGAGATCAGAGCAAAACTAAAGGAGATAGAGACATGAAAAACCCTTCAAAAAGCCAATGAATCCAGGAGCTGGTTTTCTGAAAAGATTAACAAAATAGACTACTAGCCAGACCAATAAACAAGAAAAGAGAGAAGAATCAAGTAAACTCAATAGAAAATGATGAATGGGATATCACCACTAATCCCACAGAAATACAAACTGCCATCAGAGAATACTATAAACACCTCTATGCAAATAAACTAGAAAATCTAGAAGAAATGGATAAATTCCTGGACACATACACCCTCCCAAGACTAAGCAAGGAAGAGTTCAAATCCCTGAAGAGACCAATAACAAGTTCTGAAATTGAGGCCGTAATTAATAGCCTAACCAAAAATAGCCCAGGACTAGATGGATTCACAACCAAATTCTACTAGAGGTACACAGAGGAGCTGGTACCATTCCTTCTGAAACTATTCCAAACAATAGAAAAAGAGAGACTCCTCTCTAACTCATTTTATGAGGCCAGCATCATCTTCATACCAAACCCTGGCAGAGACACAACAAAAAAAGAAAAACCCTGGGGAACATCAACATGAAAATCCTCAATGAAATACTGGCAAAACTAATTCAGCAGCACATCAAAAAACGTATCCATCAGTATCAAGTCAGCTTCATCCCTGGGATGCAAGTCTGGTTCAACATATGCAAATCAATAAACACAATCCATCACATAAACAGAACCAGTGACAAAAACCACATGCAGAAAAGGCCTTTGATAAAATTCAACACCCCTTTATGCTAAAAACTCTCAATAAACTAGGTATTGATGGAACATATCTCAAAATAATAAGAGCTATTTATGACAAACTCACAGCCAATATCACACTGAATGGGCAAAAGCTGGAAGCATTCGCTTTGAAACTGACACAAGACTAGGATGCCCTCTCTCACCACTCCTATTCAACGTAGTATTGGAAGTTCTGGCTAGGGCAATCAGGCAAGAGAAAGAAATAAAGTGTATTCAAATAGGAAGGGAGGAAGTGAAATTATCTTGGTTTGCAGATGACATGATTGTATCTTTAGAAAACCCCATCATCACAGCCCAAAATCTCCTTAAGCTGATAAGCAACTTCAGCAAAATCTCAGGATACAAAATCAATGTGGAAAAATACACCAATAAGAGACAAGCAGAGAGCCAAATCATGAATGAAGTCCCACTCACAATTGCTACAAAGAGAATAAAATACCTAGGAATCCAACTTACAGGGGACGTGAAGGACCTCTTCAAGGAGAACTACAAACTACTGCTCAATAAAATAAGAGGATACAAAAAAATGGAAAAACTGTAAATGCTAATGGATAGGAAGAATTATATTGTGAAAATGGCCATATTTCCCAAAGTAATTTATAGATTCAATGCCATCCCCATCAAGCTACCACTGACTTTTTTCACAGAAGTAGTAAAACCTACTTTAAAATTCATATGGAACCAAAGAAGAGCCCATATAGCCAAGACAATCCTAAACAAAAAGAACAAAGCTAGAGGCATCATGCTACCTGACTTCAAGCTATACTACAAGGCTACAGTAACCAAAACAGCATGGTACTTGTATCAAAACAGATAAATAGACCAATGGAACAGAACAGAGGCCTCAGAAATAACACCATACATCTACAGCCATCTGATCTTTGACAAACCTGACAAAAGCAAGCAATGGGGAAAGATCCCCTATTTAATAAATGGTGTTGGGAAAACTGGCTAGCCATATGCAGAAAACTAAAACTGGACCCCTTCCTTACACTTTATACAAAAATTAACTCAAGATGGGTTAAAGATTTAAATGTAGGACGTAAAGCCATAAAAGCCCTACAAGAGAACCTAGGCAATACCATTCAGGACATAGGCAAGGGCAAAGCCTTCATGACTAAAACACCAAAAGCAATGGCAACAAAAGCCAAAATTGACAAATTGGATGTAATTAAACTAAAGAGCACAGCAAAAGAAACTATCATCAGAGTGAACAGGAAACCTACAGAATGGGAGAAAGTTTTTGCAGTCTATCTACCTGACAAAGGACTAATATCCAGAATCTACAAGGAACTTAAACAAATTTACAAGAAAAAGACAACCCCATGAAAAAGTGTGTGAAGGATGTGAACAGACACTTCTCAGAAGACATTTATGTGGCCAACAAACATATAAAAAAGCTCATCATCACTGGTCATTAGAGAAACGCAAAAGAAAGCCACAATGAGACCATATCATGCCAGTTAGAATGGCAATCATTAAAAAGTCAGGAAACAGATGCTGGAGAGGATGTGGAGAAATAAGAACGCTTTCACACTGTTGGTGGGAGTGTAAATTAGTTCAGCCATTGTGGAAGACAGTGTGGCAATTCCTCAAGGATTTAGTGCCAGAAATACCATTTAACCCAGCAATTCCATTACTGGGTATATACCCAAAGGATTATAAATCATTCTATAAAGACACATGCACATGTATGTTTATTGCAGCACTGTTCATAATAGCAAAGACTTGGAACCAATTAAAATGTTCATCAATGATAGACTACATAAAGAAAATGTGGCACATACACAGCATGGAATACTATGAAGCCACAAAAAAGGATGAGTTCATGTCCTTTGCAGAGACATGGATGAAGCTGGAAACCATTATTCTCAGCAACCTAACACACGAACAGAAAACCAAGCACCACATGTTCTCACTTATAAATAGAAGTTGAACAATGAGAACACATGGACACAGGGAGGGGAACATCATACACCAGGGCCTTTCAGGGAGTGGGGGACTAGGGGAGGGATAGCATTAGAAAAAATACCTAATGTAGTAGATGGGTTGACGGGTGCAACAAACCACCATGGCACGTGTACACCTATGTCACCTGCATGTTCTGCACATGTATCCCAGAACATAAAGTATAATAAAAAACAAATATTATCATTCTGGATAGTAGTTACTATGAATTAAGAGTAATTTATTAATGCACTACTGAAAACAGAAACTTCTATTATTCACAAAAATTGCCATTTTTTTAATGGCTCTAGAAAGCTGAGAAAGTCCTTTATGATACACACTTATCATATGGACAAGGTTTTCATGACATCATTCCTGCCCACTTCTCCAGCTTCATAATTCGCCACTTCTACTTATACCTGAGTCTCTAGTAATGTTGAACTGCTTCCTACTACCCACAGGCATCATGCTGTTTTGTAGCCCCATGGCATTGTTTAGTATTATTCTACTGCTTGAAAGGTGCACTCCCATTGCCTGACAAACCACCTTTGATTTTTTCTAATACATCTTAGACGTCAACTCCTTCAAGAAGCCTTCTTTGAACACCATGCAGGCCAATTATATCTCTATGCTTTCACATCACTCTGTAGTCCTACATCATGGTGCAAATGATCAACAAATATTTAATGGGAGAAATTGAATCACTTGCCCAGTTACACTAACATCATTGGAATATTTTGGTTTATCTTCCTATCACTCTTGAGAGTAGGAGTGACATCATTGATGGGATGTGTTGTTGTTGTTAACTGCAATATCCCCAGTGCCTTACAATGTGCCTGGAATGGAGTAGCCACATGACCTATATTTACAGAAATTAACTGAATGATCAAGGTAAACCAGTATTAAGATGGGTCAGATTTGCTCAAGAGTAGTTTACTGAAACAATCACAGCATCCACTTTGTTCATCCTAGATAACCTAATAGTTTATTTAAAAATGAATTTTCTGACTTTCTGAACAGCTATTAGAATTTATTCCTTCTAGGCTATGAAAAAAGTATGTTCCAGCTGCAGGCTAAGCTGACCTAAGACCATTGAATCAATGCTCTCAGTGTAAGTGATGCCTTGCGAAAATGACCACAAAAGTAAGATTTGTCCGGAGTCTCTTGGATTACATTCTAGTGCCCTTTTCACTAATTGAGACAATAATTATTCATCCAATTCCTCTTTGAAACATCCCTGCCTAGCACCAAATATGACCACTCCTTTCACTGAGCCTCACTACACACTGTACATGTCTCTATCATAGCACTTAGCAAACTAAACTAAAACCAATTGTTGAAAAGTAGTCTCCTGTTTGACTGAAAATTCCCCAAAGGCAAGATTACTTCATTAATTTCTACACTTCAAGAATCTAATCCAGTGGCTAGTCCATGGATGTATCAATTAATGTTTTTTGAATGAATGAACCAATGAACCTATGTCCAAAGGAGTAAGTTGAGTTGTAATGTTATTAATAAATGTCATAAATATATAAAACAAAAATTGCAATATTCAAAAACAAGATATAATTAACCTTGACTCTGGGGAAGGAACTGACATTTGATGAGCTTCTATGATGTGCCACATACTGTGCTGGGCACGAGGGACTTTGTCAATGTTACCTTGTCGCACGTTCATAACAACTTGTAAATAAAATCACCTTATTTTGCAGATAAGGACACTTGAATTTAATGAAAAGGATTATAAATTTAAGATATTTCTGATATCAAAGTTTCTTTACCTGCGGTTCAGAGAATATGACTTAAAGTGAAAAATACTCAGAATATATGAAGAAAGAAGATAAAGAGATTTCTGATTCAGGGTTAGTGGAGTGAAAAATACTCTTTACTATGCAAAATTTTATTGGCTCAGATTACAAGATCTCCTTCCATCCACTTGACTGTCCCCTGCCCACCCCTCTAAGTAGATAGAAATCATTCTGCCCTAGAGACTGTGGATGTCCTGTCTTGGCTATAGTTTTCCAGGACTGGGTGGCACCAATAGATGCCTTAAATTAAGATTTTGGCCAAAGAAAACTTTCAAAGCAATGATTTCTTCAGTGCATTTTCTGTTAGTTTATGAATTTCCTTAGTACTTTTATTACAGCACAATCTATTGATCTTGCTAAATGAATTTCATAGACATGAACCAATAAATCTGTTTATCAATAATTATAACAGCAAATGGAAAAATTCATTTTCGATAGGATAGAGCCTTACCTTGTACTATAATGTGTAGTTTCTCTGAGTATTGATACATTATTCTCCTCACTAGATTAGAAACTTTTTGAAAGTAGAAACACATTCAGCTTAGCTGTTTATTCCCAGCATCTAAGATAATATCTTGAGTATAACTGCTGCCAGTTAAAAAGAGTCAGTCATTGAATAACTTAAAATATTTATCATTCTCATATCTGTTTGAGAAGGTTCTGGAAATCCTGATAAAAATATACAGGTTGAGATAAGAAATAATTTTTCCATTATACATACTTGAAATATGAGACTCAGTGAAATCAAATACTCCTCAGACTATGTATTGTGAGGGATGGAACCCATATTCCGGACTCTGAATTATCTCTTTTCAATTTAAGCATGTTGGAGGCTAGGAGTTGTCTTACTATGGTATACCTTGAGAACCCAGTGAATTTTCTATGAGATTTTCTGTTTTCAGAAATTGCAAGCTATTATTTAAGCTATGATAGTTTTAGACACATTAACAAGTGAAAATTAAGAAGCCTAAAATAGCAGTCTTTGTGGTTACATATTAAGATTTCTGACAGTTGACTCACAGGTCCACAGACATTTTCTCTGCTTCTCTATGTTATACAGTAATAGAGAAACTTCTCGAGAATGTGTGTAAATTTTATTCTTGCAACTGTTTATTGTCCTAGGGGAGTGCGAGGACTTTAATAAACTTTAGAGAAAGGCAATTGGCATTCATGGAAACAAAATGCAGTAGTAAGAGAAAAGTAGGGGAAAAGAGGGCCTATGACCAATCCCACCCTTACCTTAGAGGTTTCTTGCTGATTCTAGATCACTAGTTTCCTGCTGTCTGCTTGCTTGGCATTTCTAAGACCATAAACAGTATTTACCAAAGTATGGCATAAGGGATGCTGGGAATATACAAGATTATTTTAGGTCATCATTGGTGAATGTTTTTATTTCAATAGTCATGTATTTTTATAATTTATATTTATAAAATTGGTGTTTTTTCACTTAGTGGGGGAATTCCTACAATTCAGTAGCAAAAAATCAAATAATCCAAATAAAAGACAAGCAAATAAACCTTTCTCCAAAGAAGGCACACTAATGGCCAATAGGTATATGAAAGGACCCTCCGTATCACAAATTACAGAGCGATGCAAATCAAAACTACAATAAGATATCATCTCATACCTGTTAAGATTATTTTTAAAAAAGATAAGTTTTGGCAAAAATGTGGAGAAATTAGACCCCTTGTATACTGTTGGGAGGAATGTAAAATGGTATAGTAGCTATGAAAAACAGAAATACCATATAATTCAACAATCCTACTTCTGGATATATATCTAAAAGCATTGTAATGAAGATCTCAGAGAGACCCACCCTCCCATGTTTTTTGCAACATTATTCACCATAGCCAATTATTTCCAATAAATGAATGACTGAAGTTCAGGAAACAGTTGCAACATCAGTTGATCCAAATATCTTCTATTTTAAATTTTTTCTTGCAAAATAGTAAATTCTCTTGGTTACACTTACTTAACATGCTGTAACTTTGTAACTTTTTAGATTACAGAATATTTTCATTTTCTTTCTGTCACAGATGCTAGTAACAAAGTTCTGTGTATCATTTTTCTTCAAAACATAATACTTGGTACAGTAAATGTTAAAGACAACCGATTATGGATTTATTAAGTGTTTGTTATTGACAATGAATATGGAAAATTGGAAACGGATTCTAGAGATGGAGTCAACAATATTTGGTAACCAGATGGCTGTGCTAGCTGACCAAGGAGAGACATCATAGATGGATTCTGGGTTTGCTAAATTAGTATTTTAATTAGATCATAACATATTAAAATAAATAAGTTTTCTAATCTACTCATAAACTAATTTCATCTTATTTAGATTGCACATTTGATTTTTACAATTAAAAATAAATGTATCTTAAGCTACTCCTGCTTTTCTAACACTTGAGTTATTCATAATGAAATAATCTTATATAACTCGGAGAAATACATTAACTTTAGTTTTATTTTTTAAAATGATGATATTCACCACATTCTCACTCCTGTCTCATGGACTTTTCCTTCATTTGTCCAAAGATAACTGTTACTTTAACAGTGAAATGAAATCTCTCAACTTCTCTGGCACTCTGTGGTCAGTAAATTTTGTCTAAAAAATGTAGCTTTGCTAGCATTCGTTTTGCTGAAAAATGAAATAAAACAAGTTTTCAGTGTAAATATTTTCTGTGCCTGTTACCTTGTTGTTTGGTTTCACAATGGTAAAACTTCGTTTGTTCCTGTTGCTATTGTCTTTGTCAACTTTCTCTCCACATAGCAATCTGCAATAATAACTTGCCCAGGATTGAGCTTAGTCCTCAGTCTCTGAGCAAAGGAAATCCTGGAAGTAGGTTGGGGCTTCCTTCCCACTGACTGGTAAACAGGATCTGAAACGGGTCTGCTGCCTTCAAGCCTGATATCCTGGGCAGGTAGGCAGCCCCAGGGTGTACACAGGAACAATGCCACACACTTGCATTGACATCTGTCTGTGCATTCTGTCTTTCCATTAATTTATAACTGGAAAATAATTCAACATCCTTTCATTTTAGTCTCAAATCTGCGAAGTCATCATGTCAAAATGTCAGACTGTCCAGGAGACATTGGGTTAATACTGTCCTTCACACTACTGACACAGTACACGCACAGCCAGCCACAGGCTCTTTCCCAAGGTCATGAGGTGGTATACTCATGCAATTGATAACTGAATTCAAAAGACATAATTACTAATTATTTCTATGCTGAAACAGCCATATTGCCTAGTTTTCCTGTGACATTTTCTCTTATGATTGTTCTCCCACACTTACAACACTCCTGAGCACTCTCAAAGTTAGACAACCATTTGTGGTCATTTAGACAATCATTTAGACAATCATTTGTGGTCAACCTATTTATGTCCTTAGAAAAATCTGTTCACCTCTTTTAGTCTCAGTTAAAGGGATTAAACACTATGATTTCTAATGATAATTTCAGTTTTAACATTTTACAAAATATAAGGTCAGCCTCAAGTACACAGAAACGCAACAAACCTAAAAAAACTTTCCTGAAAGTAACATATTCCTAATGTTAACATGAAATTAACTTTATTTTTGGAAACTCAAACTGACTTTTGCGGGATCTTTGTGTTTTAATGTGTGAAGTTCTGAAGGTCCTGGAGGCTTGTTTTCTCCCAAATTTTTGTATCTCTTTGCAAGTGTCTAGATATGGATATCTCAGTCAACTCAAAAACAGGGCAGATTGATATCAGCAACTGAATTTTGGAGCCCCCCTTTACTAAAAAGGCTATTTTCTCAACGAAGAAATGTCTCTTATTACATAGTACAGTTAATGTTCCCTGACTTCCTTTCCAACTTTGTTACAAACATGTGAGTGTGAGGGGCATGGGGTCCTGCTTTGCTGGCATTTTTCATGGTGCCTCCAGCTGGTATACTCAGGCACATTTCCCTGCAGGATGGGAATTGAAGGGGATTCAGAATAATTCACTGATTCTCTGCCATGTAATCCCTTGCATGAAAATACTATAATACACTATGACAAGATTAAAGTGCCACTTTCATGGTATCAGTAGCCATTGTACTAGAGACACTGAATTGTTTATCAATATACTAAAAATGAGGCAGCTCAGTTTGACAAGAAGAGTGTTGGAAAGGTCTGACCGCTATGCTAAAGTTCCCATGCTGTGCCTCTGCAGCCTTGTCACACAGCCTCCCAGTCTGTCCCTTCATCTAGGAAATACATGCAGTGGGTAGATCAGATTAAATGCTAGACCAGTAAGCTACCTAAACAAATTGATTATAGAATCTAGGATTAGGAAAAAGAAGGTCACTTGAGGAAGAAAGAAAAACTGAATCACACATACTGTGTTGAGACCTAGGTGTACCTGCAGCTTAAAGCTCACACTGTGAAAAGATTTCATGTCTTCGATGAAGATGATATATTCTCATAAGTTACTGTTTCTTATGCTCAGACACAGATTTCATTGTGGATGCCTCCTTTAACAGTATGATGCTATCAGGGCACACATCTAGGTCTCAACCTTTTCACAGGCAGAGGTAAGAGTTGAATTGTCCCTGCATGTCTAGCCTCCACAGCTATGTTGAAGTCAAGAAGAGTGTTTTTTCTCTGGGAGGCTTGGTGCTTTAATCCAGTAGGTATTCAATGAACACTTAAATGTTGATTAAAAGTAATGAAATTTAGGACCATATAACATGTATTAAACATCTTTTATGGGCTAAGTTTTTATAGGCCATTTCTTGCTTCAAAAAATAAGAAAATTGAACCTCAGAGAGTCCATAATGCTTATGAATGCAACAATAATTATTGATTTTTTAAAGCCCAAGTATAGTGATCTGTCCTCTGTACTGGCATGCCAGTATGGAGACAACAACAAAATAGTTACATGAGAGGCTTGTACAGAACATTTTGTGATTTTTTTAAATCACATATTTGGAAAATAAAAAGGAAGGAAAGGAGCTTGTCATGATTTTAAGCAGGCTCATCTTGGCCATAGATTTTTATCACATCTAATCTTCTTTCACATCTATCTATACTACAAGATATATGATCATTTTAAACAGATTTAAAAGACAAACTGAAATTTAGCTTTAAAATAACTTTTTAAATGTCATCAAGTTATATTTGGAAACTTTGTAAATGAGAACAGTTATACAATCCTATAATTATCATGTTCATGAACCTTTCCAACAAATATATAATTCATGATTACAATGTTTTTGAAAGATACATGTGAAAATGAATAAACTAGAATAAAGACAGTTGTGAAATTTCATCTAGTGAAAATAGATTTTAAAAATTCATTTATTCAGAGAGTATTTTTGAAGCAAGACAGTTTGAGTCTGGTTAAATGATTGAAATCACAGGAATTTTTTGAAATGTTTCTGTATTTTATGTTATCATTTTATTATTTGTACTTTAGCACAATTATAAAATCTATTTTTATTATATGGCAGAATAGAATGAAAAAATATTATGTAAACTGGTACCTTAAACACATTTCAACATTTATTCAATAAATAAATACTTAATAAATGTTATGGGAAAATCAATGGTCAGAACCACAGAAAAATGTTGTCTTCAGATTACAGAATTGTACTTGAAATGTTGCATTTCCTGATTTTTATTATAAGTAAATATGTATGCACATCCAAGCCTTTATTTAAAACTGTCCTATCTATTGTAGGAACAGCTGGGTAGAAAATGTATTAAGAGGTCTCTTTAATTCCACCATTTGCTTCTGCAAATGTGAAGAGCTCTGAGTTCATGATTCTTAATCAGTCCATTTAAACATGAACAACTATTTCACAGTTAAGCAAGCAATACAAATACCTGTGGAATACTTATTCTCTTAATGTTGAATGTTTGAATAACATAAAGTGGTCAATGGATATGCCCTGATCCTTCCTTCCACCTCATCTAACACAGTCACTCTTATACATCTCTGCTTACCAATCTTGACATTATCCTGCCCAAAAAGCTTCCATGGCTTCTTACGGACTACTGAATGAAATTATGACATTTTGTCATTGCTTTCAACACCCTCCCTAATGAAATCTCAATACTCATGCCCAGCTAGCCTTCTACAAATACCCAATGCTCCAGTCCTGAACCTTTCATTGAAATCAACTGCTCTTGGCCATGCATTTCTTATACTCTCTTCTTACCCTATATTTACATGCTCCAATTCCAGATGTCATTCAATGTGTGGCTCAAATGCTGCCTTGTTCATGAAGTATATTTTTCACTTTCCATTAGAATAAATTTCTATATTTCCAAAATTTTCATAAAATTAAAATTACATATTTCATAGCACATAACATTGTTCACATTGTCATTTTATATCCTTTATGAGGCTATAAGCACTTGGACTTATAAACCTTATGTTGGCTTTCTGTAACCTTCATAGAACTAGAACTACTATTCTCCTTGGCATATGGTAAACAAGACTTATAAAAATATCACTAATGCATAATTCTTATGCATTCTTCACTCAAATTCACCAAATGTTGACATATTACATAAACTAGTACAGTTTTTCAACCAGGGAACACCATTTCTAAGCTATTAACTAATCCATTGACCTTTTTCAAAGTTTATAATTGCCCCACTAAAGTCTTCTATAAGTGAAAATCTTATTCTGGATCATATACTCCATTTACTTATTATATCACCTTACATTTATATTAATTTAGGACAGATTTTCAGCCTTTCTTTGTTTTTGATGACTGTGACTTTTGAAGAACAATGGTTAATACGGTTAGGCTTTGTGTCCCTACCAAAATCTCATCTTGAATTGTAATCCCCACGTGGGGAGGGTGGAAAGTGTTTGAATTATGAGGATGGGTTCTTCCGTGTTGTTCTTGTGATCACGAGTGAATTCTCACGAGACCGGATGGTTGTATAAGTGTTTGGCAAGTTCCTCCTTGGCTCACACTTATCTTTTCTGCCACCTTGTGAAGAAGGTACTTGCTTCTACTTACATCATGATTGTCATTTTCCTGAGGTCTCCCCAGCTGTGTGGAACTCTGAGTCAATTAAACCTCTTTCCTTTATAAATTACCCAGTCTTGGGCAGTTGTTTATAGCAGTGTGAGAATGGACTAATACACTGGCTAATTGTTTTATAGAATATGGCACAATTTGGTTTGGTCCATATTACTCCTGATTATATTTAATATGTAGATTAGGCATTTATAGAAAGAACACAACAGAAGTTATTTTGAGCCTTCTCGGGACATTATACAAAGAAGTTCATGATATTGATTTGTCTCATTATGTTAGTGTTCAATTAGATCACTTGGCTAACATTATTTTTATAAAGTTTCTCCACTATAAGGTTACTATTTTTACTTTGTAATGGCTAAGTACATTGTAGAATGATACTTTCAGAATATGAAAATATCCTACTTCTTATTACTTCCACATACTAATTTTAGCATTTATTGATTACTGAAACTATTATTTTGGTGTTTACCACAGGATAATTTTTTTCTATCTTCTTAACTTTTTCTGTACTCACTAATTCAAATTCTGCCATGGGGAATAATAGCTTTCTATTGCCTCCCTTATTTCTTTTATTTGGTTATTTACCTTTCTTATTATTGACTCATAGATGTTTGTTTAATATTTTAATAAGACTATGAAATATATCTTGGAGCAGACATATATTTTTAGAGGATATATGTTTAAGATTCAGTTGGGTACTGTTCTCAATGTTCCACCTGTTTCAACTATTAATTGTCATAGTAACCCTAAGAAGATGGTAGTATTACCACATTCATTTCAAAGATGAGGAAGTTGAGACACAGGGGAATTAGGTAACCTTCCCACGTTGCTCCACCAGTAAGTGACAGAGTTGAGATTAGGACCTCAGCAATCTGGCTCTAGAGTCCATGCTGTTAACAAAAATAATAAATTTAATCTAATAAGGCTTTGTGAGAATCAGAAGTAGTTTTTCTCTCTCTCGTTATTAGCACATCTTCAACCAAGGCCAGTATGTGCATAAGGCATGCTCAGATGTCAGCATCACGGCACCAGGAGGTAGTGAAGGAAGCTAGAATTAAGTAGAATTTGTTTCCAAGAGTAAAGGAATTGACAGGTTAGAGGAAGATTATCTAGCCACAGAGGTAAGTCCTAGAGAGGATGGTGGAGCAATCTGAGATATACCAGAATACGGTCCCATCATAGACCAAATGGTGTCTGTTGGTGGTATCTTCCTGCAGTACTGTCTTAAGAATATTCATTGCTATAATAGATTAGGATTGTATACTATGGGTTCAGGATAGAAGAACAGATATACCTGTAGCAATTAATTAGTCAAATATAGAAGGCAGACCAAGAGTTGGGAAACTAGGCAGCAACCACTGCTTAAGAGGAGTTCAGTGGTAGGTAATTAAATAATATTTATGATGAAAATAACAAATATCAGTGTGGCTAGTCGGGATCAGCTACATTACTGGTCTGGAATACCATGAAGATAATCAGGTAAACTATAGAGTACAGAAATGAAGCAAAAATTCAGTTTTGCAACTGGACCAGTACAGTAGGAAGAATGAAATATTACAACTTGGAAACTGTGCAACTTCAAGCCCCCTGCTTCTGGTAGGTGTAGCAACACAGTAACCTCACTCCCAGGGTTAGGCCTAGAGTGATTAGACTTCTTGCTAAACTTCATTCGATGGGGCTGAGAATTCTGACATTCTTATTGCTCCTGCCAGGAAAGTCTTTACAGTTCCAATTCAAAAACTGTAAATATTTGAGCCTATACATGGGGTTTCTTTGACATTTATTCTTACATTCATGCATTCACTCCTTATCAAACACATACAGTGTGCCATGTAAATGAGCAAATAGACTATGACCAAGACATATCCTATACTATACTACATTAATCTATACCATCAAGTAATTTATTTTCTAGTGAGGTAGTTCTCCAATAATATATACAAGACATAATCTATAATATGCTGTACTAATCTATACTATCAAGTAATTTATTTTCGAGTAAGGTAGTTCTCTAAAAAGTACAGAGTACACATAGAAAGCAGTAGCGGCTCAAAGTTCTGGTGATGTATGTGGGTGGGAGGATTAAGAGAGAATTTCCTGGAGGAAATAGATCCACCCTTGAGGATAATGGAGGCAGAGAAATGTAGACAAGCACCAACAGGAACATACGGCTGTTATAAAAGCAAACACAATGAAAACAATATGGAAGTGGCCCAGCAAGATAACTACCCCAGTAAAAGAAATTCAATGAAACCACCCCCACTGCCATCTGATTAGCATGTTCAGCTGCGGTGAAGTGGAAGGAAGGTTAGGCTGTGCCACAGATATTTATAGACTCTTAAATAGCTGTAAAAGCATGGCATTGAATGACATTTGTGTAACCCCTTCCCTAATAATAGGGATTAGAGCTGCAGAAGATCTAGGCGGTCATGGAGTTCAATCTCTGATCATTTCTAATTCTAGAAAGGTGTAATAATAATTATCTATATTTGCATAATACTTTATGAAGCACTTTCATAGCCATTATCTTGTTTGATCCTCAAAACAATTTTCTGAAATAAGCAGGAATAATATTATCAAAATTATTTCCCAGAAAAGGAAACTTAAGATGGTAGGAAATTTATATTAATGGCTAGAGACGATAACACTAAGGAGTGGAGTCAAATCTGGAATCCAGATTTCTTATCCAATGTTCTTTCCATAATACCACCTCCTATAATTTGCTAACCAAGGGACAGCTGATACTTAGCAACTGGGAGTCTAATATCCTCCCTTGGTAACTCTCCAGGTATTTATTGTTCCTTTCTATGAAGAGGCTAAGAGGAGAGGGAGAAATCATGTTACACAGAGAAAGTCCTTCAAAGTACGACCGCTCTGGAACGCCTATCTTAGTTTCTCTTCGGCAGTTTGAAGAAAAGGCATATTTTTGTCCTTACCGCAGGCTTTCCATTTGAGAATCTGTGGGTGTGAGGAATGCATTTTTAACTAACCCATTTGGGAATATTGATGCCATTTGGGAATATTGATGCCATCTCAGAATTGTAGACGTAATTACAGAACTGCTTCTACAGAGTGTTGGTAGGCTCTACCATCTAAGTCCCCTTACCCCAGTCAGAATAGATGAAGCAGAAACAAGATGAGGAGGAAGCTCCAGTCAGCTCCTCTTCATGCAGAAGTAGCATCAATGACTAGTATTAGAGAGGATATAGCCCCCCCCCCACACACAAATTCTGTCAACTTCTGAAAAGATGCATTTCAAAACAGCGAGCTTGCTCTGAAAATATACCTTCAGGGAAACTCTCCTAGGCTCTCCTTCCAACAGAATTGCCGTTTAGCCCCGTTTTATACAAACCCCATGTCTGTTCTTACATGGGCTATGACAGCAGGACCCACAGTTTTAAGGGAAAAGGGTGATGGACCATCCCATTTCTTCTGTAAGAATCCAGTAGGCAAGTAAATGTATAAAGCTCTGAGGAAAATATCAAGAGAAAATATCCACTCAAGCTGCCACTACTTGGCACTGAACTGGGTACACAATAGACCTCATGTTATGTTCAGGTTTTACTAGTACAAGATTCTAGGGGGAAGGGGAAAGTGGTGGGCAGATGATATTTTCATAACCTGAGTATAATGGAACTTTATCTCAATCTCAGTTTCCAAACCCCTAGGACATCCGCACTTTACTTCTCATGCCAAATAAGTTTAGGGTGATTGGAAATGACAGAGCCAGGCCTTTTCCAAAATGGCCCTCAATGGCAACCTCCTCATAGAAGGCATTGTATCTTTTCTTCTGTGGGCTCTCACAGGCTAAATGGGCTTGCAGGATTCAGTGCCAGTGAAAGAGATATGATTACAAAGCCTCAGGATAAGCCTTAGGCCATTTTTACCAGGATGCAAATTATCAGTGACCCAAACAGCCTGGCTGGAGGATATTTGAGGCAAATAAAATCACATTGCATCCTATCAGAAACCTAACAACAATTTTCCACAATTAATCAGTAACCCAAAATGGCAGATTGTAGCCCCTCATAAGCAGCAGATACTTCTAATTAGCTCTAGATGATTGACCACACATACAGATTTGGCTATACATGCTAGAAGGAATTGCAGTTAATTGCCAATGGTAATGAAGCTTGTATTGACTGGTTAGGCAAACATAAAAAGCAAAATTCAAAGCTGTTTCAAGAAAATATTGAAATGATACTAAGGTTGCTGAACAAGGCAGCTGTCCACAAATTTGTGAAGTTAATATAAGAAGCATACTAGTAAAGTTCCATCCTATATCATAATTTTAAAGGCAGATTAATCATATACCTCCCATTCCTAAGGCCTAAATTTAAAAACCTAGGACCATAGTTATATAAATAACTTTGCATCTTCTTGTGGTGGAAAGCCAAATGAGAGCAATTGATTTACATTAAGGATTTTCAAGTGAATAATATTAATGAAAGGCCAGAGGGAAAAAAAATGACAGGAAAAAAATTATGCTGATGCCTAAGAGCGATACATTACAAACAGACAGGGAGACATTAACAGCTAGACATTCTGTGCAGCAAACCATTATTTATGACAAGGTCACCTTTGCTTTAAGTAGATATTCAGCAACCATTGCATAACAGGCTAGTGGGGACTTTAGAAATCAAAAAACCTTGCCCCTTTATGTTATAGGTTTTGCAACTGAAGCCCAGGAGTGGAGAATGGAAGAGAAGGAAAGGAACAAGTATTGAGCATCTATGGTATGAAGATGCACATTTCTATGCCTTTCACACACCCAACCTTTCAATCCCTATGTGAACCTTGAAAGGTAGGTGTCCCCGGTCTCAGGTCATGCTTTAGGAAATTAAAGACTTCACAGCAGAAATGGTAGGGCATGTCCTACTGCACCATGCTGCCTTTCTAAAAGGGAAATAAAAGTGGCTCATTTGGTGAACCAGCACTGCTCTGGTATTAGAATCTAGTCCTGGCTCAGGAATCAACCCATAAGAACTCTATCAGAGGTACTTTAGAGAATCTCAAAAATAATAACCGAGAGCCATTTAAAAAGTGAAAACATTTGGGAAACATTGAGTTTAAGGTTGAGGTAAGTCCTAGGTACTCCAAAATATGTATCTATATGCTTTCTCAGAAATAAGGAAGTCTAGTAGAGTACATTGATGAATAATGATGACTGACATTGATTGAAGAGAGAGTATATGCCTGTCTGTATACTATTTTCATTCATACTCAATTATAATTATTATATTTTACAGATAACAAATAAATATGCCATAGAATTGTTAAGTGACTTCACAAGTTATATAGTCAAGAAATGGAAAAGCCAGATTTTAAACCCAGGGTTATGGTCACCCAAAGCTTTTGCTTTTTCTCTACCACTCACCTCTTCTAATGTTTAGTTTTTCTTTTCCTTTTCTTTTTCTTTTATTTACTGGGACAGGATCTTGTTCTGTTCTATCACTCAGGCTGGAGTGCAGTGGCATAATCACAGTTCACTGCAACCTCAACATCCGGGGCTCAATCCATCCACCCACCTCAGCCTCCCAAGTAGATGGCACTACAGGCATGTGCCCCCTACCTAGCTAATATTGTATTTTTTTGTAGAGACAGGGTTTCACCATTGTTCCCAGGCTGGTCTTAAACTCCTGAGATCAAGTTATAGACCTGTCTCAGTGTCCCCAAGTGCTGGGATTACAGGCATGAGTCACCATGCCCAGCCTGATATTCTTTACTCTTCACTGGATTTCTATAATATTCTCAGGCTGAGCAGTTCATTTGGACCTTGGCCTTGTAGATCTTGTAACTTCTTTTTTTTTTTCATATTTTCTAACTTCCAACTTCTGTGTTTTTTTTCTGTAACAGTCTTGTATCTCCAAAAAGATGGAAAACTTAAGTATCTCTCTATTTAATTCCAACACCCAGTATCGGACCTCACAGATTGTTGGCAGAGGAAATTTCAATAGTGATATCTGTGAGAGGGGCTGCTCTTGGTAGGCTCTAGTGATAGAGCCTCTAGCAGCCAATCCACCTCAGCTGTTTTATTCAATCACTTTCTGCTCATGCTGAGAAATTCCTGAGGCATTCAAGAAGTAGACATTTCTGAAAAGCCCCATCTACTACTTAAGTGACCTTGGGAATATTATTTAGTTTTTCTGTCTTGGTTCCCTCATCTTTAAAATGAACCTAATATCACATATCTCAGAAGCTTCAGTAAAAATTAGAAGAGATAATTCTTTAAGTTCCTGGCATGTAATAAACACACAATAAATGTTGATCATTATGGCCCCTTTTGGTTCCAACCTTTGCTAATCATCCTTGAATAATCCTTGGATGATAACTCTTAGAATCCATCTGCTCCTCCTTGACCTCTTTAACACGGTCCAACAAACAGCTTAACTCAGGTGTTGTCTCTCTAGGAGTCATTATTATCATTATTATCTTGTTCATTTCAAAGTAAAAAATATATATATATAACATTTTAAAAAATTCTGTTTAAATTGGATATTCTCTATACCTGAAAGTTTCAGAAAGAAACATAAGGTCTAAATGATATGCTTAATTAACTCACTATTATTATTATTATTATTACTATATCATTATTCTTACTCCCACATTTTCTTCCCATAATATCCCACATTATTCTCACTCCCACAACTATGGCTGGGTTAATAATACATTTTTCTGTGTGTGTTTCCTCTGAAATATGTATAGACTTCCGTAATAACTTCTACAACACTATAAAGTAGTTTTTCCCCTTTAATTTTTCTTTTTCCTTCTACTGGGCAATAACATGCTTGACAACAGGGATGGTGCCTAAGGTATCTTTGTTTAGTGTGATTCTAGCCTAGTAAGTTTCACATTTGTGCTGAATTAATCCCAGATATCATATGCAAACAAATTATTCCTATACTGGAGACTATAGTGAACAATTTATTTTCTTGAGACAGAAATGGGTTTCAATTTGGACTCAGTGATTCTGGAGACAAAAAAAAAAAAAATAAGCCAACATCTTTTTCCAGTAATATGAGCTGATATATTTTCACCTGCATTCATCATATACTAACTGCTTATTAAATGAAAATAAATTATACGAGTTTCTGACTTCATGCTATAGCCAAATACAGAGACTGTTAATATGCTAGAATAGCTATTTCCTATATATTCACACATCAAAGATGGTTGTAAGCAGAAAAAAAAGTAGCACGTAAGAAGTTGAGAATAAAGAAGTATGGCTGCTGTTGTCAATATCAAAATTTAATGGGGTCAAGAAACCTAACCATAAAAATCCAGAAATCAATGAAGCATATCGTTTAGACCTTATGTTTCTTTCTGAAACTTTCAGGTATACAGAATATCCAATTTAAACAGAATTTTTAAAAATGTTATATATTATTTTTTACTTTGAAATGAACAAGATTCACAAAGTAAGTATACTGTGAGTAGAGTATAATATTGTCATTGCATAAGGAAGACACCCTGTTATCCAATTATTTTAATGAGATAATATTCCATTTCTAATCATCTTCTGTTTCTCATTAAAACCAAAGGCTCTCAACCTGGTTTCCCATTTCCTGGTAGTGAAGAGTTAAGGCTTCAAAACTATTTTCAAAAGCAGAGCTCATGTTAGAAGACAATTTCAAACTGTTTTCCACAAAACTCTAATGATTTTTTCATATGCATGTGGTTTTCACCATGTCAATGTGAATACAGCATAACAAGCTGGGTAACACATTCCTTAGACTTAAGCATCAGAGATAAACAGATTATGACTGAAACTGACCTAAGACTTGGAGTAGATGTAGAACCAAGATAAATGCCTGAATTTAGATAAACATGAAGCTTCTTACTTATGTTCCTGTCAAACTACCAGATCACTAGACCCTACTAGAATATTTCCGAACTCTAGGCTGGACATGTACCTCTAAATTTTAAAAACCTCTCTAGATGACAGTTATACACCATAAAGTATAAGGATTACAGAGTGATTTCCTAAAAATGGAAAGGCGTCAAGCAGTTCTACCATATCTAACGTGCAGGTAGATAAGAAAAATTCACTAGAATATACATACTTTATTTTTCAGATTTTGTGATAAGAAAAAGTGAAAAAGTGAATGCAGTTTGTCTAACTGGCTATCCAGGAAAAAAAAAAAAAGATTACATAACAAGGAGTGATACAGAATAATTGTCTAAAAACATACAGAAATAACATTTTAATAATTGTTTGACCATATTCTGCTTAGGAACTGATTTGTGTTATTTTTTATTAAAATTAATTACTCATTGGCCCAAGAGGGCCAATTAGAAGCAGCTGTGGTCTGCATCACTCATGGAGAGGAATATAAAAGGGTGAGTGAATTTAGCTCCTTTGACTGAAATATCCAGGTTCATGCATTGGGACTGACTCAGCAAACAACCTGACCCACCAAGAAGGAAGAAAAGCCAGGGCTGAAGCATGGTCTGAAGCATGGTCCACCCTAGAGTGGCAGGGAGCCAAAGGAACCCCCATCCCCAGTCAAGGGAAGCGGTGAGTGATTGTACAACCCTGCCCAGGAAACCACACCTCTCCCATGGATCTTTACAACCCATAGAGCAAATGATCCCCTAAGAAGTGATCCCCACCAGGGCCTTGGATCTGATAAACAGAGTTGTGTGGAGTCTCAGCAGAGCAGCCACTCAGGCACACACAGAGACTGGGAGTTTTACATACTCCAGCCCTGGGATTCCTAGCAAGGTGTGAAAGCCACCCACACATACACCTAGGAAGGGAGCTTAATCCAGGGAGCCAAGCAGTATTGTTCTGCAGGCCCTACTTCAGTGGCACCTCACAAGTTAAGAACCACTGGCTTGGAATCCCAGGCAGCCAACAGCAGTGGGTTGAGGTCTTCCTGAGATGGGTCTGAGTTCTCAGGGGGAAGGATAGCCATCATCTCTGTGGTTCAGTTGAGTCAGTTGCTCCAGCCTGCAGGCTGTGGAGAATGTAAGTGGTCTGGATGAGAAAGGGTTCACCCCAATGCAGTGTACCTGCTCTACCAAAAAGCATCCAGACTGCTTCTCTGGGCAGGTCCCTGATCTCGTTCCTCCTGACTGAGTGAGACTTTCCAACGGGGGTCTCCAGCCACATCCTACAGGTGAATGCAGGCTGGCAACAGGTCAGTACCCCCCTGGGACCAAGCTTCCAGAAAAGACACTAGCTGCCATCTTTGCTGTTTCACAGCCTTCACTGGTGATACCTCCAGGTATGGGAAAAACTGAGGCAACTGGGTCCTGGAGTGGATCCCTAGCAAACCACAGCAACCCTACAGTACAGTGGCCTGACAGTTAAAAACAACCAAAAAGAAAACAACAACAACATCAACAAAACAACCCCACAGAAACCCCATTCAAAGGTCAGCAACCTCAAAGATCAAAGGCAGATAAGCCCACAAAGATGAGAAAGAATCAACACAAAAATGCTGAAAGCTCAAAAAGCCAGAGTACCTCTTCTCCTCTAAATGACTACAACACCTCTCCAGTAAGGACCCAGCACTGGAATGAGGCTGAGATGGCTGAGCTGGCAGAAGTAGGCTTCAAAAGGTGGGTAATAAATCACTTCACTGAACTAAAGCAGCATGTTGTAACCCAATACTAAGAAGGAAAAAATGATAAAACAATAAAGGAGTTGATAGCCACAATGGCCAGTTTAGAGAGAAACATAACTGACATAATGGAGATGAAAAACACAAGAGAACTTCACAAGGCACTCACGAGTATCAATAGCAGGATAGACCAAGTCTAGGAAAGAATCTCAGACCTTGAAAACTGTCTTTCTGAAATTAGACAAGATTAGATTAAAAAATTAAAATAAATTAATAAAACCTCTGAGAAATATGGGATTATGTAAAGACACTAAACTTATGACAGATTGGGGCACCAAAAAGAGGCAGGGAAAATGGAACAAAGTGGGAAAACATACTTCATGGTATCTTGCCTGAGAACTTCCCCAACCTAGCAAGGCAAGCCAACATTCAAATTCAGGAAATACAGAGAAACCCAGTAAGATACTCCACAAAAAGATCAAGCCATAGACACATGATTATTAGATTCTCAAAGTTTGAAATGGAAGAAAAAATGTTAAGGACAGCCAGAGAGAAAGGCCAGGTCACTTACAAAGGAAAACCTATCAGACTAACAGTGGACCTCTCAGCAGAAACCCTACAAGCCAGAAGAAATTGGGGCCAATATTCAACATTCTTAAAGAAAAGAAATTCCCACCCAGAGTTTCATATCTGGACAAACTTAACTTTATAAGTAAGGAGAAGTTTTTTTTTTGAGACAAGAAAATGCTGAGGGAATTCTTCACCATCAGGCCTGCCTTGCAAGAGCTCCTGAAGGAAGCACTAAATATGAAAAGGAAAAACCGTTACCAGCCACTACAAAAACATGCTGAAGTACACAGACCGGTGACACTGTGAAGGAACCACACAAACAAGTCTGAAAAATAACCAGCTGGCATAATGACGAGAGAATCAAATTCATATATAACAATACTAACCTTAAATGTAAATAGGCTAATGACCCAATTAAAAGACACAGAATGACAAGCTGTATGAAGAGCCAAGACCCATCATAATGCTGTCTTTAAGAGACCCATCTCACACGCAAAGACACACATAGGCTCAAAATAAAAGGACGGAGGAAAAGGGATACTAAGAAAATAGAAAACAGAAAAAAGCAGTGGTTGCAATCCTAGTTTCTGACAAAACAGATTTTAACCAACAAAGATCAAAAAAGACAAATAAGGGCATTACATAATGATAAAGTCTTCAATTCAACAATAAGAGCTAACTATCCTAAATATATATGCACCTAATGCAAAAGCACCCAGATTCATAAAGCAAGTTCTTAGAGACCTACAAAGAGACTTAGACTCCCACATAATAATAATGGGAAACTTTAACAGCCCACTGACAATATTAAATCATTGGGATAGAAAATTAACAAAGATATGCAGCACCTAAACTTAGCTCTGGATCAAGTGGCCCTAATAGATATGTACAGAATTTTCCACCCAAATTAAATAGAATATACATTATTACCACCACACATCACTTTAAAATTGATCTCATAATTGGGAGTAAAACACTCCTCAGCAAATGCAAAAGAACTTAAATAATAACAAACAGTCTCTCAGACCAGAGCACAAATTAGAACTCAAGATTAAGAAATTCACTGAAAACACACCTACATGAAAATTGAGCAACCTGTTCCAGAATGACTTTTGGGTAAATAATGAAATTAAGTCAGACATCAAAATGTTCATTGAAACTAATGAGTATAAAGAGGCATCTCTGGGATGCTGTAAGGCATGGTTAAGAGGGAAATTTATAGCAATAAATGCCCACATCAAAAAGCTAGAAAGATCACAAATTAGAAACTTCACATCTCAACTAAAAGAACTAGAAAAACAAGAGGAAACAAACCCCAAAGATAGCAGAAGACAAGAAAAAAACAAGATCAGAGTGGAAATACAGGAAATAGAGACATGCAAAACCCTTCAAAAAATGAACAAATCCAGGAATTGTTCTTTTGAAAAATTTAATAAAATAGACCACTAGCTAGATTAAAAAGAAGGAAAAAGAGAAGAATAAATAAATATAATCAGAAAGGATAAGGTGCATATTACCACTGACCCCATAGGAATTTAAACAACCATCAGAGAATATTAGAAACACTTCTATGCACATAAACTAGAAAATCTAGAAGAAAGTGATACATTTCTGGACACATACACCCTCTCAAGACTGAACCAGGGAGAAACTGAATCCCTGAATAGACTAATAATGAGTTCCAAAATTGAGGCAGTAGTAAATAGCCTACCAACCAACAAAATCTCAGGACCAGACAGATTCACAGCTGAATTCTACCAGAGGTACAAAGAAGAGCTGGTACTATTTCTACTAAAACTATCCCAAACAATTGAAAGGGAGTGACTCCCCATTAAGTCATTATATGAGGCCAGCATCATCCTGATACCAAAAGCTGGCAGAGATACAACAACAAAGGAAACTTCAGGCCGATATCCTTGTTGAACATGAATGCAAAAATTCTGAATAGAATACTGGCAGACTGAATCCAGCAGCACATCAAAAAGCTTACCTACCATGATCAAGTTCGCTTTATTCTCAGGATGCAAGGTTGTTTCAACATATGCAAATCAATAAATGTAATTCATCACATAAACAGAACTAAAGACAAAAACCACATGATTATCCAAATAGATGCAGAAAAGACCTGTGATAAAATCTAACATCCCTTCATATTGAAAACTCTCAATAAACTAGGTATTGAAGGAACATACTTCAAAATAATAAGAGTCATATATGATAAATCTACAGTCAATATCATACTGAATAGGCAAAACCTGGAAGCATTTCCCTTGAAAACTGACACAAGACAATGATGCCGTCTCTCACACCTCCTATTAAACACAATATTGAAAGTTCTGGCCAGGGCAATCAGGCAAGAGAAAGAAAGAAACGGTATTCAAATAGGAAGAGAGAAAGTCAAACTATCTTTGTTTGCAGATGATGTGATCCTATATATAGACAACCCCATAATCTCAGTACAAAAGTTTATTAAGGTGAGAGGTGAGAAGCAGCTTCAGCAAAGTCTCAGGATATAAAATCAAAGTGCAAAAATTGCTAGCATTCATATATACCAACAACAGGCAAGCCAGAAGCCAAATCATGAATGAACTCCCATTCACAATTGCTACAAAAAGAATAAAATACCTAGGAATACAGTTAACATGGGAAGTGAAGGACCTCTTCAAGGAGAACTACAAAATACTGCTCAAATAAATCAGAAAGGACACAAGCAAATGGAGAAATATCATATGTTCATGGATAGGAATAATTAATATTGTGAAAATGGCCATACTACCCAAAGTAATTTATGGATTCGATGATATTCCCATTAAACTACCTTTGCCATTTTTAACAGAATTAGAAAAAATATTTTAAATTTCATATGAAACCAAAAAAGAGCCCAAATGGGCAAGACAGTGCAAAAAGATAGTGTGAAAAGAACAAAGCTGAAGGCATCATGCTACCTGACTTCAAACTATAATACAAGGGTACAATAACCAAGACAGCATACTACTGGTCCAAGAAAAGACACATAAAGCAATGGAACAAAAGAGAAAACTCAGAAATAAGACTGCACACCTACAACTATCTGATCTTTGACAAACCTGACAAAAAAAGAGTAATGGTGAAAAGATTTCTTATTTAATAAATGGTGCTTGGAGAACTGGTTAGCCATATCCAGAAAATTGAAACTAGACCCCTTCCTTACACCATATACAAAAACTTAATTCAAGATGGATTAAAGAATTAAGTGTAAAACCCAAAACTGTAAAAACCCTAGAAGAACATCTAGGCAATACCATTCAGGACAGAGGCATGGGCAAATATTTCATGATGAAATCACCAAAAGCAATTGCAACAAAAGCAAAAATTGACAAATGGCATTTATTTAACCTAAAGAGCTTCTTCAGAGCAAAATAAACTGTCATACTGAACAGACAGCCTGCAGATTGGGGAAAAATTTCTGCAATCTATCGATCTGACAAAAATCTCATATGCAGCTTCTACAAGGAACTTAAACAAATTTACGAGAAAAAACAACCCCATCAAAAACTGGGCAAAGGACATGAACAGACATTTCTCAAAAGAACACAAATATGTGGCCAATAAACATATGAAAAAAGCTCAACATCACTGATCATTAGATAAATGTAAATCAAAACCACAATGAGATACCATCTCACACCAGTCAGTATGGTGATTATTGAAAAGTCAAAAAACAAGAGATGATGGTGAGATCATGGAGAAAAAGGAACACTTTTACACTGTTGGTAGAAATGTAGACTAGTTCAACCATTGTGGAAGACAGTGTGGCAATTACATAAAGACCTAGAGGCAGAAATATCATTTGACCCAGCAATCCCATTACTGGATACATACTGAAAGGAATATAAATCATTCTGTTATAAAGATACATGCACGCATATGTTCACTGAAGCACTACTCACAGTAGCAAAGACATGGAGTCAACCTAACTCTCCATCAATGATAGGCTTGATATAGAAAATGTGTTACATATACACTGTATTAGTCAATTTTCACACTGATGATAAAGATATTCCCGAGACTGAGCAATTTACAAAAGAAAAAGATTTATTGGACTCACAGTTCCACATGGCTGAGGAGGCCTCACAATTATGGCAGAAGATGAAAGGCACATCTTACATGGCAGCAGACAAGAAAAAAGAGCTTGAACAGGGAAACTCCTGTTTTTAAAAACATCAGATCTCATGAGACTTATTCACTATCACAAGAACAGCACAGGAAAGACCTGCCCCCATGATTCAATTATCTCCCTCTGGGTCCCTCCCACAACACGTGGGAAATATGGGAACTACAAGATGAGATTTGGATGGGGACACAAAACCAAACCATATCATACACCATGGAATACTATGCAGTCACAACAAGTAACAAGATCATGTCCTTTGCAGGGACATGGTTGGATTTGGAAACCATCATCCTCAGGAAACTAATGCAGGAATAGAAAACCAAATATCACTTGTTCTCACTTATAAATGGGAGCTGAGTGATGAGAACACCGGACACAGGGAGGGGAACAACACACACTGGGTCCTGTCAGGGAATGCTGGAGAAGTTGGTGAAGGGATTGCTAATGGATGCGAGGCTTATTACCTAGGTGATACGATGATCTGTACAGCAAATCACCATGGCACATGTTTACCTATATAACGAACCTGTCCATCCTGCACTTGTACTCCTGAACTTAAAATAAAAGTTGAAGAAGAAAATTAATTATTCATTATAATGTAGGTATATTGACTCTATTAAGTGTGGCAGGAAAACATCATTGAATATTCTGCCACAATAGAAGGGAACCAATACTAACAGGTAGGCATTTTAATATATATCTGAGATTCTCAAAGGCAGTCATTACACTCCTAGATGTATCCTTATCAATTCCTACATTTTCTATAGAAAATCTACAATTATTGGGTGTTAATTTTTTTTTGAGAATTTTAAGTGCATATGTGAGGGTCTGTATGCATCTGTGTTCATACATATTAACTATCATCATCATATTCTTCCACTTTTTTATCTTCCCCTAAATTCAAAGATAGGGAACTCAAAATATAACTTGCCAAAGTCTGACATCAAATTCTGCAGTTATACTACAGTTGGGGTTGGTCTGTTCTCCAAATCAATTGTCTCTGTTCTCTGCCTAGGTGCTCCTAAAGACTTCAGCTTATTTTTGGGTCATCACTCATAGGCTATGCAGCTCTGAACAATTTTACAACACTTCTGTAGACCTTGCTCTCCTCATATGCAAAACAGAGATATATAATCCCCACTTTCTCTACAGAATTACTGAGATTCAAATGAAATATTACATTGAAGAACACTCTGTAATCCTGCTAAACACTAGAGAAATATAATGGATTAACAATCCTTATAAGAAACTGAAGCAAATGTGTGTTTAGATGTTTCAATAAGGCATTTGGAAATAGAAGATACATCATCAAAGACAAGAGCTTGGGGATTCTCAAGAGCTCAAATTGTAACGATCTTCTCCCAATAGTTTCAGAAAACAGAGTCTCAGAGAAGTTGGTACAAGATGCCATAAATTAATATATCTGAAATGGGAAAAAACATAAAGTAGAACAACTTAGTCAATATTAACATGAACTTGACCAAATTAATTTTTTTCATATAAAGTTATGGTTTAACGATGAGACCTACCATATCTGTGTAGGTTAGGAAGAGTTTTTAATCATATGGTAGGAAAAAATGAATTTCTTTAAGTGAAAAGTGTCCTATCACAATGGAAATGTTAAATACCCAGAAAATCAATATTTTCATTTTATATTTATATTGCAATAACAGATGTTAGCATGATTTTGGTGCAAACTCTCTATATCCACCCTTGCTAAGACAAATATAATTAAAATAATTTATGAAATTGTAGTATGCCTAGACAGTTCATGAGTTAGAGACACAGCAAATTTTTTCTATGCCCGAAGATGGCCTCTGTGATCTTTAAGTAGTTCTGACATTTACCAGTACCCATTTGCTTCCAAAGAGAGAATTAAATAATTTTCAATTTAGAAGCTGCCCCTGAGAATATTGAATCTGGCACTTTTATTGCCAAGGTGAGGAATTTGTACCTTAGGGAATGTGAGGATTTACACAGAATCACACAAGAAATGGATGCCGAAAGTAGGATGCTGTGCCAGGTTTTCTAACTACAGGCCCAGTGTTGTTTTCCCTAAATTTCTTACTAAAACAAGAGCCATAAAAAATATGACTCTACATAACAGAGGTTGGGACTGATTGTCCTCGCCATGAACAAGGCTTATATTCACTTATTTGTATCTGCTCCTAGCAGCCATTTTCTGTCTCTACATTCTACCCATCTAGGGATTGGTGATCTATGAAAATACACAGATTTATAAACGTTTGCCTCCAGTAGACATGGAAACAGCCTTACTTTAGCATTCTAACAGTCTGACTCTGTTTCATGTTATTCCAGTTTCATCTTGAATAAAATTGCCATTTAGAATAAAGAAATACTAGTCATGAATGGTCATAAATGGAAGAGATCATATAAATCATGTATTCCAATACTCAAATTTGCAGATAACAAACTAGAACCCAGAGAAATACTCTCATCCAAAGAGAGAAAACCAGTAGAAGGGTCTACATTATAATTCAAGACTTTTGGGTCTCAGATCTTTTCATTTTCTACATCTGTGCTGTCATATTCAGTCAGCAAGAGTTCACTAGGCAGTTATTCACATGGCATTTGTAGTTTTAAAATAAGACATAAGACATCAGCATGACAAGATTTTATAAAAAATATAAAGTAGCATTAAGATGTCTCATAGTACTATGATTTTTTGTTTCTATAAAATGTAAATGAATACATATAGAAAATTATATAGTAACTATGTTATATAAACTCTAAACTATAAATTATAAACTATAACTTTATGTTATATAAACTATAAATCATACATTGTATATTATATATTAAAATCAGCAAAATTGAAGACAGGACAATGGAAATTATTGAGTCTGAGGAACAAAAAGAAAAAAAGTAGGGGAAAAGTAAAAAGAGACTAAGGGACCTATCTGTAGGACAATATCAAATAGGACAACCTATGTACTGTGGCAGTCCCAGAAGAATAAGAGAAAGGATGACAGAGAATATTTGAAGAACAAATGGCTGAAAACTTCACACATTTGAAGAAAGACATGAATATAAATATCTAGGAAGCTCAATGAACTCCAGGTAAATGGAACTCAAAGAAATTCAAACTAAGATACATTAAAATCAAACTTTTTAAAGACAAAGACAAAAAGAAAATCTTGAAAACAATCAGAAATAAGTGGCTCATCACATACAAGGGGTCCTCAAAAATAACATGAACAGATTTTTCATCCAGAAATATTTGAGGCGAGGAGCTGGGGAAAATATACATTCAAAGCAGTCAAAGAAAAAAAAAAAAAAACTAAACAATCTATCAAACAAGAATTCCTTATCTGGCAAAAATGTCCTTTGAAAGTTCAGGTGAGGCCAGGCGCGGTGGCTCAAGCCTGTAATCCCAGCACTTTGGGAGGCCAAGACGGGCGGATCACGAGATCAGGAGATCGAGACCATCCTGGCTAACACAGTGAAACCCCGTCTCTACTAAAAAATACAAAAAACTAGCCGGGCGAGGTGGTGGGCGCCTGTAGTCCCAGCTACTCTACTCGGGAGGCTGAGGCAGGAGAATGGCGTAAACCCGGGAGGCGGAGCTTGAAGTGAGCTGAGATGCGGCCACTGCACTCCAGCCTGGGTGACAGAGTGAGACTCCGTCTCAAAAAAAAAAAAAAAAAAAAAAGACAGTTCAGGTGATACACTACCACTTCCCTTGGGACTGCAGCCACCCTCCACATCATTTTGCCAGTGCACGTGATGCAGGTAGATGTTTGCATTCCCTGTTCTGTTAGCACATGTGTGCAGTGCACTCTGCCATGCCTCTGCTGCTGGTGAAGTGCACTCCACCACACTTCCCCTAACCCAACTGTCATTGCAGTTGGAGCCTTTGTGAACACAGAGCCTGCCAGCCTCACCCCCACCAATGCTGTGCTCCTGCAACAACACTGCCATTAGAGTGAAACTAGCACGGATAATGGTGGAACCACCCCTGCCTGCTCTGAGCAGCCACAGAGGGTTCACATAGACCTGTGTCCACCAGTGTCCCACCCCCACCAATGTCCCACCCCCCTGCTAACACCACCACCAGTGGAAACACACACACAGTCAAAAATAAGGGATACCCTCCTCCTGTCATGCTGTCTCCACCACTGCTATGAATGCCATACAGAGGCAGGAACCTTGGCACCCACTAGCACCCTGCTACAGTCAATGAGTGTGCACCCCATGCTACCTCTACCACTGGCACATGTGAACAAGAATGGATCCTTCTGCTGTAGCCCTTCAAAATGCTTTGTCTGGCACCTCCCAATGAAGTTTACAGACCAGTGGTCCAAGAGCACCATGGCTTCCCCCACCGCCCACCCAGTGTAGTTGGTTTCTAACCTTGAGGAGCCAGAGAGGAAAGTCAGACTCGCAAGTCCCCTAGAGTTTGAGTGCACAGTCCAGGAGTTGGAAGCTGCACCTTGCCCCACTAAAATCTTCCAGAAATGATGCCAGTCAACTGAACCCACGTTATACCACAATCAAATCCTCAAAGTCAACAAATAAGATAAAAGAAACAAAAACCCATCCAAAGGATAGCAACTTCAAAGATTGAAGGAACACCAACCTACAAAGATGAGAAAGAACAAGCACGAGAACTCTAACTCAGAAAGGCAGAGTGTCTTCTTTTCTCCAAATCACTGCACTACCTCTCCAGCAAAGGTTCTCAATCAGGCTGAGATGTCTGAAATGACAGTAGTATTTGGAACTGGGTAGGAATGAAGATCATTGAGAGGCAGTAGTACATTGAAGCCCAATCCAAGGTAGCTAAGAATCACAGCAAAATGATGCATGAGTTGACAGACAAAATGGCCAGCATAGAAAAGTATGTAACCAACCCAATAGACCTGGAAAACACACTACAAGAATTTCATAATGCAATTGCAAGTACTATCAAGTAATAAGCAAAATAGATCATGCTGAAGAAAGAACCTCAGAGCTTTAAGACTGGCTTTCTGAAATAAGACAGAGAAGAATAGAGAAAAAAGAATAAAAAGGAATAAAAAAAATTCAGAAAAATATGAGATTATGTAAAGAGACCAAATCTAAGACTCATTGGTGTCCTTGAAAGTGTTGGGGAGAATGGAATCAACTTGGAAAGCATATTTCAGGATATCATTCATGAGAACTTTTACAACCTAGCCAGAGAGGCAAATATTTATACTGAGGAAATGCAGAGAACTCCAGTAAGATTCTTCACAAGATCATCCCCAAGACACATAATCATCAGAATTTCCAAGGTCAAACTGAAAGAATAAATATTAGTGGCAGCTAGAGAGAAAGCTTAGGTCACTTACAAAGGGAAATCCATCATGCTAACAGTAGACCTCTCAGCAGAAACCTTACAAGCCAGAAGAGATTGGAGCCAATATTCTTATAGAAAAGAAATTCAAACCCAGAATTTCATATCTGGCCAAACTAAGCTTCATACATGAAGGAGAAATAAGATTCTTTTCACACAAGCAAATACTGAGGGAACCTGTTACCACCAAACCTACCTTACAACTCCCGAAGGAAGAACTAAATATGGAACAGAAACATCATTACCATCCACTACAAAAACACTGCAGTACACAGACACTAAAAAGCAACCACACAAACAAGTCTACATAATAACCAGCTAATATGACAAGATCAAATCCCACACATATCAAAACTCATCTTGGATGTAAATGGGCTAAATGCCCCAGTTAAAGACACAGGGTGGCAAGCTGGATTAAGAAGCAAGACCCAGTATGCAGTCTCTTCAAGAGACCCATCTCACAATGACATACAAAGGTTCAAAATTAGGGGATCAAGAAAAATCTACCAAGCAAACAGAAAACAGAAAAAAAAAAAAAAAAACCAAAAAAAAAAAAACAGGCATTGCAATCCTAATTTCAGACAAAATAGAATTTAAACCAACAAACATCAAAAAGACCAAAGAAGGGAAATTATGTAATGGTAAAGGGTTCAATTCAACAAGAAGAGCTAACTGTCCTAAATATATATGCACTAAATACAAGAGCAGCCTGATTCGTAAAGCAAGTTCTTAGGGACCTACAAAGGAGTCCCACACAATAATAGTGGGAGATTTCAACACCTCACTGACAGTATTAGACAGCTCATTGAGGCAGAAAATTAACAAAGATATCCAGGATCTAAAATCAGCACTGAATCAAATAGACCTGACAGACGTCTACGGAACTCTCCACCCCAAAACAAAGGAATATATATTCTTTGATTGGCACATGGTACATATTCTAAAACTGACCACATAATCAGACATAAAACACCCCTCAGCAAATGCAAAATAACTGAAATTATAACAACTACTCTCTCAGACCACAACACAATCAAATTAGAAATCAAGACTAAGAAATTCACTCAAAACCATGCAATTACATGGAAATTGAATAATCTGCTCCCGAATGACTTTGGGGTAAATAATGAAATTAAGGCAGAAATCAAGAAGTTATTTGAAACTAATGGGAACAAAGATGCAACATACCAGAATTTCTGAAACATAACTAAGGCCATGTTAAGAATGAAATTTATAGCACTAAATGCCCACATCAAAAAGTTAGAAAGATTTCAATTTAACAACCTAACATCAAAACTAAAATAACTAGAGAATCAATAGCAAACCAACCCCAAAGCTAGCAGAAGACAAGAAATAACTAACATCAGAGCTGAACTGAAGGAAATTAAGAAAGAAATAAACATTCAAAAGATAACGAATTTGGGAGTTGTTTTTTTTTTCAGAAATATTATAAGATAGACCACTAGCTAGGCTAATGAAGAGAGAAGATCTAAATAAATAAAATTAGAAATGACAAAGGTGAGTTTACCATGGATGCCACAGAAATGCAAATAACACCAGAAAATATTGTGAATGCCTCCATGCACACAAACTAGAACATCTGGAAGAAATGGATAAATTCTGGGATACATGCACTCTGCTAAGACTGAATCAGGAATGAATTGAATCCCTGAACAGACCAATAGCAAGCTCTGAAATTGAATCAGTTATAAATAGCCTACCAACCAAAAGAATTATCAGGACCACATGGATTCACAGCCAAATTCTACCAGATGTACAAAAAAGATCTGGTATCATTTCTACTGAAACTATTTCAAAAAATTGAGGAGGGAATCCTGCCTAACTCATTCTACGAAGCCAGCATCATCTCCATACCAAAATCTCACAGAGATACAACAAAAAAGAAAATTTCAGGCCAATACCCTTCATGAACATTGATGCAAAAATCCTCAACAAAATCCAAATCCAGCAAATCAAATCCAGCAGCTCATCAAAAAGCTTGTCCATCATGATCAAGTAGGCTTTATTTCTGGGCTGCAAGCTTGGTTCAAGGAATGCAAATCAATAAATATGATGAATCACATAAACAGAACTAAAGACAAAAACTGCATGATTATTTCAATAGATTTAGAAAAGTCTTTCAAAAAATGCAATACTGCTTCATGTTAAAAACCCTTAATAGACTAGTTATTGAAGGAACATAAAACAATAAGAGTCATCTATGACAAACCCACAGCCAACATCATACTGACTGGGTAAAAGCTGGAAGCATTTGCTTTGAAAATCAGCACAAGATGAGGATGCCCTCTCTCACCACTCCTATTCACCATTGTATTGGAAGTCCTGGCCAGAGAAATCAGGCAACAGAAAGAAATAAAGGGCATCCGAGTAGGAAGAGAAGAAGTCAAACTATCCCTGTGTGCAGATGACATGATTCTATACCTAGAAAACCCCATGGTCTTGGCCCAACAGCCCCTTAAGCTGATAAACAACTTCATCAAAATTTTAGGCTACAAAACCCACATTAAAATGTCACTAGCATTCCTATACACCAACAACCATCAAACCAAGAGCCAGATCAGAAACACATCCCCATTCACAACTTCTCACTTAAGAATAAAATATCTAGGAATATAGCTAACCAGGTATGTGAAAGATCTCTACAAGGAGAATTACAAAACACTGCCCAAAGAAATCAGAGATGACACAAACAAATGAAAAATCATTCCATGTTGATGAATAAAAAGAATCAACATCATTAAAATGACCAGACTGCCTAAAGTAATTTGTAGATTCAATGCTATTCCTATCAAACTATCAATGATATTCTTCACAGAACTAGAAAAAAACTATTTTAAAATTCATAACTATTTTAAAATTAATCTGGAACCAAAAAGCCCCAGTAGCCATGGCAATTCTAAGGAAAAGGAACAAAGCCAGAGACATCACACTACCTGCTTCAAACTATACTACAGGACTATGGTAACCAAAAAAGCATGGTACTGGTACACAGACACATAGATCAATAGAACACAATAGAGGACCCAGAAATAATGCCACACTTACAACCATCTGATCTTTGATAAAGCTGACAAAAAAAGAAAAAAGAAAAAAAAAAAACAATGGAGAAAGGACCCTCTATTCTATTAATGGTACTGGGATAGCTGGCTAGCCATATGTAGAAGATTCAAACTGTTCCCCTTTCTTAAACCATATAAAAAATCAACTCGAGATGGATTAAATACTTAAATGTAAAACCCCGAAAACCCTGGAGTACAACCTATGCAATACCATTCTAGACACAGGAATGGGCAAAGATTTTATGACAAAGACACCAAAAGCAATTGCAGCAAAATCAAAAACTGACAAATGAGATCTAATTAAACTTAAGAGCTTCTGCACAGCAAAAGAAACTATCATCAGAGTAAACCAATAACCAACAGAATGGGAGAAAATTTTGCAATCTGTGCAATCGACAAAGGTCTAATATCCAGCATCTATAAGGAACTTAAATCTACAAGTAAAAAGCAAACAACCGCATTAAAATGTGGACAAAGTACATGAACACTTTTCAAAATAATACATATTTGCAGCCAACAAGCATAAGAAAAAACATTCAGTGTCACTGATCACTAGAGAAATGCAAATCAAAACCACAATCAGATACTATCTCACATCACTCAGAATGACTATTATTAAAAAGTCAAAACATGAAAGAGGCTGGCAAGGTTCCTCAGAAAAGGGAAAACTTATACACTGTTGGTGGGTGTGTAAACTAGTTCAACTATTGTGGAGAGCAGTATGGTACTTCCTCAAAGAGCTAAAGGCAGAAGTATCGTTTGACCAAGCAATTTCATTATTTGGTATCTAGTCAAATGAATATAAATTGTGCTATCATAAAGACACATGTGCATATAAGTTCATAATAGTAAAGACATGGAGTCAACCTAAATGCCCATCAGTGGTAGGTAGACTGGTAAAGAAAATGTGGTACGTATGCACCATGGAGTACTATGCAGTCATAAAAAAGAATGAGGTCACATCTTTTGCAGGAACATGGAATTGACTGGAGGTCATTATCTTTAGCAAACTAACACAGGAACAGAAAACCAAATACTGCATGTTCTCAATTACAAGTGGGAGCTAACTGATGAGAACACATGGGCACATAGAGGAGAATAACAGACATGGGACACTACCAGGGGGTGCAGCGGGAAAGGAGGGAGAGGATCAGGAAAAATAACTGATGAGTACTAGGTTTAATACCTGGGTGACAAAATAATTTGTACAACAAACCCCCATGACACAAGTTTACCTATATAGCAAACCTGCACATGTACCCCTGAACCTAAAATAAAAGTTAAAAAAGTGAGGGAGATATTAAGAAATTCTGAGACAAATAAAAGCTGAAGGAATTAATTAGCACTAAATCCTTTTTACATGCAATAGGCCTTGAGGGAGTCCTGTAGGGTTAAATTAAGGGACACTAGATGATAACTCAAAGCCATAAGAAGACATAACAATGCCACTAGAGGTAAATATGTCCGCAATCATAAAAATTAGTACCATGGTAACAATGGTTTACAATGCCACTTCTTGTTTTCTACATGACTAAATTACATAATCAAATACTTTAAAATTACTAGTTTAAAGCTAGGATTAACTTTGGTTAGTAAACCCACATTTTATTTTCCTCATAATTTATAAGGCAAATATGTTTAAAGTATTATTAGTATATGCGTTTGGGCTCACAATGGGTAAAATTGTAATGGTAAAATCAACATCTCAAAGGGGTGAGGACAGAGTTGTTAAAAGAATAGAATCTCTATATGTTATTAAAGTTATTAAAGTTAAATAGGTATAAATTCAAATTATGGTGTTAAAAGTATAAGATGTTAAATGTAATCCCCATGGTAACCACAAATAAAATAGCTGTAGAGTATATACAAAAATAAAATTTGTCACAATAAAAAATCAGATAAACCCAAAGGAAGATATTAATGCAGTAACTGTAATCAGTTACAGGGCATATAGAAAAGAAACAGCAAAATGACAGGATAAGTCACTCCTTATCATTTATTGCCTTAAATGTAAATAGATTAATTTCTCCAATTAAAGGACAGAGATTGGCAGAATGAACAAAACAATTGATCCAAATCTGTGTTGTCTACTAGAGACCCACTGAGATTCAAAGGCACAAATAGACTGAAAGCGAAAGAATGAAAAAAGATATGCTGTGCAAATACAAACAAAAAAATAGAAAACATTACTATATTACTGTTAGAAAAAAGAGACTTTAAATTTAAAAGTGTTACATGAGACAAGAAGGGTGCCATATATTGAGAAAATATGTTCAATATAACAATAAGATACAATCTACATACATAAGAACAATCAAAATATATGAAGCAAAAATGAACAGATTTAAAGAGAGAATAGTTTTACTATAATGGTTGCAGACTTCAACACCTCATTCTTGATAATGATTAGAACAACAAGACAAAAGATAGGAAGGAAATAAAGACAACACAATAAACCAACTAGATGCAGCAGACATACACAGAAGAACACTCTACCCAACAACACAACATAGACATTCTTTTCATGTGCGTATGGAACATTTTCCAGAATAAAACATACATATTTTTACCACGAATTAAGTCTCAATAGATTTTTTTATAGATGTCATACAAAGTTATTTTCTCTGACTAGAAAAGAGTGAAATTAGAAATCTGTAACAGTTGTAAAAATGTAAAACTTACAAAGTTGTGGGAAATAAATAACATTCTTAAACAATAAATGAATCAATAAAAAGAAATCACAAGGGCAATTAGAAAATACTTAAAGATGAATGAAAATGAAAACACAATATACCAAGACTTACGGGATGCGGCAAAAGCAGTGCTAAGGAGGAAATTTATAGCTATTAACACTTATATTAAAAATTTAGAAAAATTCAAATCAGCAACCTAACTTTACAACTAAGATACTAGAATAAAAACAAACTAAATCAAAAGATAGAAGAAGGAAGGAAATAATGAAGGTTAGAGCACATATAACTTAAACAGAAAAGTAATAGAGACTAGAAAAATTATAGAGAAAATCAATAAAACCAAACTTGGTTCTTTCAAAAGATCAACAAAATTGATAAACTTTTAGGTAGATGGACAAACAAAAAGAGAGAAGACTCAATTACTGAAGTCATAAATAAAAGTGGAGACATGATGAACAATCCTAGGGAAATATAAAGGATTATAAAAGAATATTATGAATAATTGTACGCTAACAATTTAGATAACCTAGATGAAATGAGCAAATTCTTACAGACACAAAACTTCTGAGACTAAATCACAAAGAAATAGAATATCTGAATAGACCTGTAAGTAGTAAGGATATTGAGTCTGTAAGCAAAATGTCTCCCACAAAAGAAAAGCCCTGGGAAACAAAAAAAAAATCTCCCCACAAAGAAAAGCCCTGGGTCTGATAGCTTCATGAGTGTATTCTCCTAACTGTTTAAGGAAAAACTAACACCAATACTTCTCAAACTTTTCCTAAAATTAATATGGAATTTCAAATGAGCTCAAATAGCCAAGACAATTTGAAAAAACAAACACAAAAACAAAAAACAAAGTGGAAGGTTTCACACTTTCCAATTTAAAACTTACTACAAAGCAACAGTAATCATAACAGTGTGGATTTAGCATCTAGGTTAATGGAATAGAACAGAGAGCCCAGAAACAATTCTTCACATATATAGTCAAATGGTTTTTGAGAAGGGTGTCAAGACCATTCAGAAGGGAAAATGGCAGTCTTCAACAAATGATGCTTGGATAACTGGATATCCACACATAAAAGAATAAGGTTGAACCCTTACTTAATACCATATACAAAAATTGACTGAAGTGGATGAAAGACCTAAATATAATTTTTAAATTATACAATTCAAAGAAAAAAAAATGTAGTGAAAATGCTTCATGGCACTGTATTTGGGAATGATTTGTTGGATATAACATCAAAGGCACAACAACAACAAAAAATAGACAAATTTGACTCCAGGATTATGTTTTAAAATTGGGTATACAAAGACACTATCAACAGAATAAAAAGGAAATCCACAGAATGGGAGAAAATGTTTGCAACTTATATATATAAGGGACTTATATCCAGAAAATATACAGAAGTACTAAAACTCAACAACAAAAGCAATCTGATTCAAAAAAAGGCAAAGAGCTTGAATAGACATTTACCCAATGAAGGTATATGAATTGCCAATACACACATGAAAAGATGCTCATAGATAGGAAGAATCAATATTATTAAAATGGCCATAGTTCCCAAAGCAATTAGTAGACTAAATGCCATTCCTATCAAACTACCAATGATATTCTTCACATGACTAGATAAAACTATTTTATAATTTATATGAAGCCACAAAAGAGCTCAAACAGCTAAGGCAATCATCAGCAGAAAGTACAAAGCTGGAGACATCACATTACCTGACCACAAACTATACTACAGGGCTCCCATAACCAAAACAGCATGGTACTGGTACACAAACAGACAAATAGACAAATGGAATGGAATAGAGAGCCCAGAAATAATGTCGCACACCTATAACTATCTGATCATTGACAAACCTAGCAAAAGAAGCAATGGGGAATGAACTTTATTCAGTTAATGGTACTGGGATAGCTGGCTAGCCATATGCAGAACATTGAAACTAGACCCCTACTTTACACCACACACAAAAATCAAATCAAAATGGATCAAATACTTCAATGTAAAACCCAAAACTATAAAAATCCTGGAAGATAACCTAGGCAATAGCATTCTGGACATAGGACCAGGCAAAGATTTCATGACCAAAGATGCCAAAAGCAATTGCAACAGAAACAAAAATTGACAATTCTAATTAAACTAAATAGCATCTACAGAGCAAAAGAAACTATCAACAGAGTAAAAACAACCTACAGAATGGAAGAAAATAGTTGCAAACTATGTATCTGACAAAGGTCTAATATCCAGTATCTATAAGGAAGTTAAACAAATTCACAAGCAAAAACCAAACAACCCCATTAAAAATGGGCAAAGGATGTGAATAGATACTTTTCAAAAGAAGACATACATGTGACCAACGAGTACATGAGAAGATGTTCAACATCACTAATTGTTAGAGAAATGCAAATACAAAACTCCGTGAGATACCATCTCACCCCAGTCAGAATGGCTATTTAACTTTTTCCTCTTGTTTGACACAGCTGGAGTTCAGTGTCATAATCACAGTTCACTGCAACCCCATCTTCAGCCTCCCAGTATGCTGGGATTAGAGGCCTGAGCCACTGTTCCTAGCCGAGAATGGCTATTACATAAAATTCAAAAAATAAAAGATGCTGGTGAAGTTGCAGAGAAAAGGAAACACTTATACACTACTAGTGGGAGTGTAATTCAGCCATTGTGAAAAGCAGTGTGTCAATTCCTCAAAGAACTAAAACAGAATTGCCATTCGATCCAGAAATCACATTATTAGGCATATCCTCAAAAGAATGTAAATTGTTCTACGATAAAAACACATGCATGTGTATATTCATTGCAGCACTATTCGCAATAGCAAAGATGTGAAATCAACCTCAATGCCCATCAATGGCCAACTGGATAAAGAAAATGTGGTACATGTACACCAGGCAATACTATGCAGCCATACCAAAGAATAAAATAATGTCTGTTACATCAACATGTATGAAGCTGGAGGCCATTATCCTAAGAAAATTAATACAGGAACAGAAAACCAAATACTGCTACTTACAAGTGTGAGCTAAACAACGAGAACACATGGATACTAGGAGGCAAACAACAGACACTGGGACCTACTTGAGGGTGGATGGTAGGAGGAGGGAGAGGATCAGAATAAATACCTACTAGATTCTATGCTTATTACCTGGATGCTATGCTTATTACCTGGGTGGCAAGATAATCTGTGCACCAAATCCCCATAAAACCCAGTTTGCCTACATTAACAAACCTGCACATGTACCCCAGAACCTAAATAAAAATTAAAGATGCTTAACATAGTTAATCATTAGGGACATTCAGGTCAAAACTATGAGATACTACCTTACACCCAATAGGATTGCAACACTATAAAAAGAAAAAATAATAACAAGTGTTGGTAAGAGTGTAGGGAAATTGGAACCCTTGTATGCTGTTTATAGAAGTATGAAATAGTATAGCTGCTGTGGCAAACAGTATGATGGATCCTTAAAAAATTAGAAATATAATTTCCATATGATCCGGAAATTTCACTTCTGGGTATATACCCAAAATGTTGAAAGCAAGATATCAAAGAGATAATGTTTACAGTCGTGTTCAAAGTGTATTATTCACCATAGCTAAAATGTGAAAGCAACCCCAGTACCCACTGATGGATGAATGGATAAGAAAACATAATATATGCATACAATGGAATATTATTCAACCTTAAAAAGGAAGGAATTTCTTTCACATGCTATAATATGGATGACTTTGAGGAGATAATGTTAAATGAAGTAATCCAATCACAGAAAAGACAAATGCTGTATAATTCCATTTATATTAGGTACTTTGAGTAGTCAAAATTATAAAGACAAAAAGTAGAATGATGATTGCCAGAGGCTGGTGGGAGGAGAGAATGGATAGTTACTGTTTAATAGGTATAGAAGTTCACTTTTACAAGATAAAAAGAGTTATGGGGATAGATGGTGGTAATGTTTTCACAATATTATGAATTTAATACCAGTGAAGCATGACACTTAACAATGTTGAATATGATACATTTTTGTTATATGTATTAACCACATATAAAAATTGGAAAAAAAAAGATAATTTAAAAAGAGCCACACCTTAAAGGTCATCACACTGGTCCTTATATGAAGGAGACAAGAGAGTGAATGGGGAGAGAGATGGGATGACAGAAATTGGCATGATGTGAAGAAAAGACCATGTGAAGTGGTGATGTGAAGGAGTTATTGAAGATGGACCAAAGGATACAGACAGCCTCTGGAAGCTGAAAAAGGCAAGAAAACAGATTTCCCTGTGAAGGCTCCAGAAGGTATGTAGCCCAGACAACACCTTCACTTTATACGTTGGACTTCCAGAAATGTAACAGAATAAAATTTTGTTGTTTTATGCTTCCCTTCAAACCTGCATGAATAAAATAGCCTTACCAAGGAGTTGCTGGTCTAAGTTAACTTCAGAAAAGAGTGGAATCTGTAAGACTAGGCTAAAGAAACTGCATATAAGTACTGTGCTCTAGTCAATAAATTTGTTTCCCATAGGGATATGGGGTAACAATTCTGATTCTGATATACAAATATTCCTTAATCAAGCAAGGAAGCAAATGAATAGCTCATGGTAGCAGCCAGGTTTTCCAGTTCTGGAGTGGGAATTTGTGGATTGGCAAGGTAAGGAGGTGAGATTGATCCACATGGTAATTGTTTAGACTTGGAGACAACAATAAGAACTCATGTTCAACTTAATATAGATACAGATGGTTATATGTAGAGATATTTATGGACATGTGTATATATCCAGGTCATTATACACACATTATTTCTTTGTTTTGCCAACTTTAAGTGTCTAAAAGAAATGGCACTGTAGTAATGAGTATAAGTAACACCCAGATCTAGATCTTGATTTCTATTATTATTCTCCAATGAAAGGAACCAGTGCTGTTTGGAGAAATGACTGGTTAAGCTGCAGGAAATATAAAAGATGAGCCTGGAGCATGTTGTAGTACCATTAGGTAAGGAAGCCCTCACAAAACAACATAACAGCAACAACAAGAACAAAACATATTGATGGCAGCGTGTCAAAAAGGCACAAGAATCAAGTGAAAGAACTCCTAGTGGACAAAGATGGACAATTTGAGCAGCAAAATAAAGTGTTGGATTTTAATTCTAAGTATAAAATTAACATCTCCAAGTCCAGACTGATTTGAATAAAAAATCAAATAAATTAATAAATGGAGGGCAATAATCAATCATGCATAAGAATTCCAAATAAATTATGTAAACACTTCATCCTAAAGGAGGGAGAGCAAAACTCTCCACTGTTAAGTAGGAACTGTGCAGAGTGACTTCCTTCTAAAGAGTAAAGTATGGAAGTGGGGAGGAAATAGTAAATTTACAGTGGAGAAACCTGGCACACACTACTTCAGTCACGATCAAGGTCAATACTAACAGTTATAAATCTTGCTGATAGTATACACCCTGGATATGATGTGATTAAAATAGTACTTTACCTCTGTGATTTACTTCTCTAAAACCTATAACCCCAATTTACCCATGAGACAAATCTCAATTTGGAGACATTCTAAAAAATGCCTGACCTATACTCATCAAAACTTTCAAGGTAATTGAAAGTAAATAAGGTATGAAAACTATTATGACCAAGAGGAACCTAAGGAATCTGGATAACTAAATGTAATATGGTATACTGGATGCGATCCCAGAACAGAAAAAGGGCATTAGATAAAAACAAAGGGAATCGTAATAAACTATGGACTTCTTAATAAATGATTATTCTCTTAATAAATAATTATGTATTGATATTGTTTCATTAATTTTAACAAATATACTAATGTAACATTTTAATAATGGAGTAAACTCTGCGTATGTCAGAGGAAAGACGTAATGTAGGAATTCTTTGTACTACAAGCTCAATTTTTTAGTGAATCATAAACTGTTCTTAAAAATGAAGTTGATTCATGGAAAATCAATTGAACAAATGTTGCTTTTGGTTAATTGATAATATAGCTAAATAGTTCCTGTTTTAACCTTGTGGAAAGCAGAAATTGTTGGCTTGGTTATATATTTGTTTTATTACTATGTGATGGATGGTATGTGTCACCAAGACTGAACAGAATTTTATCACATGAAAGGAGTAACAGGAATATGCTTCCAGAAAAGAATGTATTCTTGACAGAAATTGATATGGGTTACAATTTGGGGGTATCTAATGATTTAAATGTTTTATGACACATATATTACTAGAATTTGTCAGAACATTAATTTAAACATAATCATGTGATAACATATTAAGTTTGAAATAGAATAACAAAGGGGCATTTGTCACTTAGCGTCAGAATGGATTCCTGGACAGATATGACCATATTGCCACTCAGCAGTAGCCAAGCAATTTAAATGCATTTTCCTCATTTTTTAGTCAGTTAAATCAGACATGTATCCCTTACTACATGGCAAACCCATGTGCTTAAGAAAAATAATATTTGATAAAATCAGAAAACAGATATCTTAATATGTAGCTAATAGCATAGACAGACAAGGAAATATTTTTAGTATCGCCTAACCCTGGCATGTCCAGTATGGTAGCTTCTAGCCTCTTGAATGTCACTAGCAGGAATCAAGACATGCTTGTATTAGTCAGGGTTCTCCAGAGGGACAGAACTAATAGGATATATGTATATATGAAAGGGAGTTTATTAAGGAGAATTGGCTCACAGGATCACAAGGTAAAGTCCCACAATAGGCCATATGCAAGCTGAGGAAAAAAGAAGCCAGGAGTGGCTCAGTCTAAGTTCGGGTTTTCCACTTCTGGAGTGGGAATTTGTGGATTGGCAAGGTAAGGAGGTGAGATTGATCCACATGGTAATTGTTTAGACTTGGAGACAACAATAAGAACTCATGTCCAACTTAATATAGATATAGATTGCAAAAATTTTCTCCCATTTTGTAGGTTGCCTGTTCACCCTGATGGTAGTTTACTTTGCCGTGCAGAAGCTCTTTAGTATAATTAGATCCATCTGTCTATTTTGGCTTTTGTTGCCATTGCCTTTGGTGTTTTAGTCACAGAGTCCTTGTCCATGCCTACGTCCTGAATGGTGTTGCCTAGGTTTTCTTCTAGGGTTTTTATGGTTTTAGGTCTAACATTTATGTCTTTAATCCATCTTGAATTAATTTTTGTATAAGGTGTAAGGAAGGTATCCAGTTTCAGCTTTCTACATATAGCTAGCCAGTTTTCCCAGCACCATTTATTAAATAGGGAATCGTTTCCCCACTTCTTGTTTTTGCCAGGTTTCTCAAAGATCAGATGGTTGTAGATATGTGGTGTTATTTCTGAGGCCTCTGTTCTGTTCCATTGGTCTATGTCTGTTTTTGTACCAGTACCGTGCTGTTCTGGTTACTGTAGCCTTGTAGTATAGTTTGAAGTCAGGTAGCCTGATGCCTCCAGCATTGTTCTTTTGGCTTAGGATTGTCTTGGCAATGTGGGCTCTTTTTTGGTTCCATATGAACTTTAAAGCAGTTTTTTCCAATTCTGTGAAGAAAGTAATTGGTAGCTTGATGGGGATGGCATTGAATCTATAAATTACCTTAGGCAGTATGGCCATTTTCATGATATTGATTCTTCCTATCCATGAGCGTGGAATGTTCTTCCAGTTGTTTGTGTCCTATTTTATTTCATTGAGCTGTGGTTTGTAGTTCTCCTTGAAGAGGTCCTTCACATGCCTTGTAAGTTGGATTCCTAGGTATTTTATTCTCTTCGTAGCAATTGTGAATTGGAGTTCACTCATGATTTGGCTCTCTGTTTGTCTGTTAATGGTGTATAGGAATGCTTGTGATTTTTGCACATTGATCTTGTATCCCGAGACTTTGCTGAAGTTGCTTATCAGCTTAAGGAGATTTTGGTTTGAGACGATAGGGTTTTCTAAGCATACAATCATGTCATCTGAAAACAGGGACAATTTGACTTCATCTTTTTCTAACTGAATATCCTTTATTTCTTTCTCTTGCCTGATTGCCCTAGCCAGAACTTCCAACACTATGTTGAATAGGAGTGGTGAGAGAGGGCATCCTTGTCTTGTGCCAGTTTTCAAAGGGAATGCTTCCAGTTTTTGCCCATTCAGTATGATATTGGCTGTGGGTTTGTCATAAATAGCTCTTATTATTTTGAGATACGTCCCATTAATACCTAGTTTATTGAGAGTTTTTAGCATGAAGGGCTGTTGAATTTTGGTCAAAGGCCTTTCCTGCATCTATTGAGATAATCATGTGGTTTTTGTCTTTGGTTCTGTTTATGTGATGGATTACATTTATTGCGTATGTTGAACCAGCCTTGCATCCCAGGGATGAAGCCCACTTGATCATGGTGGATAAGCTTTTTGATGTGCTGCTGGATTCGGTTTGCCAGTATTATATTAAGGATTTTTGTATTGATGTTCATCAGGGATATTGGTCTAAATTTCTCTTTTTTGGTTGTGTTTCTGCCAGGCTTTGGTATCAGAATGATGCTGGCCTCATAAAATGAGTTAGGGGGGATTTCCTCTTTTTCTATTGATTGGAATAGTTTCAGAAGGAATGGTACCAGCTCCTCTTTGTACCTCTGGTAGAATTTGGCTGTGAATCTGGTCCTGGACTTTTTCTGGTTGGTAGGCTATTAATTATTGCCTCAATTTCAGAGCCTGTTATTGGTCTATTCAGAGATTCAACCTCTTCCTGGATTAGTCTCGGGAGGGTGTATGTGTCCAGGAATTTATCCATTTCTTCTAGATTTTCTGGTTTATTTGCATGGAGGTGTTTGTAGTATTCTCTGATGGTAGTTTGTATTTCTGTGGGATCTGTGGTGATATCCCCTTTATCAGTTTTTATTGCATCTATTTGATTCTTCTCTTCTCCTTTATTAGTTAGTCTTGCTAGCAGTCTATCAATTTTGTTGATCTTTTCAAAAAACTAGCTCCTGCATTCGTTGATTTTTTGAAGGGTTTTTTATGTCTCTCTCTTTCAGTTCTGCTCTGATCTTAGTTATTTCTTGCCTTCTAGCTTTTGAATGTGTTTGCTCTTGCTTCTCTAGTTCTTTTAATTGTGATGTTAGTGTGTCAATTTTAGATCTTTCCTGCTTTCTCTTGTGGGCATTTAGTGCTATAAATTTCCCTCTACACACTGCTTTAAATGTGTCCCAGAGATTCTGGTACGTTGTGTCTTTGTTCTCATTGGTTTCAAAGAACATCTTTATTTCTGCCTTCATTTCGTTAATTACCCAGTAGTCATTCAGGAGCAAGTTGTTCAGTTTCCATGTAGTTAAGTGGTTTTGAGTGAGTTTCTTAATCCTGAGTCCTAATTTGATTGTACTGTGGTCTGAGAGACAGTTTGTTGTGATTTCTGTTCTTCTACATTTGCTGAGGAGTTATTTACTTCCAATTATGTGATCAATCTTAGAATAAGTGCATTGTGGTACTGAGAAGGTGTATTCTGTTGATTTGGGGTAGAGAGAAGTCTATAGACTTCTATAGAAGTCTATTAGGTCTGCTTGTTTCAGAGCTGAGTTCAGGTCCTGGATATCTTTGTTAACCTTCTGTCTTGTTGATCTAATAGACAGTGGGGAGTTAAAGTCTCCCATTATTATTGTGTGGGAGTCTAAGTCTCTTTGTTGGTCTCTAAGGACTTGCTGTACAAATCTGGGCACTCTTGTATTGGGTGCATATATATTTAGGATAGTTAGCTCTTCTTGGTGAATGGATGCCTTTACCATTATGTAATGACTGCCTTTGTCCCTTTTGATCTTTGTTGGTTTAAGTCTGTTTTATCATAGAATAGGATTGCAACTCCTGGGTTTGTTTTGTTTTGTTTTGTTTTTCGCTTTCCGTTTGCTTGGTAGATCTTCTTCCATCCCTTTATTTTGAGCTTATGTGTGTCTTTGCATGTGAGATGGGTCTCCTGAATACAGCACACTGATGGTTTTGACTCATTCTCCAACTAGCCATTCTGTATCTTTTAATTGGGGCATTTAGCCCTTTTACATTTAAGGTTAATATTGTTATGTGTGAATTTGATTCTGTCATTATGATGTTAGCTGATTATTTTGTCCATTAATTGATGCAGTTTCTTCCTAGCATCAATGGTCTTTACAATTTGGCATGTTTTTGCAGTGGCTCATATCAGTTGTTTCTTTCCATGTTTAGTGCTTCCTGCAGGAGATCTTATAAGGCAGGCCTGATGGTGACAGTATCTCTCAGCATTTGCTTCTCTGTAAAGGATTTTATTTCTCCTTCACTTATGAAGCTTAGTTTGGCTGGATATGAAATTCCAGGTTGAAAATTCTTTTCTTTAAGAATGTTAGATATTGGCCCCCACTCTCTTCTGGCTTGTAGGGTTTCTGCTGAGAGATCTGCTGTTAGTGTGATGGGCTTCCCTTTGTGGGTAACTTGACCTTTCTCTCAGTCTGCCCTTAACACTTTTTCCTTCATTTCAACCTTGGCAAATCTGACAATTATGTGTCTTGGGGTTGCTATTCTTGAGGAGTATCTTTGTAGTGTTCTCTGTATTTCCTGAATTTGAATGTTGGCCTGCCTTGCTAGGTTGGGGAAGTTCTCCTGGATAATATCCTGAAGAGTGTTTTCCAACTTGGTTCCATTCTCCTCATAACTTTCAGTTACACCAATCAAACGTAGATTTGGTCGTTTCACATAGTCCCATATTTCTTGGAGCGTTTGTTCATTTCTTTTTACTCCTTCTTCTCTAACCTTGTCTTCTTGCTTTATTTCATTAATTTGATCTTCAATCACTGATACTCTTTTTCCACCTGATTGAATCGGCTATTGAAGCTTCTGCATGTGTCACGTAGTTCTCGTGCCATGGTTTTCAGTTCCATCAGGTCATTTAAGGTCTTCTCTATGCGGTTTATTCTAGTTAGCCATTCGTCTTATCTTTTTTCAAGGTTTTTAGCTTCCTTGTGATGGGTTCAACATCCTTCTTTAACTCGGAAAAGTTTGTTATTACCAACCTTCTGCAGCCTACTTCTGTCATCTCATCAAAGTCATTCTCCATCCAGCTTTGTTCTGTTGCTGGCGAGGAGTTGTGATCCTTTGGAGGAGAAGAGGCAGTCTGATTTTTAGAATTTTCATCTTTTCTGCTCTGGTTTCTCCCCATCTTTGTGGTTTTATCTACCTTTGGTCTTTGATATTGGTGACCTGCAGATGGGATTTTGGTGTCGATTACCTTTTTGTTGATGTTGATGCTATTCCTTTCTGTTTGTTAGTTTCCTTCTAACAGTCAGGTCACTCAGCTGCAGGTCTGTTGGAGTTTGCTGGAGTTTCACTCCATACCCTGTTTGCCTGGGTATCACCAGTGGAGGCTGCAGAACAGTTAATATTGCAGAACAGCAAATATTGCTGCCTGATCCTTCCTCTGGAAGCTTCGTCCCAGAGGAGCAGCCACCTATATGAGGTGTCTGTCAACCCCTACTTGGAGGTATCTCCCAGTTAGGCTACACAGCGTTCAGGGATCCACTTAAGGAGGCAGTCTGTCCATTCTCAGAGCTCAAATGCCATGCTGGGAGAACCACTGCTCTCTTCAGAGGTGTCACACAGGGACATTTAAGTCTGCAGAAATTGTCTGCTGCCTTTTGTTCAACAATGCTCTGCCCACAGAGGTGGAGTCTAGAGGCAGTAGGCCTTGTTGAGCTGTGGTGGGCTCCGCCCAGTTGGGACTTGCCTGGTCACTTTGTTTACCTACTCAAGCCTCAGCAATGGTGGACGCCCCTCCCCCAGCCAGGCTGGCACCTTGCAGATCGATCTCAGACTGCTGTGCTAGCAGTGAGCAAGCGCTCCTTGGGCGTACAACTTGCTGAGCCAGGCATGGGAGAGAATCACCTCATTTGCCGGTTGCTAAGACCTTGGGAAAAGCTCAGTATTTGGGCAAGAGTGTCCTGTTTTTCTACATAGTCTGTCACAGCTTCCCTTGGCTAGGAAAGGGAAATCCTCTGACCCCTTGTACTTCCTGGGTGAGGCAATGCCCTGCCATACTTTGGCTCACCCTCTATGGGCTGCACCCACTGTCCAACCAGTCCTAGTGAGATGAACTAGGTACTTCAGTTGGAAATGCAGAAATTATCTGTCTTCTGCATCGATTATGCTGGGAGATACAGATCGGAGCTGTTCCTATTCAGCCATCTTGAAATGCCCACTGCTCTTCATTTTTATGTTGTTATTAAAATACTTAAAACTATAAATTGGCTTATATTTGAGTCATCTTACACTATGGTTTTATCAGACAACATTGGTCTAGTCTAATTTGCTTTTAATATAAAGAAAGAACCTATGGCCCAGAGATCTTATGATCAATGCCCATTTTCAAGTGATCTGGATATTTTTAAACAAAAATGTTTCTCTATTTAACTGGGGAGAGGAATTCTTTCAAGTTATCTATAAGAAAATTTTCACTTAGGCTTCATGAAGTTCAAATTTATTTTACATAACATTTTCACTGTTTTCTACTCAAGGAAGATCTTGGCCCACTGCCCTTCTGGGTTAAATAAAATGAGCTACCATTTATTGAGAGCTTATGCCATGTAGACCAGTGCTAAAATTGTATAATAAATAGCTTACATAATTTATTATTGAGTGAGCTTAATTCTCATAAAAATCTTTTAAAGATGAAGAACCTGATGCTCAGAGAGCAATTTGTTTAAGCAAGCACATTAATCAGAATGTGGTAAACACAGTATTTAAATGGGGTTCTTGATCTAAAGCTTGTGTTCTCTCCACTGTTCTCAACTGCTTCTGAACACATAAAATGTTTGTCTAAGCTGCTACAGCTGTTGATAGGAACTCTGTAAGGATTATTTAGCATTTCACAGCTGTTTGGGATTAGTAAGAAGTTGATATTCCTTCAATTCTTCATCTGGCAGAACCTAGCATGGTAATATTTGCTCTAAAGAAAATAAGCATCTATCATATTTTTTTCCTCTGGTGCCTGGAATACATCAGACTCTGCTGGGTTTAGAGGATCATACTGCAACAGAAGTTAAGGTGGAAGGAGCACCATTGCGTCTAGATAAGTGCTTAGTTTTCCTGCTGTTTAGCAAACCCCCAATTATCTGAAAATTTCAATAACAGAATTTTGTTCTGTGCTCTTTCAGAAACAAGAGGAAATGACATCAAAGTTTTCTAATTTCAGAATTAAAGAAATTAATATACTCACACACACACCCTCATACCTACCCACGCACAGAGTTATACAGGAGATTCATCACCCTTGGAACTGCCGCTCCTCCCTCCTAAGTTCTACACTGCAGCTAAAATTTTTCCTTATTTGGATTCTTAGTCACCAAAAAGCAAGTACCACAAATCATTTGATTCAAGTGATCCATTTTCACCTCGCACATCAACACTGTTGCTAAGGTCCGTGAATTCCAACTCCACGATGTTTCTTGCATCCTTCCCCTGTTCTTTGTCATGGCAACTGCCCTAGTCACTGGTCCCATTCCTTTTTCCTGGATTAGTGCCCCATCTCCGTCTTGTTCACTATGTTCCAGTCATTTTGTTTTTCTTAAATCTCCTCAGAATTGAGAGCTATGCCCTGTGCCTGGAATGTTCTCCCCATGCCCTCTTTCTCTGGCTAAGTCTGGCTGATTTTTCAGATCTTAACTCTTCTGCAGAATTCGTTCCTGACCTGCACAGATGAAGGAGGTCTTCTTTTAATAGGCTCTCATGGTATCCTGTTTTCTTTGTGGCACTTACAATGATAACAATTAATTGTGCAATCATATCCTTAATAGCTTCTTCCCTGCTGGAATGCCCTTAAATATTACGCTGGGCTGCTTTATACAACACTGTGCTGCTTTTTTTCTAATAAACAATTTCCTGTATTACTTCAATTGGGGCATCTTTGAAAATTTCTAAAATATTTATAAATGCAACAAGTGATTACTCATTTATTTCTAAATCCCATTATACAATGTTGAGAACATGAGTTTATAGTCATGAATTAACACTCCTCTTCTTAGCCTCCCTAGGTGAGGCTGACCAAGCTGCCTTTAAGTTTCATGATGTTGGGAGAGTACCTTAGCTTGTGGGTGAGTCAGTCTTCTCAATTGAAAAGTGGGGATAATAATAGTATTAAACCCTCCAGAGTTTTACAGATAAAAGTAAATCAGGTAATATACAGATGACAGTTAATTCAGGTAATATATTTGAGGGTACATACAAAATGTCCATGAAAGTTGGCAAATATTTATTTACATTTCAGGGGTATCTGTATATTTATTTATTATTTTATTTAAAGATGTTGTAAATTTGGGAGTCTCACTATGTTGCCCAGGCTGGTTGCAAACTCCTGGCCCCCTACATCAGCCTCCCAAAGTGCTGGAATTACAGTCACGGGCCACCATGCCAGACCCTGTGTATTTTTCCTATAGAAAAAGTGTTCAACATAACTTCTCAGAAGCAAATTCCCATTACCAAGGGGAACAGCTCTCAAGTGTGAGACAAATTTGCATCCTCCTTTGATCTATTCACACATTTCATTTCTGTAGTCATTAAACATGCCTTTTTTTTTCCACTAAGAAATCTTTAAACTTATTGAAAATAACCTCAGGCTGATCCTAGTCTTTCTTAGTAACTGTACATATGGCATACAGAGCTGGAAAAACACATAAATTAGACAATAGAGAAGCAACCAAGCTGTGATATATATATATGTATGTGTGTGTGTGTGTGTTTGTGTGTAGGTGTGTGTATATTTGGTGTATCCTTTTGTGCAGAGGCTTATTTTGAAGAGCATGTGGGAGTGGAGGTGGTTAAAGAAAATAAGAATGAAGAGGAAGAGAAAATTCAACATCTGTAAGAGGCATGTATGTGATTATCATAACTGGGCATGTCTGACTCTAAAGAGCATTAAAATATGCTCTAAGAATCAGCAGCAAAGAGCTGGAAACACTACATAAATTGAGATGAACCTCACAAGATACATTCAAGCATCCTTATTATACAGGTACACATCTTTCTTTTGTTCACAGATATATTCAGAACCCAAACTACTGTATTCAGACCTCTATCCTCATATTTATGTCTGGATGTACAGTTAAAGGAGGCAAAGGCATGGTGCAGTCCTTTGCTCAGAATTTCCCGGCAGGCTGATTTTCCTGACTATGATTCCAGTCATCATACATTTGATTCTCACAAATGGTTCCCGGTTGCATCCAACAAGATCCATTTGTAAGGCAAGTAGTTAGCTTGTTCTGCTGTTCTGTGACTTTTTTAAGAGTTCCTGGATTCCTGCTAAGCATGAACAAAGTAGGAAGACATTAAGGTGCTGACCACAAACTCCTCTGGCCCCCACAGGGAAACTAGCATCATGGATTAAATCACCTCTTTGCTAAATGACACCTCTTGAAACTGACAAGCCAACAAAGCTGAGATCCTATGCTGAGCAGAATTATAAGCAATGGGGCTGCCCACAGCATTGCTGCATGACAGCAGGTGACTGAGAATCACATTAACACAGTATTGAATTCACAGACTTGATTTCCAAGCATCCCTCACATGCTACCCTTCTTGGGTATAAATTTTGCATTTATTAATTGAAAAGTATTGTGATTCATAAAATTATAATTTTTATTATCATAATTTGGATTCTCTACAGATTTTGTTACTGTATTGCATGGTATTTATTAATATGCATATTATTAAGTCTAATTTTTTACAAAAGCTTTTAAAGGGAAACATGAATTTCTTTTTTTTTTTTTAATTTATTTATTATCATTATACTTTAAGTTGTAGGGTACATGTGCATAACATGCAGGTTTGTTACATATGTATACTTGTGCCATGTTAGTCTGCTGCACCCATCAACTCGTCATTTACATCAGGTATAACTCCCAATGCAATCCCTCCCCCCTCCCCCCTCCCCATGATAGGCCCCGGTGTGTGATGTTCCCCTTCCTGAGTCCAAGTGATCTCGTTCTAATAAGAAAATGAAAATTCTTCTAGAAGTGGCAGTGATAATAATAACAATAATAATTGCTGTATTTACTGTATTAGTCTGTTTTCACACTGCTGAAAAAGATGTACTTGAGACTGGGCAATGTACAAAGAAAGAGGTTTAATGGACTTACAGTTCCACATGGCTAGGGAAGCCTCACAATAATGGTGGAAGGCAAGGAGGAGAAAGTCACATCTTACATGGGTGACAGCAGGCAGAGAGAGCTTGTTCAGGGAAACTCCCATTTTTAAAACCATCAGATCCCATGAGACTTATTCACTGTCACAAGAAAAGCACAGCAAAGACCTGACCCTGTGATTCAATCACCTCCCACGGGGTCCCTCCCACAACACATGGGAATTCATGACGAGATTTGGGTGGGGACACAGTTAAACCATATCAATGGCTACTTTTTACTAATTACATATTTTCTTTTGCCACACACTTCCATATCACCTTATATGTATTGCCTTATTTAAGGTTGTCCCTGTTATAAATGAAGCTTTAAGTCTCTGTTCTCTGAATTTTGGAAAGCTTTAGGTTTCACCATGTTATGGAAGAAAAATGGTCTTTGTGAATATAATGCCCAAATAATTAAAATGTCAATTCACATGATCCAGAGCTGACTGGCAGTTGTTCTGGCAGGTTTCAGAGGAAACATCAATAGTGATAATGGCTGAACTCATTCATGGACCACTCACTATATATATCAAGCAGAGTGCTAAGCCCTTTATAGATATTATTTATTTTTATCCTGGCAACAAATGTATTAAAATTAATATTGTTTCCTTCTGACAGATGACAATAGAAGTTTGGAGATTAAGCTATTTGCCAAGGATCACCATGCTAGATTGTGGCAAAACTAGATCCAGAACTAAAGTTCACCCAACTTAAAGGCTGGACTCTACATTACTATGCTAACCGGTGGTATTTAAATCAATTATTTCTTCAACATTTTGTTTGTGTCTACACTTTTAAGAGGGAGAGAAAACATTTTTCTATAATGTTAGAAGTTTAACTATCCCCTCTTACAGTAATTTTGGGACATCTTCAAATCAAACTCAACATAAAGGACTTGTGTTCAAATGATGTATTAATTACAGTCAGACCTGAATCTTTAGAATCCTGTAAACAATCGAACATTAAATTTTGGGTATCTTCTTCATTGTCCATATACATTATGACTGAACTGCTGTGAAATATTTTATCACTCTAGATGTTGTCTATTTATCTCATACAAGGTAGCTATTTAAAAATTTACAGGCACTAGCACACTAATAAGAAAAAAATAATAATGCAGGTAGGTAGGTGTGTCAGAGCTGTAATTGGAATAAATGCAAAGACAAGGGAAACAATAGAAGCAACTGTCATAGTTTGAGCAGAAAACATATTGTATAGTTAGGTCTGTTAAACAATAACCATGACTTTCCAAGAGTTTGACTTTTAATTCAAATGTTTTGTTTTCTCCCTCTCTCACTCTGGAAAATGAAGCAACTCTACCCATACTCTTCTTGGATGCTAGAACATTCATGTGACTGAGGCAGCAGATGATATATTAACAACTCAAAAGGGCACTTCTGTGTCTTACTTTTTTGTATGCACTTGGAAGACATCTTAGCATTGGTTCTCTTATCAAACTGAATGGAAATACCTACTTTTCAGGGTTTTAGGAGGATTATATAGGTTAGTACTTGCAAAGCATCTTACACACTGGCACATAGGAAACACATTCCATCTTTTGATCCCATAAATCTGCTAGCAGTGAGTTCTTCTATACACAGAAGAAAAAATAATTCCCCCTTATCAGTGGAGCACTGATGACAGCCTCATACTAGCTTACAGGAACCGGTTAATTTCTTCCCAGTTTCTCATATGCTAAAAATCAATCTCAATTTTTATACATTTACCACTATACCACTGTGACCATAATTTATCTTCCATATTCTTTCCTCTAGGAAATCTCTTAGTAGCAGGAGGTGAGAAAATAACTACTGGAAATAAAACAAGCATATATCTTGTTTGTGTTAAGCAGCAGCCTCATATTCTGCTGAGATGTCAAAGACAATGCAATGTGACCTAATTATATACTGATCCATTAGATGAGATTTCCAATGTCTTAGAGTGAAAATTTGCTAGTTTAGAAATACCAGTAGGAAGCACACTTTTCCTATTCTCCACTTACGTGCCCACTGTAGGACTAACTGATCAATACACTCTTCTCACTGAGTTTACACATACTCGTGTGCCACATATTACACTAAGTGCTTTGAATACAAATCATATTTAATCATGGAAGTAATTTTCTGTGATATGTATCACCCACCACTTAATATAAAGGAATAAAATAAGGCTCACAAGGCTAAGTAAAGGACCTAATGTTGAACAGTTGTGTTAGATTTTGACTGGCTAGAACAGAGACTGCAAAGCCTGTGTTCTTCATCAGTGTATTCTATCCCTTCCCATTCTATTGAATAAACACTGTGTTGTAATGGGTAGAAATTATTCATTTTATAAATGACGGTAACTGAGGGATTAGGAAATGAAGGCTTTTAAAACATGATTCCATAAATGCAGGATTTCATCTCTCCCTATAGAATTACAAAATACAAGACAAGTCCATAAACCCGATTAGCAGATACAGGGCTGCCCGTCTTTGGGAATGTTAATCTTTGGTCACAGGTTTCAAATGTTTAACTGTTCTATCCATCACATAATTTCTTCCTGTAAATTTATCATGAAATATATTTACAGCTCTCTATATGACATATAAATCATGGACAAAGACCTGAATTTAGCCAACATTTTGAAACCATTCTCAAGAGATGTTATGGTATAAAATTTTATATTCAGTTTAGCACACTATGTTAACTAACACACTAAAACCTCAGAACATTTCAATTACCAGAATTAAACAGACATCTTAAAATATTCCAAGGGTATTCTGTAGAGAATTGTCAGTGGAGGTGAAGTGTAGGGGATTATCTTTCTATCTCAACTGAAATGATCCCAGAGTAAGCATTTGGTTACTTAGTCACATTAAAATTGCAATTAAGTTCCCTTACAATTAACGGCCTTCAAATAAATAGTTTTGAGAAGAAATTACATACTTTGGCAGAATTTCATTATTTCTGTTTTGGTAGTTATTCTGGTAAATTTCTAAATATAGTGGGCATGATCTTCCTCTCCAAATGCTTTTTTTATGTTTTAAAGAAGAAATGTTAGTTTGTACCAAAATTTGATTTGGAGATGAATAAAGCAAGAAGAAATGGACTTAAGTTGTTCAAAAAATAAATTGAAAAAGATGAAATAAAGATTTTTGTCCTATTACTTATGACCTCAAAACATCTATAGTTAAAATAATTAGGCAGATGAACAATCATATCTAAGAATATTTGTGTACTTACGATGTTAAAAACATCATGGAAAATGATGTATTATCCTCAGAGACACATTATGCAGTCAAAGCATTCAGTTCTTTGACACAATTAGTCATTTCTACTATGGTATTTGCAAATAACAAGTGTTTAGGAAAAGTTTGTTGTGACTGATGAAGTGAAGCCTCAAATTTTTATTGAACATTCTATAATAAAAGAAGTTAAGAGAGTATCCATATGTTGCCATTTTTGACACGGTTAGCAACAATAGTAGTGACTGTGCACCATTTATCTTCAGGTAGGGTGGAAAGTTAACTACCGGAAAGAAAACAAGCTGATATTTTGATGTGCAAGAGCACTTTCCTGCTTTGCTCACGTTCCAAAGACAATAAATGTTACCTATTCATATATTAACGCATTAGATACTATCCCCATTCATTTAGTGTAAAAATCTGCTAGTTCAGAACTACCAAGGGGAAGCATATATTTTCTGTTCTCTGCTTTTATACTCATATGTCCAAGAGACATCAAATATTTGCCATACACTGTGCCAGGTACATGAATATGATATGGTCCCTAGTACAAAGAGAGTTGTAGTCTGAACATACAGCATAATGAAATTGAACCATTCATAAGATGTAGCAGCAGGTGATGGAGGTAACACTGGACATGTGTTCTGAATATGAATAGGAATTTGACAGGTAAGAGTCATTTCATCTCAGCTATAATTTTTTCCAAGAAGTCATTGTTGATGTTACTCCCTTGCACTACTCAGAATGAATTTGAGGTGATACCTTTGGGCTCACAGAATCCTTAATGCATTGCTTTGCCATGTCTTGCTATAATTAGCTAACATCGCAAATCCTCCAAAAGCTTCCAAAAGTCAAAGTGCTTATAGTTCTTACATTAACTAATCTACTCTCTTTAGCTTTTTGAACTCATTTCCTTCAACTCATCTCAGCCAACTAGACTCTTTACTACTTCTGTAATGTGTGGAACATGTTATACTTCTGAGCTTTTGTTCTTGCTGTGCCCTCAGCCTGGAGAGCTCTTTCCATAGGTACCAGCATGGCTTCCTCTGTCCCATCTTTAAGTCTTCTCAGATATCATCTTCTCAGTAAGGACATTCCTGACTACCTTATTTTAAAACATCATTCCCACAGAGAGTATTTTAATGCCCCTTTCCTGCTTTATTTTTTTTTTTTTTACATTACATAACTTTCTGTGTCTATTATCGATCCCCTTTTCTCTCTCCACTTAAATATGAGCTTCATGAAGGCAGGGGCTTCTGTTTGTTTTGCTCATTGCTGGACTCTGGGACAAGAAGAGCTTCTGGCACATAAGAGGCAATCTACAAATGTTTGTAGAAAGATTTAAAACTGAAATAATGTATGTATTATTCAAAATACACAGTAAGTTTTTATAATGTTTCAGATGCCCTTTGAAGATGGCTGTTAGGTGGAAAAGACTGACAATATACAAGTAAATAAAAAGTACTAATTACAGATTGAGTTAATAGAATGAATGAAACAAGCAGACATCTTTAAAAATATGATATGATGATATGATATGATATGATATGATGTGTGTGTGTCTTTTAAACCAGGACAATCAGAAAATGCCTCTCTGAAGAGGTGAGCTGAGATCCGATATCCAAGAAGCACTCATTTATAGAGTTGGTGAGCAGAGGTCAGTAAGATTCAAAGCAGAGAATGGAGTAAGTATTAAAAAATATCCAGGGCAGGAAAGAAATGAAGTTCATTTATATCACAAAAATTAAAAAGGGGACGATGTGGAAGATAGTGGAATGAGCAGGGTTATTGGTGGAGGCCACACCATACAAGGTTGTAGAAGACATGATAAGGCATTTGGATTTATTTGAAGAGTTTTTGGAAAGTATCAAATGATTTTAATTAGGGAAATGGCATGATTTCCTATAGACTTTAAAGAGTCTTCTCTTTTAAAGATCCCGTGTAGTGTGTGAATGGACTGTGACAAGAATGGAACTGGAGGCCGGGCGCGGTGGCTCAAGCCTGTAATCCCAGCACTTTGGGAGGCCGAGACCGGCGGATCACGAGGTCAGGAGATCGAGACCATCCTGGCTAACACGGTGAAACCCCGTCTCTACTAAAAAAATACAAAAAACTAGCCGGGCGAGGTGGCGGGCGCCTGTAGTCCCAGCTACTCGGGAGGCTGAGGCAGGAGAATGGCGTGAACCCGGGAGGCGGAGCTTGCAGTGAGCTGAGATCCGGCCACTGCACTCCAGCCCCGGCAACAGAGCGAGACTCGGTCTCAAAAAAAAAAAAAAAAAAAAAAGAATGGAACTGGAATAATAGAAGGTTCTTCTAGCCATCCAGGTGAGATGTCATGATTTGAGTTAAGAATATAAATGATGGTGATATGTGGATATGTTTAAGATTGACTTTAAGGATAGATCATTAGGTGTTGGATTACATTTAGGAGGTAAAGAAAAGAGACAGAGAGGAAAAACAACTCTTCATTTTCTGGCTTTGGTAATAAAATAATATCATTTATTGAGATAGAGAATGTAGGGAAATGAATGGAAGAAAAAGGATAGAAATTTGGTTTCTTTCTGGATGTGTTAAGTTTGAAAGGCCTATGTGATATCCAAGCGGAGATGTCATGTAGGCAGGTCAATTCATAGGCTGGATCTATGCCTGTCTTCATCATTATACAATGAATTTCCCAAGGGAAGATATTTTACTGTGTTCATCCCTAGGTCAGCAGTTGGCAAAATGGTACTTTTATAAATGTTGCCCTAAAAGAAAACTCTCTTTATATCCTGCTGGGCTTACCAGCTAGACACGTTGGGCACTCTGGCTTTGGGAGGAACATCTCCTTATTCTTCTTTGCTCCTTAGATCAGAACAGGCCATCACATATAAATGGTTAATTCCAGAATAACTTTTCAAAAATCTTTTACTTCATTTTGAAAACAGACCTGATGAGTGCCTTGGATATAACAAAATAAGCTAGGTGGTGTATTTTTAGAAGAAACAAAGAAGATCAATCATAATAGTAATATTGTAAGAGGAAATATGAAGAATTTTAGACGCAGGGATCCTGAGAGGGATTGGAAGACAGTGGGAATAGAGTCAGAGGAAGCCAGGGGCCATGTGAGGCGTTAAAGCACATGGAAAAAAAATGGGATGGTGGGAAGAATTTTTGTGGACAGGCAAATCATATTGTTATCCAATAATTCCATTCACCAAAAGTATTGAAATTATCATTTTATATTTTATTCCACAGGGTATATATTTCACATGACATCTCTTCTAATTGAGAATAGAAACATACTCCAATTTGGTTCTAAAAGTAGTAAGGATAAATTACCAAAAATATGTTAAAATATTTGAGATATTTAGAAATGTGACTATCTGATGGAATTAGTTTAAAACATAAATGCTTCTTAATTTCCAAATCTGTTTAAATCAACTATGCTGTTTTCAAAATTCTGTCAGTTGCTAGGGAAACTAGAAAGGGGGCTATTAAATTGTATATGGAAATCTATTTTCCAAAATACATTAAGTGGAAGACGTGAGTAGTTAGATAAAACTTTCCATACACAAGAAAACGTGTGAAATCCTAAGTGAAGGATGAAAGCCTCCTCAATTGATATTTTGATAGAGATTCTGTGCCTCCTTTATGATGAAGCATTGTTATTTTGGAGGGCGGCAATGTTCTCATTGTCCTCTTGGGGAATGTATTCTTAAGGAAGGTGAGTAATCCTGGAAGAAATGCTAAGATCTTTTTGGACCAATAAAGTTAATATAGTTACAGGACAGTTCACTAGGTTAAAATTAGGAGAATCATATTCTAAACCAGACCCAGATATGAACTTAAGAAAGTTAGTTCTTCCCTGGTGTCCAGTTCCAGCATCTAGATATGAGTGAAATAATTGTTAGAGTTCCTTTTACCTATAATGATTTAATCTGTGAGTGACAGGTGAATGGCAATCCACAAAGTAGAGGATAATACATTTAACAGGAAGGAAATTGTGGGTGATGAGATTAATTGTCAAGGTCTGGGGGCCAAGCTCAATTTAAATAACATAAAAGCAAAAAAAAAAAAAAAAAAAAAAAAAAAAGAAAAAAAAGAAAAGAGAAAAGAAAAGAAAACTTTAAGTGAAAATTTAAGAATGAATTATTTCAGTAAGGTTTATCTATAAGTTAATGTACCTGCCAATGTATAATGATTTTCATTTTTGTCATAAATTGAATATTTTTGTTCAAGTACACTATATGTAGCCATTTTTGATGTTTTTAATACTCAGAGAATGTATAAACATTTCTAAAACCTTTTTATGAAACTTATCTTTTAGAATGGTAGAAATCTCTTGATTATTCCCTTGTGGTACCATATTAAAAATGCAAGGGAAATTTTCTAACCCCTCAAAGCACACACCAGTGGCATTCCAAAGCCTACAGAATAGCTAGTGAATATGAAGCTAACCAGTCCAAATGACCTTTCCTTCCACTTATTCTTATGGTAAATTATATGCTGTAGCAATATTAACGTACTTGCAGCTTCCCAAAATTCAACAAATATTTATTGACCATCTACAATGTACAAAGCAACTTCTTTTTTTGTTTGTTTGTTTTTGTTTGTTTGTTTGTTTGTTTTGATATGGAGTCTCACTCTGTCGCCCAGGCTGGAGGGCAGTGGCACAATCTCTGCTTACTGCAACCTTCGCCTCCCGGGTTCAAGCAGTTCTCCTGTCTCAGTCTCCAGCTGGGAGCTGGGAGGTTACAGGGATGCAACACCATGCCTGGTGAATTTTTGTATTTTTAATAGAGACGGGATTCACCATGTTGGCCAGACTGACCTTCAATTCCTGACTTCAGTTGATTCACCTGCCTCGGCCTCCCAAAGTGCTAGGATTACAGGCATGAGCCACTGCACCTGGCCCATACAAGCAACTTCTAAGTATTCTCCCATATCTTGTATGCTATTTTTACTCTAAATCAATATTTTCTCTATCTACCCATTAATTCATTCATAATGTATGAGTCATATTATTTACAAACACAAAACATCACACTGCACTGTGTTTATCAATCTTTGTGTTTGTTTTCCCCATAAAACTTTGAACTATTTGAGTAACATAATTCTGTCTTACTTATATTTGCTGAATAAGCAAATTAATTTTTTTAAACTATGCATGAATTAACTTTGAAGATACTCTGTAACAGCAACCTTGGCTGGAAATATTTGTTCTATGAAAAATTTTACCATATGAGATTTACAACTTTAGATGATGCATGAAACTCTTCTCTTTTAATATATAGAATAGTACTAGGAGAGAAGATATAATAACTAATTTAAAAAATAAACATATGAGGTTCGGTGTATGTGATATATAGATCAACTCTCAGGATAGTAGGAGACGACAGGCTGCCTAGAATGGAAGAGAGAGAGAAAGCATGAAGTACAGATGAGGAACAAAGACAGGGGTAGAGTATCTTAGGCAACAGAGGTAATGGTTTGAAAGTAGGAAATATCATGATATACTGTATTTGGAAAGGAAATCTGGAGCACTTAGGAGTAAAAATGAACACAGCAGAAGATAAATTTAGAGAAGAAGGCAACAGCTAGTGTGTGATGGGCTTTAAATGCAATGACAAATAATTTGAACTTTATCTTGTAGGTAATGGGGAGCCTCTGGAAATTTATAACAGTTAGAATTAAATTTTAGAAAGATCACTGGCAGCAATGTGGCAGATGATTTGCAAGCACAGGAGAGGAAATGGAAGCAGAAAATACTAAACAATTGGAATGATAAGAGATTATAAAAGTCTGCAAACAGTGGCAGTGTGAATGCAGAGGAATGAACACATAGGAAAGAAGTAAAACCATTAGAATAAATGGGATTTATTCCTTAATTAAAATTTAGACATAAAATTGTAAGAGAAGATTATATGTACTCTCATTTTTTTAAAGACTTAAGCCAAGAGGAGGACAGGAGGACGTGTCAATGATAAGATAATGCAATGGCTGAGTTTGAGATGCCTATGAAAAATGCACTGGAAATGTCATATAAGCAGCGGAATATGCAGGTGAATACATTAGGAGAGAATTGTGAGTTGAAAACATATGTTTAGGAAAACATAATAAGATGCTTGAGAAGAGCAACTTTGTCTCGTTTAGTCTTTATTCTCAACTCCACACATAAAGACTGGAACTCCCAGCAAATGCTGAGCTGCTACTGCTAATGTTGAACTAATACTATCACCCACTTCCAAATTCCCTTGATTAGAAAACTAATAGATGCAAGTTTCCTGACACATAATAAGGACTCAATAAATGGAAATTTCATTGATAACTTGGACAAGAACAGCCCTTTTTGTTTCTATTATATGTTCTAGAATATAAAATATGAATACATAGCAAATGACCAACATTACAATATATACTGAAGTATATGGGGAAAGTATTATTAAATAAAGGACACTTAAATTATTTTAAGACACTATATCAATATTTTAAAAGCATACAAGTTTGTGGCATAATCAGGATTGAAATGAAATCAATTCTAATTCATGTTTGACTTCTAGTTAGAGGTTTATGTTCTTTCATTTAATCAGTGTTTACCTTGTACTCTGTAAATACATTTGGTTTTCTCTGGGCTTTTATGTCACTAATTTCTTATTCAATAATTTGTAACATCCCATTTTAGCTTAGCTGAAAAAAGAGTAAAATGGATTTTGTGGCATTGATCAGCGTACTACCTAGGTGAATGTAAAAGCTAGGTAGTAGAACATGTTTGGAGACCAAAGAAAGTTAGGAGAGCATGTTAGATAGAATATGGAATCCCAGGAATAAGACTCACTCTTTGGGTTGTTTCATCTCAGCACCCAATTTTATTACCAACAACCTAGTTTTTAAAAAAAATTATTGTAGTGGCATTAGAAAGTTGGGCCTTACACTAAAATCAATAGCCCTGTTTTCTTAGTGGGGGCCTGAAAATATCTCATAGATATTGCTCTAGAAAGAGTCCATTTCATGCATAGATGAGTCTGCATGTATGAATCTTACCTGGGCAATATCAGTCATGAAGAACTTAACACATTTGTTCTATTGTTCTAATTTGGGCTATTTATAGGCCAGAATTAGCATCTTTGGTGCTCAATCTCTAAATAGAAAAAAAAAAAACAGCTAAACATGTGTGGTAATGTGGTGACCGAGAAAACTACTCTTTCTATGAGTTGCCATTAACATACTGTGTTCAAAAAGCAAAATATGTTTTTGACAGGATTCCTATTATTTCTGGTATCAAAGAAATGTCAGTAACATTACAACTAGGGGATATTTCTAGAGATTGGTTTGATAAAGCTGCAACTTACTTCTCCACTGTAAAAAAGTTATCTTAAAGATGGGAATTTTTCTATAAACTCAATATATTGTGTGTCCCACCCAACATACTGTGGTATTTGGGAAGGGGTACGAAAAGTATAAGACATGGTTCTGATGGTGAAATACTGCTATTTAAATTATCTTTTCTTAAACCAATTATTTGTGTTTTTTAATGAAATCATACCATAACCATTTATGTTTACATAGACTTAGAATATCTGCATGTATGTTTGAAAAATATTTAAAAATTACAAAGTGTTAATCATGTAAGATGGGCCTTGTAATATGCATTGTCGTGATCTATTTCTGACGCTATTTAGAGTATAGCACCAGCCTTATGTTTATGTTCACCATTCATTCTCATAGTTACAGATTATACCCTTCTGTTCAGACTTTTATCTCCAAATTGATGATACATATTACAGAGCAGTTGACACCTAACTGAATAACTCATATCAATCCTAACTGAAAGCACAATAGCACTTAAATATATAATCTAGCCCAAACTTAAACCTAACATAGGGATTTCTATAGGAACAAGAAAGCATATATATGAACTATATTTTTTATTGTCCCAATTAATTTTAACCTGTGGTGTAAGCAATGGGCTTTCCAGATTTACACATATGTTAAAATTTGACATATAATTGGAGAGAATTCATGGATTTTATAGTGAACATCTAAGGATTGCTAGGTATTTCTGGACGTCAGGTTAAAAAACATGGGAATAATTCATTGATGGTAGAACTGCAGTGTCAATCTGGTATTTAAAGTACAGTATATTTTTGCATATTCTGAGGAAGGCTCTTCTTTTTATAAGACACAGAAATAGTAATAATAGTATTGGGAAGTATTTTAATTAGATCTAAGAATAACATTCTTAATGTGGATATAAAAATTAAGATGTGTTTCTGGGATTCTCAGTAAAGCCTATATTTTATGATATAATCATTACATAATTTTTCAGAACTATAATAGTTTCAGAACAAACCTACCGGGAGGGCCAATATTGGAGTCAGGAAGCACTCAAGAAGTTAAGTAAGAAACAAGGATCTGAAAGAAGCAGGGATAGGTTGGGAAAGTAAAGAAGAGAGAAGAATTTTTTTTTTTTTTTTTTTTTTTTTTTTTTTTTTGTAGAGACAGAGTCTTGCTGTGTCACCCTGGCTAAGTTGTAGTGGTGTGATCACAGCTCAGTGCCACTTCAACCTGCTGGGCTCATGTGGTCCTCCTGTCTCAGCCTCCTGAGTAGCTGGGACTACAGGCACACACTACTGTGCCTGGCTAATTTTATGTATAGACAAGGATCTCTTTACATTTCTCAGGCTGGTCTTGAACTCCTGACCTAAAGCAATCTTCCTGCCTCAGCCTTTAGCCTCCCAAAATGCTGGGATTGAAGGTGAGAGATAATTAATATAATGGTTTGGAATCCTCAATACATCTGGAACATACCTGTTCTTAAGCATTCCCATCTCCACTGTTCTACTTTAGGGGAACGGCATCTCTCACCTGGACTAGTGCAATAACTTCCTGAATGGTCTACCTGCCTCTAATCTTACCCCATATTCAAGCCACTATTTGCACTAAATTAAAATGTTTCTAATAATATGAGTTATTTCACTTTCCTGTGTAACACCATTCTGTGGACACTTTTTGTTCTTATCAATCTGAATTATTTACCATGGCTTAAAATTCCCTGGCAGATCTGTAAGAGTGTAGTCAGCCTGGAAAATTGGGTTACAGTAAGACTACAGACTTTGAATTATTTTTTTTTTTAAATATTCTGTTAGACATCTAGAGGATGAATCAAGGTGGAAACACTAGAGGCAAGGTGATCAGCTAGAAATCTATTCCAGTTGACATGTTAAGAACATAAAGTAAGGTGAGTCCATGGGCATGGATGTGAGGAGCATCATGGAGGTAAGTTTAATGGAATTTGAAAATAAAGTATATGTGTTTGATATTAAATAGCTTCAAACCTGAGCAATAAAGAAGATGATGATGGACGAGCATTAAGGTGAAGCATCATATCCTGTTACTGGAGGGTCATTATGCTTACTTTGTCTGCTTGGATAAAGAAATAGGCCAAATAGTACATTTCATAATAAATCTTCCTCCTAGATGGGTTACACGTAGCATCCAATGTTCTTCATGAGAGATCAGTTAGTGCAAAAAAAAAAAAAAAAGCTAACATAGCTATGGCTGTAAAGCCCAAAGATCTCTGATGTGGTGTGATAACCATCCTTCATGATCTATTACATAAGTAAGAATTTCCACTGTGTGCCTCCAATGAAAGACCAAAATGCAGGAAGTAGACCTTACAGAAATTTCAGATAAGAACAAACAGGAGTATTTTCACAATCAGAGCTAGAACATGTGGAAAAATGGTAGAATTCCCCTTATATGAAAATGAGACTATATTGAGGACTGAGATCTCTATATTTAGAAATTCTACAAATATTAGGGCATATGGAATGGAAAGGGTTTTTAAAAAGCAAGAGAAAGCTGTATCCCAGAGAGGGGCAGGCAACTTGGCCAAAGTTATCCAGCTGGTTACAGATTCTGATCCAGTTTCAGATTTGCAGCCCAATGAACTCCATGCTACAAAATGGTGGCTACCCAAGGCCAAGGAGCAGTGTTGTGACTATCTCAAGGACATCATAAAAGGAAAGGCTTGAAGTGGACTGTGCAGTTGGAAGAAAAGAGAAAATAAGTTGACCATGAACAAAGATAGTCTACTAGGATGGATCATATACTAGGGAAGGGCAAACGTAATAGTGAAAGGATTGCTTTCCATTTGAAGATATCTGTGAAGCCATTAGAAATAACTAATTACCGTTAATAAGAACAATAATAATACCTACAATATTGAACAGATTTTTAAAATGCAAGCTTCTGTGATGAGTGTTCAACATATCATGATAACCCTATCAATGAGATATTATTAGCATTCTCCATTTTACAAATGCATAAATGAAGGCTTAAAGAGACTGTGTAATTTGCCAAAAATCATTTCTCTATTGAGCAGCTGAACTGTGTCCCGGAATTCAGCCTATGTTCATAACCATTTTGCTCTATTGCCAATGTGGGTATCACAGTGGGTCCCTTAGCCTGAGACAACAACGGGTTTAATAGTTGCATATGTCCCTATTGTGTAGGAGAATCCTGGAGAGACATTTTGGAAGCTTTCTTGGTAAAAAAGAAAAACAATTAGTGAATCCTCTGGATTGTTACTTTTTTAATGAAACGTATTAGTAATTTGAAATGGACTACATTGAATTACTCAGAGAAAATGGGTTCAACTAATTGGTCCAGAAAAGTCTTCTGAAGGATATAATTAAATTGCCTAGTGTACTATTACTGCTAGCATAAACACTATTACTGATCTTCAGGACCACTTGCATTTCCGACCTAATTAAAAATAAGTAGTCGGAGAGACAAGATCCATGGATACAATGTGTTTCAAGGAAATCAGTCATGTGGTTGGCTAATGAAAACAAAGCAAGGTCAGTATTTGAATTGTTTCCAGCAACTTGGTTTCTGTTATATTTTTGTTACTATGAATCATCAATTTCAAATAATCATTAAACACTTTTTTAATAGAAAAGTTACTATCTTAATTAATATCATACTTCTGGGTCCTAGTATGCTATTTGGAATAAAAGTTGCTTAATAATGTATGCTGAATAAGTGAATTAAATTTTTATAAGAAGTACCTTGACTTTTAAATTTTACAGAAGACATAATTTAAAATATATATATGACACTCCCCGCATGACTTAGTGAAGATTAGATCAGAACATAATATATGACTTCAATTCTGTATGGTTACTTCTATGAAAATTTATGATGATAAAAAAGCCAGGAACAAATGGTAAGGAATGCAACTATTATTTAAGTGCCATGATTTTTTCATAACTGATTTTCATTAAGCATGAGAGGTCACATCTGCCATGGGTCCTATATTATATATGTCTTATAAATAGGCTAAAATGATTTGAACTTGATAAACTGATAAAAATGCTCTTGAGATCTTAGGATCTTTACATAATTCTTCTTTGTCATAAGTTGACTTTTGTGAAGATCATGAAACAAATTGCTCTCTAGGGAAGATGTGGAAAGAAACAGGTGCCTGTATTTCTTTTTGTGATTACCTAGGTGAAAGTATACACACACACGTGTGTGTATACAAGCATAGTTTTATTATACTCTTAGAACCTGGATAATTTCTTAGTACAGAGTGGACAAACAGGAAAGGTTTGCTGTTGAATTAACATATACCAAATTAGTTTCTGAGACTGTACAAACATGGATGCCATCTCTGCAAATTTAGGTGTTCAACATGAGAAGACTGAAATTTTTTACTTGTTGTTTTTGTTTTTGTTTTTTTTAGAGACGGAGTCTCACTCTGTCACCCAGGCTGGAGTGCAGCGGCACAATCTCGACTCACTGCAATCTCTGCCTCCTGGGTTCAAGTGATTCTCCTGCCTCAACCTCCCAAGTAGCTGGGTTTACAGGCATGCACCACCACGCCTGGCTAATTTTTGTATTTTTAGTAGAGACGGGGTTTCACCATGTTGGTCAGGCTGCTCTTGAATTTCTGACTTCCTGATCCGCCTGCCTTGGCCTCCCAAAGTGCTGGGATTATACGTGTGAGCCACCGCACCTGGCCCAAGATTGTTTTTGTTTTGTTTTGTTTTGTTTTTTTGAGATGGAGTCTTGCTCTGTCCTCAGGTTGGAGTTCAGTGGCACGATTTCGACTCACTGCAAGCTCCGCCTCCCGGGTTCACGCCATTCACCTGCCTCAGCCTCCCGAGTAGCTGGGACTGCAGGCGCCCACCACCACGCTTGGCTAATTTTTTGTATTTTTAGTAGAGGTGGGGATTCACTATGTTAGCCAGGATGGTCTCGATCTCCTGACCTCATGATCTGCCCACCTTGGCCTACCAAAGTGCTGGGATTACAGGCATGAGCCACCTTACCTGGCCAAGATTGGGTTTTTAATTATAAACTCAGTTAAAAAAAAATCCTGAGAAAATGCCAGGTATAATAAGCGTATCTTAAATGGCCTAAGCAATAGCACAAATAATCTTACCATTAAATTGTTCTAATTTGCTTCAGATGATACTACGACACTGTAAGCAGCAGAAACTAGAATTTAGTAAGTCCAGCAACACTAATTTTAAAATACTAATAATCTCTTCTTCCTTTTGCTTTTTAAGATAGGTTCTAAATTTGTTGGATTCTCTTATCTGTCACAATATAGGATCCTATTTTGGTATAAGATACTTATGATGGGTTTCTGATTATTTCTATATAGATTTTGAAAATATTATTTACTTCATCTGTTTAAACAGTTTCATGAATTGCTGTTGTTTAAAAAAAAGCATTATGGATCTTGATCTCTTCCTCTCTCTCTTGCCTCACCTCCCTTTATATTTAGTTGGGGAGCTAAGAATAAACATAGAAAATAATAACCCTTAATATGTCATGACTATCATGGCACATGGTAAAATACCATGCTGATTTTTTCTTCCATGCATATTATAATGTTTCCTTTATCCCATGCTTCTCTCTCATTGACCAGAACCTCATGCTCTCCTGTCTGCTCTTTCTCCTGTCTCTGAACAAATAGCAAACTCTTCTTTGTTCTTTAAGTCCCAGATCAAGTATCAATTTCTGATGGAAATTATCTTTCTGAGACTACATGTTCCCCTTCTACCTAAATCAGTGTCGAGTGATATTTAGCTCTGATTTCAATCTGCCTTATTATTGCATATGACAATATCGTTCAATTTTTTTTTTCTGCTATACTCTCCATTTGTCTGAAAAATACCTTGAGGGCAGGCACTAGGTCCAATTAATCTTTCATCTGTCAATCCCAAAACTTTTATTAAATATTTACTATGTGTAAAGCACTGTATTTGGTGCTGGAAATTCTTGACCTTAAGTTCAGTATATTACACAGAAAACGCTTTTGTAGAATGAATAAATGGGACCTTACAGTACATCAAGGCAATTGTCCAAGGCTTATTTTAAGCAAAGGTCTTAAATGAAAAGCTGGTGAATAAATGAAAAGCTGGTGAATGTGGGGCAGCAATCAAGGCAGAACAACAAACAACCATCTTCATCTCACATCATTAAGTTTAAAAGTTATGTCTTTTTCCCAGGTTTAACCAACATTGGTGTGAAAAATAAAGAGGAAATAAATATGTATGTTTTTGGAAAGCCTGTGGTGTTGTAAAAAGTTATTTATCATGGGCATAGTTGTTGTTTTGCAGATAGGAGTGTTTGAGAGAAAGCTGGGATTGAAATTCCTGACACTGAGTCAAAGTCATGAGTGTTTCTCTACTCTTCACTACCTAATGAAAACACCAAAAAAACTGTGCAAAAGTGAAACCTATTTTATATGACAAACCAGGGAAGACTCAAAAGGAGTAAAACATGCAACCTTGGCACCTGTCCTAAGATAGCTCTAGATGTATATTAAATTAAAAAGGTATAAAGTAAAAATAAGAGCTTCTGTTTTCATAAAATAAATCTCTCTTTAGTATCCAATGTTAGTAAAGACGTGAAAAACAGAAACTCCTTGCCCTTTTTAAGGGAAATTTTATAATACGCATAAAGAGTTCTAAAAAGTACATGGCCTTTAACTTAAAAAGTATATGGCACTTTTAGAAATTGCTCTTAAAAGCTACTAAGAAAGTGTTCACATATTTTTATATGAGAATTTTCATTGAATTGCTGCTTATAATTATGAAAATTAGATTTGTATTAATTTTCTAAATAACTTATGGCAGAACCTTAAAAAAGATTAAACACATTAAAAATGAAGATTTAAAGCTAACCATTTAACATAGCAATTTATCAACTGTATTTAAGTTAGGGACCACAAAATAGTACATATAGTATTAATATCATTTTTTGTAACTATCTATATATGTATACTTCAAGAGAATTATGCACATTACTATACAAGTGATACATTTTGATATAGATATATGAGTGTATGGAAATTTTTGAAGCATATGAACAAATTATGTTTTATTTTCAATGCAGTGGAGTTATGGATAATATGGAAAAGTAGACAATGAAATTGAATAACACAAAGAAGTAGAAACTCATAAAGATATCCCAAAGTTAAAATAACACACTCATCATCTTTAATGGAAACTAGATATGCTTTCAGCCTAAGTTTAAATATGGATATATATGGTCCTCAATCTCGAGTTTCCCTGGAGCAACATTAGCTATTTTGTGTATCCATGGTCACAGCAGTTCTACGATAATAGAAGTCAGAATATTTCTCCTTTTTCTTATCCTTCACCTACAGAAATGAAAATGGCATTCATAGTTTAGAAAGTTCTCAGCTCAAACTAAATACTGGATAATGCAGTAAAGCACATATCAATAATCCCAATTGAAACAGTCTGGGCTTTGATCCCAGACTTCCTGGCAAACAACAGACTCTGTGGGCCAATAGGCAATGGAAATGAGAATCAACCTCCCAGTGAAAAGAGAAACCAACATCATGAATGAGGTCCTAACTTGAAAGAAAATCTAAGAAGCAATTTCTGAAACAGCCCCACAGGGAATTTATGCACATCTGTGATAAAAGTAAAAAATAAATAAATAAACAAACAAACAAACAAAACTGGGGGCTGGCGGGCAATTTACTTATCATTTAGCTTGATTATTTCATTTCACAGATAAAGAAATTGAGGCTTAAAAGGGGGGCAAATTGCCAAAGTTGCTATAAAAATTAGTTCTATAAAGTCAAATCCCCTGATTCCTAGCCTAGTATAGTTCTTATCTAGGACTCTCAAGCCAAAACACTACTGTTTTTGTGGGCTATGTAATTTTCTCAACAAAGGGAGATTATCATAGCAATGCCTTTTCTGACAATCACAGGCAGAATTATGTAATTCTTCATGGTTCCACAGTAATTTAAAAAAAAACCTACTAGATTACTTGCAAAACAATATCAAAATTTTTGCTTATCTATTTCCAGTAGTAAATTTTGTGTTTCTGAAGGACAAGAATCATATTGTGTTTACCTTAAATCGTTAGTGCCAATTGCATTGCACAAAATATAGCAGGTACTCAGCAAATATTTCATAAATGAATGAATGATTGTTTTATTCTGTTCATTGGATTCACTAGGAGGAGAGACACTCTCAATGGACTGGCCAAGGGACATTATGATATGATGGAAACAGCAAGTACTGATAGTTGAGACCTGGATTTAAGTCCCTCCTCTATCAGTTCCTAATGGCAATGACAACACCTTCAATTGCCCTGATCAACACATTTCTTATTCATAAGTTGGGAGAAATCATACCTACTAGGCTACTTTCCAGTGTGGCAATGAGGATCAATTGTCATAAATGTAACAGCAATTTTATTAATAGCAAATTATTACATGAATAGAGGGAATATGTGTGGGGGGCTTTTAAACAGGGTCTAGCTTTTTCAGGACATACCATTCAAATACAATGCCTGCTATAGTAAAATAAAATATATATGATTGTTTCTACTGATATATGCTATATGCTTCAGGTATGTTTTTAAAGAAATCCAAAGTCATTAGCTATATTGTACTGGGGTAATGACAGCCCAGAGGCATACCATTAAACCTTTGACTTTTGAGTGATACATGCACAGATTTGGGGATTCCATAAATTATAGAGATTTTAAATTCCAAAATTTTCTCCTAAAATGTATAAATAATTGCGGGTGGGGAATAAGAAAACTACATTGCCATGTAGATACTGAGATCCAAAGGATTTGTTCCTATATGTCTCCAGATGTGAGATTTTTATCTGTATCTCACTGAAGCTATAAATTACTATTAAATTGGTGCAAAAGTAATTGCAGTTTTGCCATTAAAAGTAATGTAATTACTTTTTGAGAGACATTCTCAAAAGTAATTTGCACCAGTCTAGCATGGTTTGTGCCTCTGGGTTCCTTCTAGTATAGGAGACATTGTAAATGTCAAATTCCATATTGCCAGCAGTCTGCTAGAACTGCACAGAACAATTTAGTTATTTGAGACAAATATATCTACTTGTAAATAATCATCCATGCAAGGGTTATTGGCATCAAATTAAGGAATAACTGAATCTTAACGAAACCCACAAACATAAATTGTAAGAGGACAATGGGGGAGGCATAGGTGAGAGTGAGGCATAGGTGAGAAACCCACATGATAGAATATTTGATTTCTTTTACAGAGATAGTAAGTATAGTGAAATGATAGGCACATTTGCTTCAAAGGCACACATTTCTCCATTTAAGTTTGAATTTCACTTCTAGTCTTGCTATTTACTAGTTATACATTATCAAATTTTATAACCTCTATGAGGAGAAAAGCTTATATAGGCCTTGGTGTCAGGAGTCAGAGAATTTAGTATGCTGAACAGAGGTTAACTCTTTTCTGGTTACATCCATGTGGATGATGCAATAAGGGTCAGGAATATTCCTAAGCTGCCAGAAACACCTTCTCTGCACCAAGCAGAAACAAGCGTGGGGGAGGGAGATGTGGAGAAATGCTTTGGAATATCTCTCTTAAGTTTCAGGAAGATATATTTTACTTTTTCCTGAGTTTCTTTGATTTTATGCTTGCTTTCAAATCTTGCAGTGACAGTGATAAGAGCTCATGGATCAACAATTAAGAGAAGGGACTAAAGACAAAGAACTAAGAAAAACACTTCTTTTGGTGTAGGCTTTAAGACTCTATGAGGTCCAACTCAGCTCACAAAAATCAGAAGTTCTACATAGCAAAGACATAGAATCAACCTAAGTATCCATCAACAGATAATTGAATAAAGAAAATGTATATATATAATTTATAGTGTATACATAGTATTCTGCCATTAAAAGAATAAAATCATGTCTTTTGCAGAAACATGAATGAAACTTGAGGTCATTATCATAAATGAAACAACTCAGAAACAAAGTCAAATACTGTAGGGTCTCACTTATAAGTGGGAGCTAAGTGACGTGTACACATGGACATACAGTGGGACATAATAGACATTGGAGATTCAGAAGCATAGCGGGGTGGGAGGGGATGAGGTATGAGAAATTACTTAATGGGTACAACGTACCTTATTAGGTGATAGTTACACTAAAAGCTCAGACTTCACTACACAATATATTCATGTAAAAAATGCACTTATATCTTTAAATTTATATAAATTAAAAAACTAAAAAAAGGGAAGTCTTATGCCAAAAGCTTGATTGTAATAAATTCAGTGATTTTTGTACAGACTATTTCCTATAAATGCATGTGTTGGAGGGATTGTTGCAACCCTAGCAGACAGTTTGTTAAAAGAGCTGGAGCCAGAGTTTCTGCTGTATCAACTGTCACATGCATCAACTCATGAGTGCTGATATTTCTCTGTATACTTATTTTATTTTATCTTAATTAATTAATTAATTAATTTTGAGACACTCTGTTGCCAGGCTGGAGTGCAGTGGTATAATCCCAGCTCACTGAAACCTCCGCCTCCTGGGTTCAAGTGATTCTTCTGCCTCAGCTTCCTGAATAACTGGGATTACAGGCACATGCCACCACGCCTGGCTAATTTTTGTATTTTTAGTAGAGATGGGGTTTCACCATGTTGGCCAGGATGGTCTCGATCTCTTGACCTTGTGATCCACCTGCCTTGGCCTCCCAAAGTGCTGGGATTACAGGTGTGAGCCACCATGCCCGACCTGTATACTTATTAAAAACAGAAAATACCGATTCTTAATATGTTAAATGTTGGTTTCCAAAAAAAAAAAGGGCAGTTTAACCATCTTCCTAGCTTTACTAATACAAAGCAAAAAGAAATTTCAATGTAAATGGAACAGTATTGATTTATGAATCTTCACTGTTCTATTCATTCTTTTAAAAATTCTAAAGACTTAGAGAGTATGTCTTCTGGTTCATGTTTTGTCTTCTCCTTCCTCTTGTTCTCAGTGATTAGCACATAATATATACTTAATAATGTTTTCTCAGTCAGGGAACCCATCAATCTCATGAATAAATATATCTCTCTGACTTTTTTCCCCTAATTGACAATTACCTGAACTTTTGGGTGTAGGATCTTCCCTTTATTTTCTCCCTTGACACTGACATATTACATTTCTGATCAGGGCTTCTATTTCTATAACTAACTTTGACTCGCCACTCTGCCCCAGACCTCTAGGGTCAGACTCTTCCAGAGACAGCTGTCAAGTACTGCCAACAACACTGGAAACGGAAGATAATAATTCAAATCCCAATTCTGCATCTGCTAGTTGCATGGCACTGAACAATTTACTTCATCCCTTTGGACATTAGTTTTCTCATCTGCACAATGTAAAGAAAAACTTTGTGGTTCTTAACTAGAAGTGCTCACCAAAATTATCTATGGACCTCTATTAAACATACACAAGCCAAGATTCATCCACAGAGATTGATTCAGTAGGTCCACAGGGAGGAGGAGAGCATGAAAATGTCTGTTTTTCTAAAATGATCCATAAATTTTGCAGTCTGTAGTTTCAGAAATTCCAGGAATTCTCAATCATTTATTTAGCAAGAATTTATTAAACATATGGTGTGTCCTTTTTATTTTAAATCCTCTAGAAGAAATACACTAGATGTTTCAATATTGACTTAATTCATTTTAATTATTCCATTAATCGTCAATTTTAATGGTTAATTTAATTATTAACAAAAGAGTTCTAATTCCTTTGGTTTCTGCCTGTAGTTAATCAAGTTCTAGAGCCAAGGAAGTAATATAGAATATTTTAGGCAGTTGATCTCAACTGTGAAAATAACTAGCTTTCAGGAATTGACTAGTGCTAGAGAGGATAGCTCTGTGGCTGACAATACTGAGTTTACTTTACATGGGATTAGATTTATACCTAATTATGGATTAGATCAAGCTAATCTCTGGTGTTTTGTATTCCCTTCAACACCCTCATCCTGGGAATTGCGTGGGCATACGGTATTGTAGGGTATCTTTTTGGTGTCCTGTGAAACTTTCCCTATCTTTTTATACTTGTATTCTTTCAATGTGTTAAGTTTCTGATACACTAATTGGTCCCCAGATAGTATTGTTACCTCTCCACATCTTCATTTCTTTACCCCCAAACTGTAAGATACCACTTAAATTTTAAAAGAGAACTTCAAGACAATGATTATCTTCTTTTAAGACTTGATTCAAACATTGCTTCTTCTGTGAAGTCTTCCCTAACCTACCCAGGCAAAACAAGGTTTTACTTTCCCTAGGCTGTATTTGCATTTTATATTATGTTTTACAAATTATCTGTTGACATGGATTTCTCACTGGACTCTACATCTCCTGATGGTAAAGGCATTGCCTTTTTACCTCTATGTCTGCATTGTCTACCATAAACCTTGACATAGACAGTATTAAAAAATGCTTATTGAACAAATGAATGGTTGAAAAATGTCAGAATTTCAGAAAATGTTTAAAAGCTGTCTTAAACTTTCAGGCAACCTTAAAAAGGGGATCTTTGGAATCCTCTCAGATGAAGCATATTACTGAATTTGTACCCTACCTACAAACCTACACGAGACTCAACTCTGTCCCTAGCCTGTAACGTCCATTCAATAAAATCTTGTCACTTTATTTTATTTTAGAAAGCTTATCCTATCTACAATGGGAAGGTTATTTTATAATCTGAAGAGAAAAGAAAAAGTGGGCGTGCCCAAGATGGCCGAATAGGAACAGCTCCAGCCTCCTACTCCCAGTGCGAGTGACATAGAAGACGAGTGATTTCTGCATTTTCAACTGGGGAGTGCCGGACAATCGGTGCTGGTCAGCTGGTGCAGCCTGACCAGCGAGAGCTGAAGCAGGTTGAGGCATCACCTCACCTGGGAAGCGCAAGGGGAAAGGGAATCCCTTTTCCTAGCCAAGGGAAACTGAGACACACAACACCTGGAAAATCGGGTAACTCCCACCCTAATACTGAGCTTTACCAAGGGTCTTAGCAAATGGCACACCAGGAGATTATATCCCACACCTGGCCCGGAGGGTCCCACGCCCACAGAGCCTCCCTCATTGCTAGCACAGCAGTCTGAGATCTAACTGCAAGGCAGCAGCGAGGCTGGGAGAGGGGTGCCACCACTGCTGAGGCTTAAATGGGTAAGCAAAGCCACCTGGAAGCTCGAATTGGGTGGAGCCCACTGCAGCTCAAGGAGGCCAGCCTGACTCTGTAGACTCCTCCTCTGGGGACAGGGCATAGCTAAACAAAAAGCAGCAGAAACCTCGGCAGAGGTAAATGCCCCTGTCTGACAGCTTTGAAGAGAGCAGTGGATCTCCCAGCATGGAGGTTGAGATCTGAGAATGGACAGACTGACTGCTCAAGTGGGTCCGTGACCCCTGAGTAGCCTAAATGGGAGACATCCCCCACTAGGTGCAGACTGACACCTCACACCTCACACAGTGGGGTACACTCCAGAGACGAAGCTTCCAGAGCAAAAATCAGACAGCAAAATTCGCTGTTCAGCAATATTCTATCTTTTGCAGCCTCCGCTGCTGATACCCAGGTAAACAGGGTCTGGAGTAGACCTCAAGCAAACTCCAACAGACCTACAGCTGAGGGTCCTGACTGTTAGAAGGAAAACTAACAGAAAGGACATCAACACCAAAAACCCATCAGTACGACACCATCCTCAAAGACCAAAGGCAGATAAAACCACAAAGATGGGGAAAAAGTAGTGCAGAAAAGCTGGAAATTCAAAAAATCAGAGTGCATCTCCCCCTCCAAAGGAACGCAGCTCATCACCAGCAATGGATCAAAGCTGGATGGAGAATGACTTTGACGAGCTGAAAGAAGAAGCCTTCAGTCGATCAAACTTCTCAGAGCTAAAGGAGGAACTACGTAACCAGCGCAAAGAAACTAAAAACCTTGAAAAAAGAATGTATGGATAACTAGAATAATCAATGCAGAAAAGACCTTAAAAGAACTGACAGAGATGAAAACCATAACACAAGAAATACGTGACAAATGCATAAGCTTCAGTAACCAACTTGATCAACTGGAAGAAAGAGTATCAGCGATTGAAGATCAAATGAATGAAATGAAGTGAGAAGAGAAGTGTGGAGAAAAAAGAGTAAAAAGAAATGAACAAAGCCTCCAAGAAGTATGAGATTATGTGAAAAGACCAAATCTACATCTGATTGGTGTGCCTGAAAGTGACGAGGAAAACGGAACCAAGTTGGAAAACACTCTACAGTATATCATCCAGGAGAACTTCCCCAACCTATTAAGGCAGGCCAACATCCAAATTCAGGAAATACAGAGAACGCCACAAAGACACTCCTCAAGAAGAGCAACTGCAAGACAAATAATTGTCAGATTCACCAAAGTTGAAATGAAGGAAAAAATCTTAAGGGCAGCCAGAGAGAAAGGTCAGGTTACCCACAAAGGGAAGCCCATTAGACTAACAGCAAACCTCTCAGCAGAAACTCTCCAAGCCAGAAGAGAGTGGGGGCCAATATTCAA